>NC_091482.1:22609220-22984220 GCF_036971445.1 Narcine bancroftii | reverse complement strand
GTTTCCCCGCGGACAGACCACGCCATGATTACCTAAATGAGCCGCCGGGCTCAGGAAGCTGTTGTGATGAGGAGAAGGTCCAAAGGGGTTTCCAGTCGGATGCGTGGTGCCTACAAATAGATGGCACGGTTAGCATTCTTCAGAAATAGCAGGGAAACAGCCTTCATCCCGCACCACTCTGCACTGGGCCTCATAGAACCACTTTGTTGCCTCTTGAAGACATTAGGGAGATACGGAGACAGTGTATTGCATTAGTTATAGTTGCGTTACAGGGCGGCATGGTTGGCGTACTGGTTAGTGCAACTCCTTCACAGCGCCAGTGATCTAGACCGAGGTTCGAATCCCGCACCATCTGCAAGGAGCTTGTACGTTCTCCCCGTGTTTGCGTGGGGTTTTCCTCCGGGGGCTCTGGTTTCCTCCCACCATTTAAAATGTACCGGGTGGTGTAGGATAATGAAGTGTAAATTTGGCAGCATGGACATGTGAGCCAAAATGGCCTGTTACCATGCTGTATGTCTAAATTAAATTTTAAAATTTTTTAAATTTTAAATTAAAAATATATTTTAAAAAATAAAGTTACCTCAGACTATAATCTATATTATAAAGTACTCAGCTGGGAGTTTAATTGCAGTAATAATCAGAAATAGGAATGCAAATATTGGCTACAGCATTTCATAGCTGATCTGATTGTGTCTTCAACCCTGGTTCCCTGTTACCATCAACTCCACGATAATCCAATTAGAGATAACTAGATCGATACGTGGATCTGAGTAAAAATGGACGATTATACAGGAGGAGAATTCCAGGCAGTCGTTGTAGGTCGTGGGGTCAGCACAGCACTGTGGGCCGAAGAGCCTGTCTTCTGCTGTAATTTCGTGTACTTTCAAGCTGGCTGTCCAGGGAACCACGAGATGCGCAGTCACGTAAGGAGTGCGTGAATACTGGACGTGGTGACTTGGAAATGAAAACCCTAATGCAAGGGTGACACATCATGGGAAGTTACTCCAAAGTTATCCCTCAGTGCATTCTTTTTGGGAGTTTTCTATGTGCAATTTGGATACAGCTGTGATCTCACCTTAAAAATATTTGACTGTGATGTTATTTAACATGTTCTATAAACAGAAGGTTTTTCGATGTATGAATTGCTAAAAGTTAATATTTTGTTTAAATTTTGTTTTAGATCTAACAATGTATTTTAAAACATACACCAAATGTATAGCATCTTTACTTGAAAGAACTGTTCTCTGAACAGAGATGGGGATTCAAGGGAATGCCCGTGGTGCCATCTGCTGGTGACTGCATGAATAACAGGAGCTTTGGCGTTAAAGGGAGCTGTTCGTGGCTGACACAGACTGTGCAGTTTGTGACCCCTGTGATGACAATCACACAATTAACAGCTATTCCTTACCGGCAGTGGAGAAGAGGGTTGCAGGACGCGCTAGCTCATGGGGATGGTGGATAGCTCCAAACATGTTGGGACCCGGTGGTCTGCTCAGGAACTCCGGTTTCAGTCCAAAGTCGAGTTTGTGTGGATCTGACTGTATCTGTTGCTGTGAGAGGAAAGAACAAGAATGCTTGATACCTTTCGCCTTGTTCCATTTTCCTTTTAAAAACCTTGCCCCCCCCTACCCAACCCCACCCCCCCAACTCCATCCCCATCGGCACCACTCCAAAGAATGACAGGCAGTGTGACCAAATTTTCCCACAGAAATTTTGAAAGAACACAAACAAACAGCACACAATCTCATGTGTTCCGTCTAATCTGAATTCAAAATGACTTCAATCGTCCAATTTTTAAGCATTTTTATTCCAATTTGTGTTCATTTGATACATTTTTTTTAAACATTTAAACATTTTACATTTGGTGCTATCAGAAGAGGTTTTTACTCTTCCAGTGGACGGCTGAAGGAGGAATGGATGTGGGTGTGGAATCACAGACCGGACCAAGGTTAACAACTTCCTTCCCCTAATGCAAGAAAAATGTTTTTATGATTATACGTCACATGGTTCGCAATGCTGATGGAAGCTTGTACTTAACCTTTGTCCGGAGCAGCGCTGGCCGCTACTGATAACGCAAGCAGGGGTAACAGCACGCATGTGCGGGTGTGTTAAGCGTCAGAATACGGGTGATGAATCTCGGATGCAGGAGGAGGAGGGTGAGAGGGTCGGGATCACCCGTGTAGTCAGTGGGAAGGTTGGAGGAGTTTAGCCAGGTGGTGTTTGGGGAGATGAAGAATGCAATGTAAAAGGAAGTCGACTTCATGGTGTGTTGAAAGAAACGGTGAGCGCATTCTTTATTTGCTTGTAAGCAAATAAAGTGGTAGATCAGTGCTGTTACAAGCTTTATACGCCAGAGTTCAAATGGTGTGTGAACTCTTGTCTCAGAGATAATCAGCTTGGGCCACTCTCAAGGCACCTTCAATACCTGACGAAGAAGAATGACCGCTATGATCCCATACTGCGAGGAAGTGATACTGCATAGCATTAACCTACAGGCAGGCGACGTTTCGGGTCTGAGCCCTTCTTTTGCTTTCAAAGACCTGTTGAGTTTCTCCAGTGCTCTTGTGTACAGGGTTAGACCAAGGTCAAACTGCACCCACTTTAGACATTTCTTACGCACTCCCAAGCACAGTAAGTATAACATAAACCCCATTTACACAAACCATCAATGCACCAGAACCTTGGTACAGGTCGTCTTACTCCAACGTATGCATAATTTTCCATGTTAATGATCCGAGAATCTCAGTTTAGTTTCAAGGTGAGTTTCCTCTCTCAATTAATGGCCACAACGGCATGGACACACAGTTCCCCTTGAGAACTAGAAGCAAAATGTCCCATCCTTTGGCCTCAACTGGGGTTCCTGAGAAGTTCAGCAGAAGGAATTGGAAATGATCAAACGTTTGATCGACTGGGGCAGGGAGAAGGAACAAAGTATCTCATGATATATTTGGAGCCTTCCCATAATGGTCCATAAATTATTGCCTTCCAGTGAATTTCAGCCAAGTCCCAACACACCATTGGGAAACAGCTTGGAAACAAATGTAAAGCCCCTTTCACACTTGCCAGTGATCCCAGGAATTGAACGCCATTTGGCCTTTAAAGTGGCAAGTGTGAAAGCAAAATCTGCTCAACGCTGGCGTCAGAGGACTTCCTCTCACACTGGGGATTGCCGGCCTTGGTCCATAGTACAAACCCCATCTAGAGACACCACCGTTGAAATCAGGCAAGTATGAAGTGGGCAGCAACATAGCAAGCACTTCCTATTAAAGGTAGATCAGACCAAACGCCAAGGACAGACCCTTGCATGTGTGAAAGCGTTCCGTGTCCTGGTTAGGAGTGGTCTAGCGTGAAAGACCAAACCCCCATTCCTAGTCCGGGATGCTGAATGGCTGATTTACTGGGATGCAAGTGTGAAAGGGGCTCCAGTCAGTTCAGCTCCTGTAACTCCCTCACCAACAGCATGAAGGGTGAGTACAAGGCACTTACAACATGTGGGCCTGGAGAAACACTAACCTTGACCTTCTGCTGGTGATGGTATATCTGCCATGCTATGTGAACATGCATGGCACACCACTTCCCAGGCTTCTGTGGAAGAAAGCAAAGGAAAAATAACATTTTCATCTTTAAAGTTCACATCAACCTCAGGTATCAACAATGGATATTTTGGTTCAGAATTCCAATAGAGAGGTCCACTTTGTTTCTCCTCCATAAACCCATTCTAATAGCTGCTTACATTGGTTGCCCAATGCAGTCTTCCCTCTGTACATCAAACCTCCAGATTTAAAAAAAAATAACTGCATCTGTAAGCCCTTGGATCTTTTAAAAAGGAAGAGCTTATCGAGCTACATCAAACCACCGATGTCCTAAGCGGCCCACTTCCAGTCACGTTCCTACTCCACACACCTCCCGCATTTCACTCAAAAATTCTTACCCTGGATTCAAATCCTACAACCACACGTCCACCACTTTCCAAACGCAGTCAATAGCACCCACTTGTGTTGCGAAAACGCTTGAGAAATCTCATGAACGTTTTCTTTTTGAGAAAACTGGAAAATCATAATGAAGTGCATAACGGATCTCCTGCGAGTGCTTGTGAGCATGGCCTTTCCCAACTGACCCAATTTTCCTTTTCAGGGTATGATTCAAGCTGATGTGCACTTCTCGCGGAAATCGTGCGAGGCTCAGCAGGGGAAGCGGCCGGTTCAATTTCAACTCTGTCACAAAGTGACCTGAAAATGGTCATTGTCATATTTCCCTCTGTTTTCAATCATAGCGCGCTGAATTAACAGGGGCTTGGTGATCTAATTTACAGCAATAATTTCTCAATCATTCACTTATCTTTCATTCCCAGAGGGAACAAACAGATGGATTATAATTCCAGAGGAAAAATTCTTACCCTCAGCATTGGTCTGAATGGATCTGTCAACTGCAAATAAAGAGCGACAGCTCAGTTACACGCTTGTCAGTCAAAGCACAACAGTAATTGCAATTCTTATTACCTCATTAGTGAGTAATTTAAAATGTTAACATTTTACTTTTAGATGAAACATTTATTAGAAAATATGATCAAGTTTTATATAATCGTCTGACCTCCTGCTGTTTGCTAATAATTCAAGTTTATCACCATTGGATTAGATCCTCTTTGAATGCCAAAAACAATTCTAAAATGTGATCCTTGTCTGCCAGAATCTGACTGAACAGAAAGACTGAACTCTTCACTTGTTTTCATTTTATTCCCTTACGTCTTGAAGTATTTTGGCAAAGGCGCCACATTGGGAATAGCTCCAGTTCAAGGTAAAAGTCACATTCATTAAACCAGATGAGTTTGAGTGAGCAGTAAGTGTTCGCACAAACACTCGAAGCCCTTCCTTTCCAGGGTCACTCACCGGTGCCAGTTTGCTTGATTACAAGTACAGTACAACATCCGATTATCCGGAAAAATGTTTTAAATTTCTGATAGATGAAGATATCCAAAACGAAACAGAAATCCTAATTTATCAAATTTTTTTTCCCATTGACCGGGGATGTCGGGCTGCGGGGCCTCAGTGGGGAGGTATTGGTGATCGGCGGTGGCCAGCAATTTTTTTTTTTGGTGAGAATTAAACACTATTTTAAAGCTTTAAAAGTCTTCCCTTGTTGTTTGTTGTTGTATAAACACTGTTGCTACTGGACTGTTTTTTTTAAAATGACCAGTTCTCCAAAAAAAATCACTTATCCGAAATAGGCCCGGTCCCGACCATTTTGGATAATTGGAGTTGTACTGTACTGTAGTGGACATATATTCAAATGCTCACAGCTTACCGTGCAGGGTGGCTAACTTAATGACTCTGTTACATTGTGCCTTTTTGGATCCAATAATTCGCTCCCAGACTCATCTTTCTCACCCTTCAATTTTATTTTTAAACGATTATTTTCCTGATATTTCCTTTCCCCAATCTGAACACAGGTTCCCTTCATAAACATCTGAGGTGTTTTTTTTTTACAAATCAACATTATTCCTTTACAGAACTGACAAGAGGGCAGGTGTTTAAACACCCTAAATGCACAGAGAGGTAAAAAAAGGTTAAAAAGTCCTCCTTTCTCTCAATCAACTCCCATTTTAATTGTTTTTAATCAACTTGCATGCCTTAAATCTTACTCCAAGATAGTGGGCCAAGTTTCTGAAGGGCAATGCTTTCCCCAACCTGATCTCTGACTTTTCTGGATGCCCCATGACCTTTCACCTTCCTATGACCTTTCCCTGTTGCACCCCACCAGTAAAGACTTTCCGACATGAGCTCTTAAACTCGTCAACTGGTTAAGAGAGAAAATAATTCTGAATGAGGGGTTCCAGGTACCTGTTCTGGTGAGCTGACGTGCAAGTAATCCTTTTAACACCTCCAAATCCCTCTCAATTTTATTTTACACAGCCACTGCCATCAGGAAATTATTCCCAATTTCCCGGAACACAGACTGTGTGAAAAGATCGGAACGAGAATAAGGAGTCATTCCCGTTCCGATATTTTACCTCCTCATCCCTTGGTAAATTTTCCAGAATGCCTGCAGTCTAAAGTTAACTGCAGGCATTCCATGAACAACGGGCTAATAATTACCGCACTTCGGGTATGCTGTCTGAACCCAGGTAAGGAAACGGAGATTTAGAGTTTTGGTTGTTCGTGTGTGAACGACCAATGCCGAGATCTCCGACATTCTTCTGACTGGTAAAATCACGCAAATTCCATCTTAAATAGAGCATAAATGTCAGGTCAGTGTTTCTGCAGAGATGGGGATATGCTAATGTTTGTTTTACTGCATCTCTATTCAAAATAATGCAATAAAACAATCTTCCTTCATTCTATTCCAATCTATATCATAATACATCTTTATTAATGACCAATGAAGGAGAACTGAATAACAAGGATATTCAGTAAAAATTACTCTTTATCACCCTTTTATGGATCATGTGTTAGATACATACTTAGCAAATTGATGCACTGTGTGATTCATTAAGCTGTTTTATTTATGACACACAGTTTGATACCATGCATAGAAATCTTCATTCTGCACCTCAGCCTTTAATGCAACAGACATAACCAGCCCTCTTTTCATTTCTGGACCCTGTAAATTGAACTGCTCACTGTTACCTAACCTGATTCCTGTCACCTGTGCTGAGTCTACATTCATACACACAACAAATTACATATGTTTACACACACGACTTCTCTCTCCCCAGAATTTGAAGCTACATCTAAGTGTGCAGAATTTCCTCTTGCTTTTTTTTTTACAGCCAATTTTTCAGGAACGCAGTCCGTGTTAAAAAAAAAATCGAAACAGAAAAGAGGGACTCATTTCCATTCCCATTCTGAAACTTTACCTCCTAGAACCCTAGTAAATTTTTTGGAATGCCTGCAGTCTAAAGTTAACTGCAGGCATTTGGAAACAACGGGCTAATGAATAGTTGTATTTGCAAGTCCCGCCTCTTTAATTACCACACTTACTGTCTAAACTCGTAAGGAAATGGAGATTTAGAGTTTTGGTCATTCATGTGTGAATGTCAGAATGTCAGCTAGGAAGACATTTTTGAACGGGACAAAATGTAAATTCTACGTAAAAAACAAATCTGCCTTGTATCTTTCAGTTAGTCAGCTTCAACTGAAGTTTCTTCCAAAACCTTAAACCACTTTCATTAGCTGTCTATTAAGACAGAGTTTGAAAACAACAACAATTTACATTGATGTAGGGCCTCTCATAAAGTTAAAATGTCCCAAGGTTCTCCAGAAAAGAGTTATCACATTATCCCCTTTTCCACTGGCACCCTATCCTAGAATTAACTGGGAATGTACTGGGACAGGGTCTGGTGGAAAAGGAACACTGTCCGAACACTGGGGTCAATTAATGTCATTTCACGCCAGAGATTAACCACCTCCACCCCTACTCATATCCCTGGCATTTTCTGACATCAGCCTGCTGACAAAACCAGTGGAAAAAGGACAGCAGAAAGTCACCCATTTCCAGTTGAAGGTAAAACACTCCAATCCCCAGGGATGAGAGGGTTCAGTGGAAAAGCAATTCATGTGCAAGTTAAAGGTGGCCCAGTGGAAATGGCACAAAGGGCTTCCTATCCCGGGACACTGCACGGCCAATTAACTGGGAATGCCAATGGAAAAGGGGCTAATGAATATGACTGCGAATGTTCAGCAAATTCCAGAGTCCTGGACCTAGATTACATGAGGCATGCCTGTCAGTGGTGAGTGATCACAATTGTGGATGTTCAAGACATTGGGTCTGGAGGACAGTGGAGATCTAAGAAGGTGGTAGGAGAGGAGAAAGGCCTGTGAGACAATGGGAACAATACCAGTTTAACTTTTCATGTGGTCATTTAGAGTATAGAAAGTCAAGTCCCTTTATGTCTCTAAACTGGGAATAGAATTTTTAAAACTCAGTAGATTGATGCTGATTTCACAGCTGCTTGGGTGCACCAATTGAAATTTATTCAAATTACTTTGGCATCTCATTTAATTCACAGAACATGAAACATAACTAACGCAGAAATCTTTTGTCCTCAAACAGAGTCAAGCATTGCCTTGTTAAGTATTACATGTCTTGGATATTTACGGACGCCCTGCCCTGCATGAAGAGCATTACTCAAGTCTCAGATGACCAGGTTCTCCTCTAATTGAGTGACACTGTCAAATCCCATGTTGTGTGTCCTTTAATGAGCGCTAATGAATGTAGAATATTAAACACCACAGTCAATTTGGAAAATAACCCATACCTTATTTAGGCGACTATTTGTCTACAGGATCAGAAAACTCCTGCATTTGCTTTATGAGCCACCTCCCAAACTGACCCAGATATGCTGTTTACACAGCCACTGCATTCCCAGAAATTACTGTCATTCTCTCAGAATGTGAGGGTGCCATTCCTGTTCCAATATTTTACCTCCTAGAACCCTAGTAAATTTCCTGGGACTCCTGCAGTCTAAAATTAACTGCTGGTATTCCATGTACAACAGGCTAATAAATAGCACATATCAATAGCAAGTCCTGCCTCCTCAGTCACCGCACTTCCGGTATACAGTCTAAACCCGTGTAAGGAAATGGAGACTTTGAGTTGTGTGAATGACCAATGCCGAGGTGTCGGACATTCTTCAGACCGGCAAAATCATGCAAATCCTAACTAAAAGAACATAATCGTCACTTCAACCTTGTCCTCAGGAAGCCTCCAAAGAAACAAAGGCTTGAGCGAAGGCACAATACTAATCACGCCAGTGCCCAAGTCTTTACGTTGAAAGAGAGGGCAGGGGCTTGAGTCAAGTATGATGTGCAGCTGGCCATACTGATACAAGGGTGCCCCTGTCACACACAGAGAGCGATGCTGGCTTTGCCATTTCCATACAAGTAGAGCACTGAATGATGCCATTCAGCCCGATGTGCTCACGTGATCTCCACTTCTTCCAAAGGAGCCACTCAAACTTACTTTCATGCTTTTTTGCTCAAACCTATTTACTGTCCTGCCTTTCAGATACAAATGGAATCATGCATTCTCACAGTGGGCTACTCTGTCTAATGCACTTCCTTTGACATCTGATCAGTGGTCCCACATCCTTGCCCTTTTCCCATGGCTCAACACATTCTCTCCCACTTATCTTGTTCCCTCTTGAAAATAATTCCCATCCTTTTTCAAGCTGAACATTTCATAATATAATAAACGTTCTTGTTTGTTGTTAATTCTGATTGTTTAATTTTATTCAAACATGGGTCATTTTGCCTGGAGTCTTAAAACATTTCTGCAGCTCTGAAATCAGTCCCCACCTATCTCCATGACACAAGTGTTAGAATTGACAGGTCACTTCACCAGGGAGGAAAATGAATGGATACCATTAATATTTATAGAAAATACTTGCAATCCCACCACAGACATTGCACTGGCTGACCCAAACATTTGAAACCTATCCTAGCAGCTTGACAAATATGGTGGATATTCAAAGAAACAGGTTATCCAAGGTTACTGCACAAATTGAAATGGATTATGAAGAGATAGCTTTAATGGCAATCAAGCAACAAATACCCTGGGATCTTTCTGCAGGAGGGTATGGGGAACGGCTCCAGGTCTTCCCGCCACATCAATGGGGTTGGAGGTCTGTGGAGGAAGACAGAACAGCCTATTAAAGTAGAAGATCACAAAACCGTTTCTGGCAGGTGAAATGTTTACGTTAGACCAGAAACTGTCGAAACAAAGGGCCACGCTCTGAGGTGGAAACTGCACCATATTCCTACACGCTCCTGGTGCTTTCTGTACACTGGAAAGGACAGGGTTCTCTGATTTTGGTTATGACGCCAACGTTCCACTGATCTCTTTGCTTCAGAAAACTTGCAGAATTGTGGCCAGGGGAATGAATGTTCACAAGAGTCACAATTCCCATTTCAGACACCAAAGACACGGTTGTAGAACAGTCCAGCAGAGAAACAGGCCTGTCAGCCCACCATGTTTCTGCTGACAATACGCACTGTCTTACAATATGTGTGTGTGTACACGTGTGTGTGTGTACATGTGTGTGTGTGTACACGTGTGTGTGTACATGTGTGTGTACACGTGTGTGTGTGTACACGTGTGTGTGTGTACACGTGTGTGTGTGTGTGTAAGGGGGCTGTGTGTGTATGGGGGGGCTCTGTGTGTGTGTGTAAGGGGGGCTGTGTGTATGTATGGGGGGGCTCTGTGTGTGTGTGTAAGTGGAGCTGTGTGTATGTATGGGGGGCTCTGTGTGTGTGTGTAAAGGGAGCTGTGTGTATGTATGGGGGGCTGTGCGTATGGGGAGCTGTGTGTATGTATGGGGGGCTGTGTGTATGGGGAGCTGTGTGTATGTATGGGGGGCTGTGTGTATGGGGAGCTGTGTGTATGTATGGGGGGCTGTGTGTATGGGGAGCTGTGTGTATGTATGGGGGGCTGTGTGTATGGGGAGCTGTGTGTATGGGGAGCTGTGTGTATGTATGGGGGGCTGTGTGTATGGGGAGCTGTGTGTATGTATGGGGGGCTGTGTGTATGGGGAGCTGTGTGTATGTATGGGGGGCTGTGTGTATGGGGGGGCAGTGTGTGTGTGTGTCCCACTTTGCAGGAAAGGCTCCTCCAACAGACTGAACTCCAAAAACATTTCCCTGTCCCTATCCTGTACTTTTCCTGTCAGAGCTTGTCCAAACAATGTCAAACTACATGGAAACAACCACCATTCCCTCTGAATTGGATAAATGCCTGAATTTGAGCAGTTCTGCAACTGCCACGTTGATCTTATTTTCTTGAAATCTTGGGAAAATTATGAGCCAACCCTTTCTTTGGCTTTATATCTGTTTTGCACTGTTGAGATGAGCCTAAAAGAGTTTGCAGCTCACAGCCAAAATGAGCTACCTTTGGAACTGCCCAAATATTGGATTTTCAAAGATACATACCATTATTTGAAATACAGTAGGTTAACCTACCGACAAACTGTCCCTTCATTCAGTTCAAAAGATCATAAGATAAAGGAACAGAAGTAGGCCATTTAACCCATTGAGTCTGCAACTGAACTAAGTCATTCTCAGATCTAGTTCCAAATTCTGGTCTTTTCCCTATTACCCTTGATACCCTGACTAATTAGATACCTATCAATCTCTTCCTTAAACTCCCCCAATGATCGGGCCTCCACAGCTGTATGTGACAACGAATTCCACAAATCCACGACCCTCTGGTTAAAGAAATTTCTCCTCGCCTCTGTTATAAATGGGTACCTTCTAATTCTAAGACTGTGCCTCCTTGACTTGGATTCACCCACCAAGGGAAACATCTTATTCACATCTCCTCTGTCCAATCCTTTCAGCGTTCAAAATGTCTTTTTGAGATCCTCTCTCATTCTGTTATACTCCAATGAATACAATCCAAGAGCCGATAGACTTTCCTCACATGTTAGCCCTTGCATTCCAGGAATCATTCTCTGTACTCTCTCCAACATCATTATATCCCTTCAAAGATAAGGGGCCCAAAACTGCACACGGTTACTCCAAATGAAGTCTCACCAGTGCCCCATAGAGCCTCATCAACACCTCCTTATTCTTCTGCACAATTCCCCTTGAAAGGAATGCCAAAAAAGCATTCACTTTCTTTACTGGCAATCCAACCTGGTGGCTAACCTTTAGGTTATCCTGCACGAGGACCCCCAAGTCCCTTTGCATTTCCGAACTTTGAATTTTATTCCTATCCAAATAATAATCTGCCTGTTTATTTCCTCTTCCAAAATGTACAACCGTACATTTCTCAACATTGTATCTCATCTGCCATTACTTTGCCCACCCTACCAAGCTGTCCAAGTCTATCTGCAACCTTCTGATTTCTTCAACACTTCCTACTACACCACCTATCTTAGTGTCATCTATAAACTTAGCTACAAAACCATTTAGTTCATATCCTAGATCATCAATAAATATTGTAAAAAGTGGCCCCATCACTGTCCCCTGCGGAACACCACAACCAACCAGAACAGGATCGCTTTATTCCCACCCTTTGATTCATGCCTATCAGCCACCCAATCTTCACGCTCCACCCAATCTAATAACTTTCCTGCAATTCCATGAGCTCTCGTCTTATTAAGCAGCCTCTTATGCGGCACCTTATCGAAGGCCTTTTGAAAATCCAAATACACAACATCCACAGCCTCTCCCTTGTCCATCCTACCCGAGATCTCCTCAAAAGAATTCCGAAATGTTGGTCAGGCAGGATCTTCCCTTCATGAAATCATGGTGCCTTGGACCTATCATATCATGCACCTCGAGGTATTTCATAACCTCGTCCTTGAGGACTGACTCCAATAACTTTCCATCTACTGACATTGGACTAAACAACAATGTCCATCAGTGACTTATAAAGAAATCACAAGAGAACATACTTCAGGAGTTCAATATTTAAGCTCATACAGTTGTTTCCCAAACTGCTAAATGTACTATAAACACAATCTGTTTCTACCACTACAGTTGACAGCATCCGGACAGGTTCTCGTGAAATATCTGGCACATGTGCAACAGTCTCTCTCATCAGATGGCAACAGTTATATAGGCAGAAAGTTCTTCTTGTATACAGTTTCCTCATTAAATGTCTTTTCACAACTTGCTGTTGTCTGACCAATTGGTTTGATCTTTTGGTCCCTTTAAATATGCATTTGGACATGTTCAACATAGTTGAATGTGGTTAACACAACTGTTACCCTAGCAACGCTGCCCATTCCCACTTACAATTTCTTAGATTGTTGAAAACTCTATTTGAAAGATAGCTGAAAATGGTGGATGTGTAACTTTGCTGCTCATTTAAACTTGCTGCATTTAAAGTTATAATGTAAGAACTAAAGAGTAAAAGCTGCTTATAAGAAATCCACTGTTTCGAGCCAGATTACTGGAATGTCTCCTCGTGTAACATAAAATCCACCATAATATGAAATTAACAGAGAAAAAAGATAAATCCCTGGGATTACTCACACCAAACAGTTCTGCAATTGAACTGTTTTAACTTATCAATTTTGGCATGGAGACCAAGGTAATGCTTTAACAAAATTAGGTTGCAATAGATGAGATCAGATAGTGGGACATCTCTCATGCTCCCCCACAGCGCTCAAGCCTGAAACGTTGGTGATGTATCTTCACCTTTGTTACATAAAGGCATTGTTTGACCTGCTGAGTTTCTCCAGCATTTGTGTGTGTCTGTGTTTTTTTTCACTTAACCACGATGTCAACAGAATCCTGTGTTTTACCTCAGATAATAAGTTCATCAGAGGACTGCTTTTCCAGGCAGAAACGTAAATATGAGGTTCATTATTGTCAGCCTTGTTTATGTCTTCTTAGTTGGATTAACACAATGAAACAAAAAAGTTTGAAAATCTTGAAATTCGGAGCAATCAGACTGTCAACAGCACGTGAGAATCAAAAAAAAAAATCAGTCGTACGTTTTTTTAAAGACTGATCGGTTCTAATAAATTTGAGGATAAAACAGTCTGCCAGTGATTGGATGCTGAAGATAATAATTGAAGGCAGATATAGAAAGGGTAAATTTTTAGGAAGATGTGCACAGGATGTGAAATTTATTTAAGAGATATTTTGGTTTTAACATTGCTTTTATTCCTCGATAGCACAATCATTCTTCATTAAGCTGGGATTCCTCACCTCAATGCATTATCCCTCAAAGCATTATCCCTCAATGCGACAACTAATGACGCATTTTTTTTGGGGGGGGGGGTGCAATTTCCTTGTGGAGAACTGAAAAGATACTTCACTGAGCATTTTGGTTGCCTTGGTAAAATTTGAAGAATTACTAGATGTATAAGGCATCTAGCGAAGCATTCTCACGATAATATATACAAGATTCATGAAATATAGTCTTCAAATAAAATGAAGATGCAAAGCAAACATACATATTTTGTTCCTTTTCAGGTAGGTTAAATTGAGATAAACAAAGACCTTGAGGGAGACTAGTGTAGAAATTGCAAAGGCACTGGAAGAACTATTTAAAATGGCCTTAGCCGCAGGTGTGGTGCTGGAGGATTGGAAGGTACCTCATGTTGTTCTGTTGTTTTAAAAGACTCCAAAAGTAACCCTAGAAATTAAAGACCAACATCAGCAGTAGGTAAGTTATTGTAAGGTGTTCTTAGGGATCGGGTATACAAGTATTTGGATAGCCAGAGACTGATTAGGGATGGTCAACATGGCTTTGTCCATGGTAGGCCATTCGAGGAGGTTACCAGGAAAGTTGATGAAAGAAAGGCAGTGAATGTTTTCAACATGGACTTTAGTAAGGCCTTTGACAAGGCACACATGAGAGATTAGGCAGAAAGCTTCAGGCGCTAGGTATTCATGGCGAGGTAGTCAACTGGATTCAACGTTGGCAGCACAGGAGAAGCCAGAGAGTGGCAGTGGATGATTGCTTCTCAGACTGGAGGCCTGTGACTAGTGGTGGGCCTCAGGGATCGGTGTTGGGACCATTGTTGTTTGTCATCTGTATGTCAATGATCTGGGCCAGTGGTTTTCAACCCTTCTTTTTCCAGTCATGTACCACTTTAAGTAATCCCTATGCCATCGGTGCTCTGTGATTAGCAAGGGATTGCTTAAGGTGGGATGTGAGTGAGAAGGGAAGATTGAGAACCACTGCTCTGGACCCAATTGTTACTGAAATATGTTGCTTGAGGAAAATTGTCATTGGGCCATTTCCTTTGGAGCTATCAAACCATGCACATAACGAGTCAATAAAGTACATTTGAAACAGTGGTTTTCAAACTTTTTCTTCCCGCCCACAGACCATCTTAAGCAATCCATTACTAATCACGGAGCACCCATGGCATAGGAAAGAATGGAAAGAAAAAGGTTGAGAACCACTGATCTGGATGATAATGTGGTAAATTGGATCACCAAATTTGCAGATGATTCAAAGATTGGAGGTGTTGTGAACAGTGAGAAAGGCTTTCAAGCTTGCAGAGGGATCTGGACCAGCTGAAAAAATGGGCTGAAAAATGGCAGGTGGAATTTAATGCAGACAAGTGTGAGGAGTTGCATTTTGGAAAGACAAACCAAGAAAGGAGATGGTAATTGGTAGGGCACTGATGAGTGCAGTAGGATAGAAGGATCTTGGAATACAGATACATAATTCCCTAAAAGTGGTGTCAAAGGTAGATAGGATTGTAAAGAGAGCTTTTGGCATATTGGCCTTAATATATAGAAGCCAATAGTGAGGCCACATAGGTACAGGAAAGATATCAATAAGATAGAAAGAGTGCAGAGAAAATTTACTAGGATGTTGTCTGGTCTTCAGGAACAGTGTTACATGGAAAGGTTAAACAGGTTAGGACTTTATTCTCTTGAGAGCAGAAGAATGAGGGGATATTTGATAAAGGTATTTAAAATTATGAAGGTTCTATAGAGGTAGGATTTTTTCCACTGAGTGTAGATGAGATACAAACCAGAGGTCATGGGTTAGGGTTAAGGGGAAAGGTTTAGAAGGAAGTTTGGGGGAACTTCTACACACAGAGAGTGGTGGGAGTGTGGAACGAGGTGCAAGCTGAAGTGGTGAATAAGGGTTCAATTTTAATTTTTAAGAAAAATTTAGAGTTACATGGGGAGGTATGGAGGGCTGGGGGTCGGTGTGCAAGTCAGTAGGATGAGGGCAAAAAAAAAACGGTCTGGCACAGACTAGAAGGGCCTACTTCTGTGCTGTATTATTCTATTCTATCCAACCTGAATGTGGCCTTCTCAATCCTCGCCTATCCACAATGCATTTTACCAATTAACAAGGCTGATTCTAACCCTGGAACAGTGTGAAGCAGAGAAAGAATGGAGCATCAGTCTCAGCTTACAGTTGCCCTTTCATCGTCGAATGCACTGGCAAGTGCAGAGACTACACACCCCCTCGTCCACTTGTGGGCCGTTCAAATACAAAGTAGCTCAGCCTTCCTGTCGCTGCAGATATGCTGTCTCACCTGCTTTGCATTTCAAGCTTCTTGTTCTTCTCTCGCCATCTGCAGGCTTTAGGTTTTGAACACATTCCCCAACCTCTTCACCCCTAGATGCTGGAAAATCCAAGCATCTGACTAAAACCAGCAGTCATATTTATTTGTTAGTATGCTGAGAAATTAGGCACACAGAACAAGAAGATAACAATCACATAACTGGTCCACTTGCGACACTGCTTCAAAACCACATAGGTTTTTAAATCTCAGTGTGCCTTGAGCTGGGTTGCACCCTTGCAAGCTGAATGGCGTCCCCCTGTGCCACACTGCTCCACATTCCCCGATTCGCCAAAGCATTTAGAGAGGCTTATCTCCGCCTTCCCCCCCCCCACTTCACTATCATCACCATCCGCCCTGCGTCACCCACTGCTGGGGTCCCCGCACTTCCCCCACCACCAACACCATCCCCTGCCTCACCACCATCACTGTCCACTGGCTCACCCTTCCCCATCAGGTCACCACTCAAGAGATGCTTCCTTCCACCCCAGTGCACCCAATCTCCCCACCATCACCACTCCTCTGGTTATTACCAAAATCTCAAATCCTTATAAAATTTTACTTGGAATTCTGAAGGAAACATATTTCTACAATAACAATAACCCCAAATTATAATTGCTAATAATTTTATACTTTCTGAAGCAGATGCACAAATATCAATACTTAAAAGTACCAAGATTTCTTATTAAAGGCAGGAAGTTAAATTAAGACATTTCGACATACATGCAAGATGGTCACAGGCCCTTCCGGCCCACAAGCCTCAATTACACCCAATTAACCCACAACCCCTGGTACGTTTGGAACAGTGGGAGGAAACCCATGCAGACATGGGGGTGGGGGAGAAACATAAACTCCTTGCAGACGGCCCGGGATTCAAACCCCAGTCCCAGTCGCTGGTGCTGGTTTTCTCTTTCCCTAAATCAAATTTATTTCCCTTTTGATGAATTGAAAAATGAGTTTGGAATATGTAAGTGATTCAGAGTTAAATTCGAAGTGCCATGATTCACCTCATTTCAGAATTCAAGTAAACCACAGTTCAAGACCTTCGATGATTGATGACACTCACATTGAACAACAGGACTGCAAAGAAAAAGATATTGGCAAAGGGATTACAGGGTTACCTTCGGCTGAAATGCTCCTTGCAGGGAACCAAAAGGACCTGTAGGTGGAATCATGGGAGAAATTCCAGCCATGGATGGAGGATAGGAATGAAACAACTGTGGAAAAGAAAAAGGAGGAATGCTTCAGATTTGCTGAATTCAACAATCAAGTGCAGCGAGCAAAGCATTTAGCACCTTTCCTGCAACGCGCCACCTGCTCAATTTAAAATGCAAGATTCCTTCGAATCAGGGTCTGGTTTCACCAGCATTTTTAAGCTGATCGGCAAAGCAGATTTTTATTTTTGCTCCTTTGAAGGCTGGAAGAATAAATGGGTGCCTCCAAAGATCGCAAAACCCTTTATAAAATTACCTGTTTATCTCCACGCTTCTGTAAAACGGGTAAACAGTTGATGGTCTTTCACAACATGTGCGCTAACATTGGCGAACACAAGGGAATATTGTGCTCTTGATCCTTTAAAGGTCTAAGCTCTCCACATGTTCCCCCTGGCAATGAAGCACTTTGCATGGAAACCTCGGCACAGGCCCTTTCCGAGCATATTAATACATTTATATGGTAACATTGCACTATTAGCATAATTCAGATGTTAAGAAGCCAAATGCAAATGGAATCTGCAAAACTGAAATGGCTCTGTCCAAATAGTTCTCTCCCCTTGAATTTGAATGGGATGGAGATCACTTTTATTCATTTCCTGTTATTTCCATCAAGAGCAACGGCAAGGTTTTGATCATAAACTTCTCTCGGATCAGGAAAAAAATAAGCTACGCCAATGCCAGTTTTCTTGTTGAAACACTTGCCTCCACAAGCTAATGGGGCATGTTTGTCATCTGTACAGGAAGTTATCTTTAGATTAAATCACATGCTTCTGGGTGCATTCAAAGTCTTTTGGATTCGATGGAGTGAACACTCATTCCTTGCTTTCATTTTATGATTTCAAGCTTGTAACAGATAACACTGGACAACAAAGATTTTGCTTCCTGAACACTTCTGGGTTTTTTTTTAATGGATTTTGTGTGGCTGATCGCGAAATTGCCTTAAAATGTTCCTATCATGTACTGTGTTTTAGATATAACCTATTTTTATGATTTCCAGTCCTACTTAAAGCAGGCAAAACCATGAGGTGCAACATGTCATTGAAAATGAACTTTCTGCATTCGCCCTTGGACGACGTCTTCCCCACCGATCTTGGGGCAGTCAATGACAAACACGGTAAAAGGTTTCACCAGGACATTGTGACCATGGAAAAGCGGTATTAGGGCAACTGGAATCCATCTATGAAGGCCGATTATTATGGGACACCAACACGCGAGGCATCAGATGCTGAGTACGAACAAAAATCAGTGAACTAACACAATGTGCCAGCATCATTATGCGATTAAACATGCTCAATTCAATGAAAGTTAATTTAATGTTTCTCCAACTTCCTACATGATACGGCAAATCTGACATCATCTTTGTGTTCAGTTTGAAGTTCTCTTTCATAATCTACGTTTTTTTTCAGGAAGCCAACTTTTTTTTAAAAATTGTTGTCCAGTGTAATAATGTTATGCTCTCTGTGAAAGAGGAATGTTTCAAATTTTATCACAGTGCTGGTACTTTAATAATTGTCAGGTTAAAAAAGAAAACACTGCAAAATAAAGTTGGTGGTCTGCCTCAACTCCATGTGTATCATGGATCAGATGATTCAGCTTTAAAACTTTTTCTTTTACAGGTCCTGATTGACAAGCTTTGTTTCAGAGTCAATTTAGGGTTCCCATGGTAAATAAATGGGAACGTAGTCAAAGAATCTGTAGACGAGTATGCATAGTTTAAAAAATGCTGGTGATATCATCTCCTGCCAGAAGGAAAAATGCAATAGGCAAAGGTTATTAGCAACCAATGTGTGTCATGGGGAGTGCAAGAACCTGAGATTTATGGAGATTTTACAATGCACATACAAAACAAACTATTTTTCCACAACATTAGACATTGCATCTGAGTACTGGGTTTGTACAATATTGTTACAGGTTCTAATTTAATAACCCATGCTTTGACCATTGATGAGAGAGCAGTTGCAATTTACCTGTACCAAATGTTCGGCCAATAACACATGGGCTTTGGACACAGAGGTACATAAAAGTAAAGAGACAACCTTTCCTTAAATGCGCCTTATTCCTCTTTGGGGAAATATTAGCCATCACATAGAAGAATGGAGGAGATCACTCATGGTTAATTGGGCGCGAGACGTATTATTACAAGAAAAATGGATTGGATTTGTCCGGAATTGTCACTTACCGTTCCAACTGCACACTTACTCATCTACAAAAGCTTCTATATCCTCTCTGACTTTAAGGCACCAATTCAATTTGTTCATTTCATTCTCCATGAGGCCACCTACCAATCCGATCTAACAATTTGGGAATAAATTTGAGCCACATAAAACTTTAGAGATTGGTGTTAGTCTAGGACTGGCAAATTTACAGTATCTCTCGACTATGTACAGAAAAATGTTTTTGCCCCTGATGCTCTTACCCAGCTGCAATTCATCTTAAAATGTGGACCCAACAAATATGATGTAACACAGGATTAATTAAAATTCCAAATCCTGATCACATCAGGCATATCTTCACCTTAGGGGCTCTTACCCTGGTCAACCTTTGGACTTGCATCTCTAATTCCAGGTCCAAGCACTATCCAGAACAAAGCTTAGTGTGTGTGCTGCCGATAAATCCAGTGCGATGGGAAGCAGCAATAGCAGTAAAGGAAAGGTATGGCTGTTACTGATTATTGGCACGGAGAACTAAGCTTAGAAGTAGTAACTGAATTAAGTCAAATATTTTGACTACGCTCAAATAAAGAAACTTCTTCACAACAGCCAGTGAGGAAATTCTGCCATGCCTTGCATAAAATTTGCAGAGGGACACATAGCCTCCATTGATGACCACCTAAAGTTATGATCAAGAAAGCTCAACACTGTTTATTAAATAGATGTTTCAATTGGCTTTCCCAAAAGAATGGCCTATTAGAAATACTGAAACTGGATAGTCCCTTAACTTTTAACAGATGTGATCTCCAGAATATGGGGTTCAATGAAATCTAACTCAATCCTGGTTTTTCTATGAAATATTTTGTCTGACTAGACACGATATTCCCTTTTGATCCTACTTCTGGGTGAAGGATCCAAATCTTGAGCAGATTAAAGCACAAAACTCAGACTTCAAAAACCACCTACGGCTTTTTGTATGCACCAAGTTTCATTTTTAATTTTTTTTGTTATGAATTTCAGCTCTTTTCTCAAAGTATCTTTCAGGAAAGTGGGGGTGAGTCAGGAAAGTGGGGGTGAATTAAAGCTACATACTGTTTCGTTCAAAAGTCTCAACTGTGGATTGGGGATTGATCCACTTGAGGTAAGGACTGGTCATTTCTTGTAACTGAAAAGTGTTTTTTTTTAAATTCTATGACATCCCAATATGTGAATAAATGTTTCCTAAATCTTTCAGACTTGATAACAATTAAAATATATATTTTTTTCTGAAACCAGCAATTTGATATTTTGGAACAATCAGATTACCTGTAGGTGTAAAGTGCTCGGGAAAAAAATGGAATGCAAGACAGGAGACAGAAAAATTATGAATTTTCAAGTAATTGAACACTTTCCAATCAGCAATTGGCCTGTACAGAACCTTACAGTATTATGGTGTTGACTTAAATGAAATCAGGTAAATGTGTTCAAAGGACATCTTATCTCCCAAGTTTCACTTTGTACAATTGTGGCAGTATTTAATCCATGGCTAAGATATCCATAATTAAATGTTTCCTGTTTGATAAAATAAAAACTTATTTTAATTGTTTAAAACTGCACAAAAGGCAAGAATATTGTGATTTCTAAAATAAAATGTTCCATTTTATTTTTGGAGTGGAACAACAAAAATTGTAGACAGGCCTCAGAACACTGGCTTCCTTGATCGGCAAACATGCTTCGCTTTGTTACTACTTATAAGCTCTGCAACTGATCAGCAACTTTACCAGAGTGCATGTATTGCATGGGAGCACACCAATAACCAAGCAAAGCTTTAGATGCAAAGAGATTTGAGAATGAAGTAGGAAAGCAGCTCTACTGTGTGAATACAAATGATCTTAGCACAGTCAAAGAGCAGCTCACAGCAATGATTAAAAACCCTTGAAGCACTGTCTGTAAAGTGAGATCTCAGGTGCGCAACAATCCTTTTTAGATAAACTAGGACCCAATCAGATCTATAATGACGGAAAGAAGCCATACCCTTTTGATAAACGGATATCATTCTAGGTGCCATTTTCTTCACTGGTTGTCCTGTGACAAACTCATGACATCATTATCAGCAAGTTTGTATTTTCTTACTACGGGCATTGGGTTCAAACCTAACCTCACTGCACTGTCCTCCTACTCTGACCCAATCCCAAACCTGCAAACTTCTCTTTACATTTTCCCAGATAGACTTCCAATACCCTAGACTTCGGGTGCTCTAAAAACCAGAAAGTGATTCATACACGGCTCACATGTCAACCTTCTTGTCTTCTTTAAGGCTATCTACTGGTCAAAATCTGGACTTATTTTCCTGCAATGTTCACGTCAGTCTTTTGGTGTGAATTTATGAACACTATTTTTCTCAAAACTTTTTAATGAGGTCTTCACTTCAAAGTTCATCCTAAATATAGCACTAAGTTGAAGTCTGTTAGGAAGAGATTCCTGCTGCTTTACAGATACTCCTTGGGCCTCAATTCAAAGCTATCAGACACCTGTAATACTCAGAATATCACTTTAAATACTTTAGTGATCACAAATGATAATTTTGCTTCTTCAAAGAAAAAGAATACTGAGTGCAAGAAGCTGCGTGGGAATGCAAGTAAAAGTGGTAACTTGATTGGATTCAGCACATGAAACAGATTGGAGCCTTTATATTTCTGACTGTGGTGATTAGTTCAAGAGAATTTCCATGCCCCTTTGATATCCAGGCTGTTTAAATCATCAGAAAGGATATGGTTTCTCAAATCTGGGCTCTGATATGAATTAAAATGCACAATACATGCAATGATGAGCACCAGGTGCAGCACTGAAGTTGAATTGGAAACCATCCCCTCCTGTGTCTGCTCTTAATTTGAATTGGCTCTGTTGCAAATGGACAATTCATAGTCAAACTGCATTTTTTTTGTTCCATTGTTCCATCCCATTGCTGAAGCGTGAATTTACTGTTTTATTTGACTAGAGTTACCATCTCCATGCATTAATTACTGCGATGGCCGATCAAGTTTTTTTCCCCCCCGAATAAACAACCCCATCTTTTTTTTTTAATTTTTATTTTTCTCACTGTGAATTATGTCAACCAAAATATGTACAAATGTTTCTCATTAAATTTATACAGTGACCTTTTCTCCCTTTTTTTCCCCCTTTCCCTCCCTCCCCTCTACCCACCCCCCCAAAAAAAATCCCATTAGTGTTCAACATATACAACACAATGAAACCATAAAACAATATCTTCACACAAAGGAAAATAAACAAGAAAAATGTGTTGTCTATTTATTACACACTGAATCTAGTCGTTTTGTCTTCTTATCATTTTCATTTTAGGGGATGGACGTCCTAGGCATGCTCTCTCTGAAATGTTCCATGTACGGTTCCCACATTTTTTCAAACATTGTGATTTTGTTTTTTAAATTATATGTTATTTTTTCCAATGGAATACATTTATTCATTTCCATGTAACATTGCTGTATTCTCAGGCTCTCTTCTGATTTCCAAGTTGACATTATACATTTTTTTTTCTACTGCTAAGGCTATCATAATGAATTTTTTTTGTGCTTTGTCCAATTTAAGGCCTAATTCTTTACTTCTTATGTTATTTAAGAGAAATATTTCTGGTCTTTTTGGTATGTTATTTTTTATAATTTTATTTAGTATCTGATTTAGTTCTTCCCAAAACGTATTCACCTTCGCACATGTCCAAGTTGCATGTAATGTTGTTCCCGCTTTCTTCCCACAGCGAAAACATCGATCTGATAATGTTGGATCCCATTCTTTTAATTTTTGAGGAGTGATATATACCTTGTGTAACCAATTATACTGTATCATATGTAACCTTGTGTTTATTGTATTCTTTATAGTTCCAGAACATAACTTTTCCCATACTTCATTTTTTATCTTAATGTTTAAATCCTTTTCCCACTTCAGCTTAGGTTTATAGTTTATTTCATCCTCCTTATCTTGCAGCTTAATGTACATGTTCGTTATAAATCTTTTAATTATTATTGTGTCTGTAATCACATATTCAAAGTTGCTTCCTTCAAGTAATCTCAACTTGTTTCCCAATTTATCCTTTAAGTAAGCTTTCAAATGATGGTATGCAAACATTGTACCATGAGTTATTCCATATTTGTACTTCAACTGTTCAAAAGTTAATAAATTATTTCCCAAAAAACAATTTTCTATTCTTTTGATTCCTTTTCTCTCCCATTCTCTAAAGGAATAGTTGTCTATTGTAAAAGGAATTAGCGGATTTTGCATCAATAATAATTTTGGTATTTGGTAATTCATTTTTTTTCTTTCTAAGTGTATCTTCTTCCATGTATTAAGTAAATGAAGCAATACTGGTGAGTTTTTATATTGCACCAGTTTATCATCCCACTTATAAAGTATATGTTTCGCTACCTTCTCGCCTATTTTATCTAGTTTTATCTTAGCCCAGTCTGGTTTTCCCTTGTCTGGTTCTTCTTTGGCTTGGCTTCGCGGACGAAGATTTATGGAGGGGGTAAAAGTCCACGTCTGCTGCAGGCTCGTTTGTGGCTGACAAGTCCGATGCGGGACAGGCAGACACGGTTGCAGCGGCTGCAGGGGAAAATTGGTGGGTTGGGGTTGGGTGTTGGGTTTTTCCTCCTTTGCCTTTTGTCAGTGAGGTGGGCTCTGCGGTCTTCTTCAAAGGAGGTTGCTGCCCGCCAAGCTGTGAGGCGCCAAGATCGCACGGTTTGAGGCGATATCAGCCCACTGGCGGTGGTCAATGTGGCAGGCACCAAGAGATTTCTTTAGGCAGTCCTTGTACCTTTTCTTTGGTGCACCTCTGGCCAGTGGAGAGCTCGCCATATAACACGATCTTGGGAAGGCGATGGTCCTCCATCCCCCCCACATCTCCTTGTTGGTAAAAAATCTGATAAATACCTTAATTGGGCGGCTCTATAATAATTTCTAAAATTTGGTAACTGCAAGCCATCTTGATTATACCTCTCTGTTAATTTATCTAATGCTACCCTTGGTTTCTTCCCTTTCCACAAGAATTTCCAAACAACCCCATCTTAACAAAACCCTAAAAAGAACCCTAAAAATCTTAGATTTTATGGTTGGGCAGCAAATATTAGATACATTACTTTTTGGATTCATCATAAGGAATAACAGGATGCTGCAAGTTGAATTAATCTAGAAATTGAATCTAGTAAAAAGTATTCTCTCATTTCGATAGCTGGAGCATCATTATCTTTTCCTGCTTCTAAATTAACTTATAATTTTGTTGTTAATATACATTGAGAATTTGGTGTCAATTTAGAAAACATTTTGGATACCAATAATTTCTGCTAGATAATTCTTTTTTTTTAACCTTTTGAACAATTATCTTATAAGTTTAAACTATCTAAATATCATTGTTTTTTAGATATTTACAGATTAGGATCATCTTGAATTCCCTGATATTGAGGCTCCCTCAAGATCTGGAATTAAATACAATAAAGAAGATTTTTAATTTTAAACAATCATAAAAGGTTGATATCAGTTCTTTATGAGTCATTTTTGTTGTCTAGTGGTAATTCCCTGGACAAGACTAAGAAATTATGGGAGCAAGATTTTCAATAATTATTTTCTGATGCTGCATGGGATATTCTATTTTGAAATTAGTAAATTCATCTTCTCTATGTGCCCGACACTCGTTATTACAATTTAAGGCAGTCCATCGAGCTTACATCTCCAAAGTTCAATTGGCTAAATTCTATTCTAACATTTCTTCAAAATGTGACAGATGCAAGTCTGAAGAAGGTACATTGTTCCATATATTTAGGTCATGTTCTTATCTTTCCACCTGTTGGGAAAGTATTTTTCGTACCTTGTCTTTAATTCTTCATATTAATTTGACTCCTAATCCCTTTCTTGCCCTTTTGGAACAAGTAAGTCAATGGACTTGAATTTGTCTGGGCTACATTTCCATGCAGCTGCCTTTGCTCTTCTTATTGCTAGATGGAAAGATGCTGTCATAGTCAATGGCAATCTAATCTGATGACATGCCTGACTTTGGGGAAAAAAAATTAGATGTTATACTACTAAAATTAACTTTAACTTTGTCAGTTTATAAGGTCCTTTTCTTAATTACCAGTATTTCCATAATTTATAATTATTTAGATCCTATTTTGTGATTTGGTTGTTTTTACAGTAATGGAACCACAATAACTTCACAAGGGAGGGGTTATATTAGCATAATTTTTA
The DNA here is from genome assembly GCF_036971445.1 of Narcine bancroftii. Classification (NCBI taxonomy): domain Eukaryota; kingdom Metazoa; phylum Chordata; class Chondrichthyes; order Torpediniformes; family Narcinidae; genus Narcine; species Narcine bancroftii. Next base: position 22,958,643 of record NC_091482.1, on the reverse strand, counting down.
TATGTTGTGGCCTTTTTTCTTTTTTAATCTATCATAGGTTATTTGCACCCATATATACTTTGTTGTATACTTATTATTGTTACTTATGGGCAACTTGCTTATAAAGCATCATAAAAATCTTGAAAAAGGTTTTTTTTTCCCTGAAAATTCACTTTTGGGTTGAAGTCCCCATTGCAGGCAGATAATGATAAGCAGGTGGACTTCTTGTGAGCAGATAGGATGTATTATTTCTGTGCATTTAGATTAAAGGAAGAGATGTGGACAGGATGTGTTGGAGAATCTATTGGCTCCAGATCCATTTCCCTTCCAATGATTTCTTTGGAAATTCACTCATTTTCACAAAAATCGAATTGATAATATTTTGCCATTGCAGAGCCTTATAAATAAGAATGATCTTGGAAAGGAAAAACAATAAACACACACTTTTACAATTGACCGTTAACACCCACCATCTATTCTGGATCTTGAGTCCTGATCCTTTTTTGTTGGTTCATTTTGTTTTTATTCAAAATTGATGGTTAGTCTCCTGTAAAGACTTATAGGAATAATTTGACAGAAGATCTTGACTATTTTTTACTGAAATCTAATTGCCAGAAATGTAATATTTTCCCAATGATTTATGCACGAAATGTTGGATTATGAAAGAATGTTCTTCAGCTTCTCCTTCCCCACGATGCACTCTGCCTCATCGAGAACCAGTGCTTCTTGCCAAGATTCCCTTCCACAGATATCAGTAGGTTTCTGGCCCTTCTTTAAATTTAGTTATTTCTCACATACAAGCGGATGATGGGCGACACCTAACAGCTACCCTGCACATTATAAGACCATAAGGCACAGGAGCAGAAATAGGCTATTCACCCCATCGAGTCTGGCCAGTCATTTAAACATGAGCTGATCCATTTTCCCACTCAGCTCCACTGCCCATCTATTTCCTCCATAACCTTTGATGCCTTGGCTAATCAAGAACCTATCAATCTCTGTCTTAAATACACCCAATGACTTGGCCTCCACAACAACCTGTGGCAACAAATTCCACAGATTTACCAACCTCTGGCTGAAGAAATTCCTACGGATTCTAAGCAGACACCCTTCAATCTTGAAGTTGTGCCTTCTTGTCCTAGACTCTCCCATCATGGGAAACAACCTTTCGACATCTACTCTGTTCATGCCTTTCAACGTTCAAAATGTTTCAATGAGATCTCCCCCTCAATCTTCTAAATTTCAGGTGAAAGTCACTGAGGAGTGACCAACAGCAGGAAGTGAACCTGATTTTCCCCTCTTCTTTTACACAAAAGCTAAATCTTCCATTGGAAATGGTAACAAAACAAGGCATTTTGCCCCATGTATCCCATGATTGCACAAACCCACAATTTAATACATCCTTTTCATGACGGTTTTGCTTTTATCCAAACTAAACATGCACTTAAAATGTATTTACAGGTCCAATAATCTTGAAATACTGCAGAATTCAAAAGTGGTAACAATCTATCAGGCTAGTACATGCTTCCAATGGTTCTGTATTTAGTTTCTTTTCCCTATTAGTTTTTGGTCACTTACATATCTTCAAAAGTGATCTGTAAAGATCATGGGTATCATCCATTTGTTCTGCTTTCGGTCAGTATCCTATATGTCCTTCATCAGCGGACACAGCTGTGTCTTGGTTATTTCACAATTTAGTTAGACTTCAGGCACAAAAGCTGCAGCATAGTTTCCACCCCAAGTTCTGGTGACATCCAAGAGCAGAAGGGAAGACCAAGGTGATGAACATCATCTACTAAAGATACAGCTCAGTCCTGTAGGTGGTGTCGTAGAGCAGCCATTCTCATCGGGGGCCATGAATCTCTTCTTTCCCCCCCCCCCCCCCACCCACCCCCATTTAAGGGGGACCACGGAATGAAACCATATGTTTTGTGTTTTTTATGTAGTCGGTCAGAGAGAAGTATGGAAAAAACAAACTAAACTAGACTGCTTTACAGGGAAAGAGGGGGAGGGGTGGGGCTAAGCTTTGAGCAGAGTCCTAAGGGAATCATAGACAAAACAAGGTTGAGAATGGCTGCTCTAGAGAATAGAGCCGTTAGCGAGACACCATCACCACTTTAAGACATCCATTAGCCATCTATCTACAACACTTTGTTGAAATTATCTATCACAGCCTGGATTTGGTCTTAAACCTGGGCTTCACCTCTGGTCTCAACAGCAAAGGTGGCCAAAATGAAGCAGAATTTGCAAAGACTTCCTTCATTTACAATCTTTATAAATTCAGGAGAAAATCAAAAATTGTACTGATAACATACCAAAAAATTATAATCAAGTTCCCTGGTACATAACAAAATTTTGAGCTGGTTGATCAGAGGCAGGCGAAGCTTGGAATGAAAGGGTTAAGCACTTCTAATAGTATTTAATGAATGCTATCCATGCCTGAAGCCAACCATAACTGTTTACTTGACTTCTGAGAAGCTGAATCACTTGTGGCTTGTGAAAGACATGAGGAAATGTCCACAACAGAGGAAACAAAAGCCAGACACCAGTGTCTGTGGCTTTACACAAAATATGTGGATGGCACACCATCGGACAAAACAATCACCGATTCCTGCAGGAATTGCTACAGGTCTGACACCTGGAATTAGAACATCTGATGGGATAGCCCAGATAGCAGTTCGATAGTTGGGCGAGCAGACATGTGGAGCGTGCTGTACCCTCCGAATGGGCTCAGAGTCTCAGCTGTCAGGTATGGTAGCATTTCCCCTCTCCTGCCCAGATTACGCCAGTTTCTACCCGACTCCTCTCCAACGCCTCAATATCACATGACTTGAGGTGGTCTGAGACAACAGCTAAAATTAAAAATTCAAGGTTATCTGATGAACTGGAAAAGTAGGCCAAGGGATAGCAAATGGAATTTGACTTGGACGATGGGAAAGATATCATTAAGATGGATTAAGGATTAAACTATCATTAAGGATTCAGAAAACATTTACAATGTTACCTGGATTGGTGGGTTTGAATTAGGAGGAACTAGGGATTTTCTCCTGTAAGAAAGGGTAGTTTATAGAATTACGATGTGTAATCTACATAGGGCAATCTAAGTCAAGAGGGCATAGATTTAAACCGGGAGTGGAAAAACTTAAGAATCCTGAGGGGCACCTTCTTCACAGAGAGGTGTAGCCAGGTTCTAAAGTTAGAGAGAGTGAGCACATTAAAAAATGCACCACGAGACGTACCAGATGGTGAGTCAGTGGTTGGGGTCAGACTTTAGTCTGGGGGGGAAGAGGTTGGGCAGGCCACAGCAGCGGACTGGGGGTGGGGGTAGGAGGGAGAGAGGGAGAGAGGTGCCACTTTTGTAAAATGTGCTTGGGGGAGCGCCCCCTAGCTATGCCAGTGCGTGATGGGTATATGGAACGAGCTGCCAGAGGAAGCAGTAGTGGAGGGGAGGTGGGTATAATTGTGCTGTTTAAAAGACAATTAGACAGGTATGTGGATAGGAAGGGGTTTGGAGGGACGTGCGCCAAATACAGGTAAATTGGACGAGCTTGGTCAAGATGAACAAATGTGGCCGAAAAACCTGTTTTCTGCTGTAAAACTCTACGACTCTAATCTACAAGAGCTCAGCATTAATTTCCCTTAAGATTTTATCCAACAATGAAAGTGAATACACTGCATGCAAATTTCCCTTGACATCATGTTTAACTAAAATTTCAATGAAATATTAAAGACCAAAAATATTTTCACTAAGCAGAACAATATAAGTACTAAATAATGAATGGTCATTGACTTGAAACACGAGTTCTCATTTTCATTGGCTCTGAACAGAAACTGCCTAAACAGTTTTAATTTCAATTTTACTGCATCCACAGTTCCTCGTTTTATAAAACAATTGCTTCAACTTTGCTCTTATTCAAACAACAATGAACACATTCAACCCAACCTGTAAACTAACTTGGCCATTTATGCACTCTATTGGAAACATTTCCAGAAGAGTACATCTTTCAATGTTTTCAATTCAAACAAATAAGGACTCAATCCCCTCTTAAATTTTGGTAAATGAGCTTTCAAACTGGAGCTCTCACGCCAAAGTTTACATCAACACAGTGCTTCAAGGGTGCAGCAAGCTTGGTGTAATGGTGAGTTCACTCACACTGTGTCGGTAGAAAGGGTCGACTTTTGTTGGGTATTTGTCAAACTGCAAAGGAATCAAAGCACGTAAAACAAGTTATGGTCAGTAAATTTGCATTTGCTCTTGCTGTGGCCCTCAGGTTCTGCAGGAAACAGTACACCACAGCGAACCTCAGCTACATTGTCCAATATTATCCACATTCTGACTCCCACAGCAAGTAAACTGGCCTAACTGAGAAAGGGGACCTCCTCTGCAACAAGGAACAACAGGATGGAAACAGAAGCCTGGGATGCGCTGAATGACTCAGGACAGACGTGCCTTCATTTCAGTGGAGAAGTGCAACTCAAAGATAAGGTGGGCAGTTGTGGAGAGGTTTGCTCTTGAAAGTTCTCCATTTTTAGTTTTCTCTACCCTAAGCACAGCCATAGCTAATAGAGCCGTTGCCCCACAACTCGTTCAATCTGGACCTCTAGTGCTGCCTGGGTGGAACTGAAAAAACACCGAAGTGCTTAAAAAACTTACCGGGTCCCGTAGCGTCCATTGGAGGCAAAAATATGCAACCGAACGTTTCGGGCCTGAACCCTTCGTCAAAAGGTGGGGTGAGGAGCGGGGGGGGGGGGGGGGTGCAGGAACACCACCAACAAGCCACAGGTCGACATTAATAGGAGATTAGGGGAGAAAAGCTGATCAGGGTAAGGGAATAGCTCTGTGAATGCAGTGCTGGAAGAAAGGAGTTGGAAGGATGTATAGAGAGAGAGAGAAGGGGAGAGTTACTGGAGGATAGAGACATAGGGGTAGGGAATGAGAGAGAGGTAAGGAGAATGGAAACCGGTGAAGTCGATATCTTTGCCTCCTATAGACCCTACAGGGACTGGCTGAGTTTCTCCAGTACTTTTGTGCATTGGCTACAATCACAGTGACTTTCTTGTTTCACGGGGTGGAATTGTACCTTTCCCCTGTGACTTCCCTGAACCCTCCAGTTTCTTCATATCATCTCCAAGAATTAATTGACCAAATTGTAAATTGTAGAATCTGGGAGGAGTTGATTGGAACATGGGAAGAATCAGATACAGGGAGAATTAGCAGGGAATAATTTTCTCTGTGAGCTGGTACAGACCTGATTTGCTAAAATAGGTCAATTCCCTGCCGTAAGATAAAATGTATGTGGCAACTCATCACCCAGGAGGGCTGGACCATCAAAGGCACAAATCTATTAAGTCACTTCTTAAGGCAGGCCTTGCCATTTATTGAACTATCCCCTCGGTTAGAGTGGGTTCGAATCTGAAGGGTTATGTACAATCCAGTTCGCACCTTGTTCCTTGCCACCCTATTGCACCGTTAAAACATTTGAGTCGCAAGGTCAAAATGCTTCACGATTCCACCAACTCAAGGGAATGAATGCCAACGGACACACAAAGTCCTCACTTTTCTTGCAGAGCAACTCCAGGGGCAAGGAGAATGGCAGCAAACAGCTGCCGTTGGAACCTTGATGCGCAGGAGAATTATTTTATGAAACTGAAGATGCAACTTTACGCAGAATACATTTGTGCTCCATCACTAGGGCTGCCCTCGCTTTTCTGCCGATACATTCCGACCGTCAGGGGAGCAGAGCAGGAAATCAAGACCGATTCTCCCCACAACTTGATCCAAGGATCGGAAAATTACGAGCAATGCAGTTCAAGTTCCAAATATTCATTCCTCGTTGTAGAGGTCGATCACAATCCCATTGCTCTACTATTTTAAATTCAAAACAACACAAATATTTTAAGAAAACTAGGAAGGATGGGCATCAAAGAAACCCATTTTTATGGCCTCATCTGGCTAATTACTGCAGGCAATAGTCCGACAGGCTTCAGTCTGTCGACAAAAGGTCATTACAGTGGTTCACAATTCTCATAACGGTACACAAGAAATTGATTTGTTGTGCTCTACTTATCCTCACATTTCTGCCTTGGGTACGCACCATGGGCGGTGCAGGAGTTGGCATGATTGCCGATGGCGGGATGGTGTGCGGGAAGGGCGCAAACGTGTGTTGGTGCGTGTGCTGATGGGTGTGCTGGTGCTGATGTTGATGGAATTCCGCCCGCATGTAGGGTGGTGGTCCCAGCGAGGCCCCTCGGTCAGCACTCTGCGAGGCCAAAAATCTGGTGTTCAGCTCTTGTCGCAGAAGCTCTTGCTCTATGGGAGACAGATAAACATTGTGAAGAGCCATGCACTCGTCAAATGGTACCAGCACAATGTCTAGAATGCACAGAGATTCCTTGTTCAGTTCATGGTCGAAACATCGTCCACGTGGTTAAAGCACAGTATGACGAACAGACTTTCAATGGAGCCAATAGCTGATGGATTTCTGCATTCTGGGCGTACTTATGCCAACAATCAGCCAACAAAGTTGGAAATAAAAATAAATACTTTGCAGTAGAGCAATGAGCGTACTGCACATTTAGAACAGGTCAAAGCATTTGAGCTATCAATTTGTTGTGAAAAGATGAATCCAATGAATGTCAGCAAAACCTGCTTGAAAATAAAACAGAAGCAATTCAGCCCAGTCAACTGCTGCAGTGAAAGTGCCTTCTTTTCTGAGGTCTCTCAGGGAGTGCGTAACATTGCGAATACTCAGGAATGAATATCATTCGCCAGGGGTTGCTGGCCATCCTACTGAGGAGCTCTGCAAACAAGCGTAAATGGGATAAATCTTGGTGGCCCAGCAGTGCCCTCAGTTCGTTCCATCGAAAGTTTGCTACTCGGCCTTGTCGAACCAGCTGAGAACAAGATGCACTTTTAGTCACCAAATAAGATCAGGGCAGAACATCATTAATCCTATAAGCGACACGCAGATGGTGGATGGCATGCCAATCTAATTCATGGATTGTTCCACTATATCATGTTCTGGGTTTCTGAGGTTCAGATAAGAAAGTATCTCTTTCAAAGCTTGATTAACACTTCATTCACACTGAGAGTGAAAAGCAGGCATTTTCAGCTGACAAGTCCATTGTGAATGAACAGCAGTTGTCTATGTTAGGTTCATACCCCTTCAGTGGTGTGTAATATCAATTTTTTTTGCACACAATTTGCATTGAATTCACATCAGCGACGTTTAGCATGGATGCAATGGAAGATGTTGAAACTAAAGAGCGCCAAATCCGTCACTCGGCCGAAGAGACCATTTTTACCCGTGTAGAAACTAAAGCTGGAAAAAGTTAGAAAAGTGATGGATTAACTGAACAATGCAAAATGGTCCCAGAATCTGAGGAACTGAGAAACCCCAACTGATCAAATTGATCTCTATTATGTTTCAATTGTGACTGAAACGGAAGAGATAAAAACAGATCATGTGTTTCCTCAAAGTCAGACATCGCCAATCAGAGCTTATTAGCTATAATGTACATTGCACAGATATTTTACAGAAAGTTTCACCACTATTTCATTGGTTAAGTACTTTTGCATTCCTCCTAACGGGAGCTATTTATATCATTATGGTGAACAATTTAAGGTGTCAAAATAGCACATCTTGGATCTCCTTTTCCCTTGCATCTCCCAATTCTTCAATTTGCAGCTGAAATTGCAGGATGCTCTTGAATTATTGACTCGGATGCCGACAGAGTCTTCTCGTGACCGCTCTGGCAGCACCATATCAATCACTACCAAATGTCACCCTTCTTTCCCAAAACTGTCCAGGTCCAAAATATAATCTCTTTTGCCGGAAATTGTCTCCTCAGCTCCTCTGTCCTGTCCCTTGACTGCAGAAACACATGGATGGAGCCTGCAAGTTTCTCAGTTGTGAGCAGGAAGAAAGACTTCACAGTGTCCATCAAAACAAACAGCCTGAATCCAAGATGGCAATCTGTCTCCTCGCTGCCCTTTCTGGTGTCCCGTGTCAACCTCCAATTTCCTTCAGACCATTCCCCCAAAACTGCTCACTATCCAGCCTCCCTTCCTCTGTGTTACCTACACCTTATTTGCTATTGTTTCTCCCAGATAATCCTTCAAGATCCCAACCTCTCTTGATTCCCCCACATCCCCACATGACAGCCTCTACCTGCTTCCCTTTTGCAAGAGAAAAATCAAACACAAAAGGTATCCTCAGAACCAACTTTTGATTTCTATACCGACAATTAAAACAGCTGCAAAAAAAAAAAGGTTCGCTTTAGATGCACTGCTATCGAGCACAAGGTTTTGCCAGATCATTCAGGCCATCGCAGTCTGATTTGCTGCAAAGGAATTCTCCAAATTTTCACTCCTGAAATAGCCTTGAAATATTGATCTTCATCAAGCAAGAAATATTCTATGCCTAACATAGAAGTTTTAAAATCAGGTAATGGAGTTTCGGGCCAGCACTGAATTGGAGCTCAATCCTCCCTGCAAGTGAGAGGAAAGATTCACAAGGACAATCAAAGTGACTCTGGAAGGCTTGGCATTCCAACAACAAAATAGGTCTTTGTCGAGCTTTATGCGCTTGCTTTAAAACATACAACCTTGGACAACTCTCAACCTTCATGAAACTAAGGATGTGGTAGCAAACAAGGAGAATATTCTCCATCTGTTATGGGAATGGAAATGCCCATGTCACAATTATCTTTAGTGATAAGCTTTTGAATCATTTAAAGGTTACATTCCACATATTGACTAACATATTCATGAATTTGTACCAATTTGTCAGCATGGAAGAGTTGGGCCAAATGCCCTGTTCATGCTAAATAACTTTGGTTGCTTCACCAATTTCAACAGTCATGGAAAAATAACCAAGTCTTGTATCAGAAAGACATACAACTTGTGTGGTTAAAAATGTGGTGTATACATACAGTAACGAAAAGATTCCTTCACTGCTTGAACTACCCAATACTTAGCCAACTGGTCCTTACTCCTCTGTTCCTTTATTTGGGAGTTTATGGATTGTAATGACACAAATGGAATGAAAAAGAGAGATAAATATTCCAGCTTTCAAAACATCAGCATTGTTGAATTTGTCACCACCGGGAGGAATGTCACTTACCAGAGTACCCAGCTCCAGCAGGGTGTCCTGGAACCTGAAGTGCACTTGATGTCAGTGGAGGAGGTGGTGGCAGAGCTGTGTGGGGGGCAAACATGGTGGGGTGATGCGAATGGCTTGCAGGCTGCAGACTTGGTGTGAAGGTGTGTGAAGTATTGTGGGGCCCCAGAGGCAAGGAGAAGTTTGGAGTGGAAGGGTGATGGGAGATGTGCGCTGGAGGGGCTTGATGCTTGACTGGAGTGCTGCTTCGGCTGCTACTGAGAAAAGAGAGGGAGAGGAACAAAAAAGCACAAATAACATCTATAAACAAGCAGCACAAGCAATCTCCACTCAACATTGGCACTTGCAACATTGGACTGATGATTTGTTGATCCGACAATTTGGTCGACTCCTGTCACTTGCAAAAAATGAACAATACTCTTCTCCCCCAAAACTCAACTGTGCTGTGGTGATACCACTGGTACTGTATCTCTGTATATGGCTGGCCCGCCTCCTCCCTGTAACTCCTCCTCCTGGAATTCCCCAATAGAGGCGAATACGCCCGAGTCCCTCCCTCGGTATGAGTCCTGGAATCGGGCCAGCAGCAGGAGCACGTGTCCAGTCTTATGGAAATAAAAGCCTGTCATAAAGTAACTCCAGTCTTTTGCTGTCATTGATAATGTACCACATGCATGTTTAAATAATTCTTTAAATCAGAAGTTACTAGTACATTGCAATGGGAGTTAAACTTCCCACATGAGTTTAGCTGAAAGAGATTGGTCATAAAGGAAGCTTCATGAGGATGCCAAGTACTTCTTCAACCAGATTTCCCGTTGCTGATTGTTAGCAGTGAGAACTGTTATAAAGTATGTGGGCGTTGGGATCAGGCTCCAATACTGACCAAAGGTAAAACAAACCTGCAGAATGTCATAAGGAAGAACTTGGGGAATTAAATTTAAAGAGTACAAAAAAAGCAAGCAAATGCTCAAGAAGGAATCAGAAAGGCTAAAAGAAGGCACGAGCTCATGAAGATAAACCCGAGGGGTTTCTCTAAGCATATTAAGAGTAAAAGGATAATAAGGGACAAAATTGATCCCCTAGAGGATCAGAGTGGTCAACTATGTGTAGAGTCTCATGAAATGGGGGAGATGTTAAATAGCTTTTTTTGTATCAGTATTTACTCAGGAAACTGACATAGTGCATAAGGAAGGAAGGGAAGCAAACAGAAGAGTCATGGAACAGATGGAGATTAAGGAGGAAGCGGTGCTTGCAGCCTTACAGTGGATAAAGGTAGACAAATCACCTGGGCCAGGTATGATATTCCCTCAGACCTTGAGGGAGACTAGTGTAGAAATTTCAGGGGCCACAGATTCAAAATGTCCTTGGCCACAGGTGAGGTGCCACAGGATTGGAGGGGAGCTCATGCTTCCCCGATGTTTAAAAAGGGCTCAAAAAATAAACCAGGTAATTATAGGCTGGTGAGCCTGATGTCAGTGGTGGGTAAATTGTTGGATTTCTGAGAGGCAGGAGTATATAGGTGTTTGGACAGTCATGGGCTGATTAAGGAGGGTCAGCATGGTTTTGCGCGTGGTAGGTCGTGTTTAGAGTTTTTCGAGGAGGTTATCAGGAAGGTAGACAAGGGAAGGACTGTGGATGTTGTCTACGTGGACTTTAGTAAAGCCTTTGACAAGGTCCCACATCGGAGGTTAGTTCAGAAGGTTCAGATACTGGGTACTCAAGGAAAGGTTGTAAACTGGATTCAAAATCGGCTGCGTGGGAGAAGACAGAGTGTGGTAGTGGATGGCTGCTTCTCTGATTGGGAGGCCTGTGACTAGTGGTGTGCCTCAGGGATCTATGTTGGACCATTGTTGTTTGTTGTATATATCAATGATCTGGATGATAATGTGGTGAATTGGATCAGCAAGTTTGCTGATGACACAAAGATAGGAGGCGCTGTGGACAGCGAGGAAGATTTTCTAAGCTTGCAGAGGGATCTGGACCAACTAGGAAAATGGGCCAAAAAATGGCAGATGGAGTTTAATGCAGACAAGTGTGAAGGGATGCATTTTGGAAGGGCAAACCAAGGTAGGAGATATACAATTAATGATGGGGCACTGAGAAGTGTAGAGAGATCTGGGAATAGAGATACATTATTCCCTGAAGGTGGGCATCACATGTGGATAGGGTTGTAAAGAAAGCTTTTGGTAGTTTAACCTTTATAATTCAATGTATTGAGTATAGGATTTAGTATGTTATGTTGTTTAAGTTCTGAAGTTGTTTAAGACATTGGTGAGACCACATTTGAAATATTGTGTGCAGTTCTGAACGCCCAACTACAGGAAGAATATCAATAAGATGGAAAGAGTACAGTGAAGATTAACTCAGATGTTGCTAGGTCTTCAAGAGTTGAGTTACAGGGAAAGATTAAACAGCTAAGGAGATTTAATAGAGGTTTAACATGATTTTGAGAGGTACAGACAGAACAAATGCGAATAGGCTTTTTCCACTTAAGTTTGGGGGAGATAAATATGAGGGGGTCATATAAAGCTGAAGGGGGGAAGGTTTAAGGGGAAGATAAAGGGAAAGTTCTTCACTCAGAGAGTGGTTGGAGTGTGGAATGAGCTGCCATCTTATGTGGCGAAGGCAGGCTCGATCGTGTGTGTTTTAGGAATAAATCGGAAAGATACATGGTTGGGAGAGGCCTGAGGGTAATGGAATGGGAGCAGGTCAATGGAACTAGAGGGAATGATGGTCAGCACAGACTAAAGGGGCCAAATGGCCTGTTTTCTGCGCTGTAACCTTCTATGGTTCTAAAGTTGTTCAATATCATCCATCAAGCCTATAATTTTGTGAGGCAATAAAGCCTAATGATGAATTGTCTGCAAGGTGCCAAAACTGCATATATCGAACAAATATTTTCCATTGGTGCCTTTTGCCCCACTGCATTCAGACTGGCTCTCACCTTCTAATTAACAGACCTTTGTATACCTGGCTCCTGATTTCCAAGGCATACAGATTTCCATCACATCACACACTTCAATAAACTCCCTATACAAGCCATGCAGTTTATAAAGATAACAATGGCAGCCTATCAAATTTTTCCTCATTGCTATAATTCTCAAGCCCTTGTCACATCAGTTGCATACATCTCAAACACATTGGCATCTCTCCTGTGTTGTGAGAATCAGAACTATGTCATATCCTTCCTTGGGCTGCATGAGAAGCACAATCTTTAACTGCCTTTTCTCTCTTTATCACTCACATGCGAGAATGCAGAACAGGGGAGGTCCAATGTCCTCAGAGGGATCTCACTTTACCTGCCTTTCCACCTCTCTCACCTTCTGTCCTGTCAACTCTGGGCCCTTACCCCAGCGTCTTTCCCACTTGATGCAAGTAATTTCACCTATTCTATATTCACCTCATTAAAGGGTTCACAGCTGAAATGCTGAGTGGCCGTTTCTACCCGTGGATGCTGACAAGTTCCTCCAGCAATTCTTTGTTTCGCAAGAGGAGTGTTTGTCAGCTGTCAGATCCAGTTCTAACCAAAAATAGCAAGGCAGGGTAATCCAGCACAGTGAGATGGAAGAAGGGCAAAGGACAAAGGATGGAAAGAGGAAAAGCAGCAAACCGAAGATGGAGAAATCAAAAGCAAAACCAAAGAAGGTCACAGCGCAAAATAATGTAACAAAGACTAAATGCCATCTATTCCATAAAGTGCAAAGCATTAACCATAACATAAGTGAATTAACCATGTAATTAGATGCAAATGGGAATGATATAGTTCTTTTTTAGATTTGTTTTGTTTTTTTTTAAATTTTTTATTTTTCACACTATAAACCATATTGATCAAGATACATAAATTTTCCTTCTTAAATATATAGTGTCGTTTTCTCCCCCCTTCCCTCCTCCCCTCCCTCCCTCCCTCCCTCACCTCCCCTCCCATTTATTTAAAGTTCAGAATATAAGATACATTAAACCCGTTAAACAATGTTGTCACTCAATAAAAATAAACAAGAAATTCCACTGAGTCAGTTCTTTTCATTCTCTTCCCCTTCTGTCATTTTAGGTGGTAGATGTCGACGGTAGGTTTTCTCTATTGTGTTTCATGTATGGGTCCCGGGAATGATATAGTTGAGATGACATGGACATGGGCGCGAGGAATCAAGAATGAGAACTAAACATCCAGGGGTATTCAGGATAGAAGGAAAAGAAATCGAGTTTGTGTGCTAGTTAAAAAGCAAGGAGAGATCCAAGTTCAAAGACGTGGTCGTGGGTAGAGCAAAGGATGATGAGAGAAAGAAAGCAATAGCAGAAGTTGAATACAGACCAAAAGTTGTGGTCATTTTGGGATGAAGCTAAACAGGATATTAACAGACATCAAAAAAAAGTGCAGGGTCTCCTCGATGCAGTTTTTGAAAGTTGCACGCGAGGCGAGAATGTCAGTCACGAGCAACATACAAGCAGCGGGTGGAACTCCATTCAGAAAGTGGCATCCCACCCAGATACTAGAGCAGGGCTTCTGGTTTCAGCGATACAGCTGTTGAGCTGCATACTGAGATCTGCGAGAACTTTCAGCACAAGTGCAGAGAATCTTGATTGAAAGAAACCTGTTTGCATCTTCCTCCACCTCACCCCTGCAGGCCCAGCAGCATCAGTGGTAGAAAAAGGTATTGTCAGCATTGCGGGCCAGAACTGCCGCTCAGTGTCAAGAGTGTGGAGGGGCGACAGCTGGTATAATGGGGAACCGGGTGGGGAGGCAATAGGGCTGGGGTCAGCAGGGGATTGGTGGACCGGGGGAGGGGGGGGAGGTAATGGATGGTGAACCGAGGTAGAAGGGGAGAGAGAGGGGAAACAAAGGGGTGAGGTGGAGGAAGGTCAGGTTTCCTACTATTGAAACTTTCCTTCCAACAACGATTCTCCACACTCATGTTAAAAATTCTCGCAGATCTCAGTATGCAGCTCGGCAGCTACGATTGCTGATACCAGCAGCAGTGTTCCAGTGACTGGGTGGGATGCCACTTACTGAATGGATGTTCCAATGAAGAGAATGGGTCAGAGATTTGGCCAGGCTGGTAAAGAGCAGCGCGTACCATCCTGATCCTGAGGCTGGGAAGTTGATCGGCACTGTTATCTTGATCTTATGAGGCAAAGCACACACGCGAAGTTGTATCTAAAGTCAAAGGAAGTCAGTGACCTCGACCGTCCAAACAAGACAATTTGGAATGTTGCCTCTTTGAAGAATAGGTTCGAGAAAATGGGGCTTGTCGGACCTGAGTAAATAGAAAGATTGTTTTTCAAACCAGTGAGACTGCATATGAATTTGGCAAGTTTCTTCAGTGTTTTACGCTAGAGAAAAAAAAAATTCGAGGGAGATTCAACCTCCTGACAAACAAGAAATTAATGAATTTAATGACTGTAACTTGCTTGGTTTTCGGTTAACCGGATCTTTAACCGCACCACACCATTTTCAGTGAGAAACTATAAACTATGAGTTTAGCCAGTTTTTATATTATCAATTAATTTAATGGTCGCTCGACTACATTTAATGATAAGTTATTTGTCAATGTAATGAACTAAAATGGAGACTTAACGAGCTCTATAAGAAACAATACGACAAATAAAGCACCTATCAGTTAAACTCGTGGACTGATGAAAGATTCTTCTGAAAGATCACAATCGCAAATCCATTATTTCTGTTTCTCACTCCATAGATGCTGCCTGACCTGCTCAGTATTTCTGCACAGCATCTCATTTGTACCGAGACAAGACTGGCGAACTCATCTGCAGACTCACTGGTTTGAAAAACAACCTTTCTATTTACTCAGGTCCGACAAGCCCCATTTTCTCGAACCTATTCTTCAAAGAGGCAACATTCCAAATTGTCTTGTTTGGACGGTCGAGATCACTGACTTCCTCTGACTTTAGTTACAACTTCGCGTGTGTGCTTTGCCTCATAAGATCAAGATAACAGTGCCGATCAACTTCCCAGTCTCAGAACCACTTCTAGAACGTAAGGGATGAACTTCCTGCAAGTCTGATGAATCATGTACTTCCAAAAGCATCCTTTAAATATTTCTTCTCCATTTTTGTCCCTTCCACTATTTTGCATTTCTCCTCAATGGAATGACTGCCTTATCTCGCCTGAGAAGACTGGGGAAATATTCACTGAGAACTGCAGATTATGTGTTAGCATTCAATCTACCTCTATGTGTTTTTAAGACGCCATCACTGTATGTCAATATTTTAATATCGTACAACATTTATATGTGAAGTTTACACTTCCTTTGCACTGGCATCACATAAGATCATGTCACATTGGATTGTTCAGACAGCACTCACTGTTGAAATCATTCATTCTTTCCAACTAAACTGAGTATAAAGTGAAACGAAGCCGGAAATCAATGCATTTGCTTGCCAGAGCTTATCGGGGAAACCTCAGTATCTTCAGGACACATACATAGAGCAATAAACAGTTTCAAGTTCTTACCTTATGCTGTTCAGACTTAGGCTGCTGCTGTAGACTGACAGAGACTGGGGGAGGCTACGCGATGTTGGCCGAGAGGGAAGTTGAGCTGGGAGAGCTGGCTGAGCGGGAGATGGTGGTTGAGGGTGAGGCTGGTGCTGGGGTGTTGGAGCCTGCACCTGAGCTGGGGGCTGAGATATGGACTGGGGCTGGGGTTGGGTTTGAGGGACTGGTACAGATTGGGTGGGAAGGAGAGGCTGGGACGGGAGGAGGGGCTGGGACGGGAGGAGGGGCTGGGATTGGGTTTGGCGTTGAGCCTGGGATGGCGGCAGAACCTTTGGCTGTGAGTGGGATGGAATCTGTTGAATCTGGTTCTGCGCAGGAAGTGGAGAACAGAGTTTTATTTGGGATTGGGATTGGGATTGGGACAGGGACTGGGATTGGGGCTGGGGTTGAGGAGGGAGCTGAGCCTGTGGAACAGGCTCCTTCGCCACAGCAAGCACAAGCAGCTGTTCCTTGGAACCTTCCTGACTCTTCTCCTGACTTCGTTCTAACCCTGATATCTTGGGGACATTTGGTCCTCTTGCATCTCGGGTGTCATTTGTTAGTGCACTGACACTGAAGTCAGTAACTGCAGAGAGAAGAGAGAAAAAAAAAGGTGAATTTTTAAAATTAAATTGTTGCAGTAGAAATCAGAAAAAATGAAAGTGCATATGTTGGAACAGTCTATTTCAGTTTGCAACCCATTCATTTGGTTTCTGAAAGCCACGTGGTCATCAAAATTGTACAAACTAAAATAAACCCAAAATGATTGGTTCAATCTCTGAAGGAAGTTCTTTGTTCTCAGGGAAACCGTAACAAATATGTTTTTTTTTAGCGGCTGTGTAAAAAACATAAAAGATGTTTTGTCTCCATTCTGGGTTCTTCTTCATTGGTCAGAGTGTTTAAGGGTTGAGAATAGCAATTGAGCACTGATTTATTGGGCTCAAGTAGGTGAAACCACATCCATCATGGTCTTCAGCATAAGAAGGGTGTCTATTGCACTAAGCTAGCTCTTCTCTCAATATCAACATCGCAATTCATCAAAATGAACCTGGACATTGACATCAGGACCTTCGGCTGTACGTGCCTGGAGCAACAAACTGACTACCTGATCAACCTTGTGCCTTTCATATGATTGCCAGAAGAAGTGGGGCCTAAGCTTCAAAGCAAAACTGAACAGAAGCTGAACAACTTCTGCCTTCATGGGCACAGAAAAATCCTTCTCACTTTGACCTTGCATGACATCAGCAGCCAAGTCCTCAAGCCCAATGGCCCACCGTCCATGTTGATGAAATTAGAAGCTCAAAGGCCTGACTGGTTGCATTGCATCAAGCAAACATCTCAAAACTCCATGCACAAACTGTTCTCTGGGCTTGGATGCTTGCAAATATTGGGCATTCATTCTCACTGGATCAGCTGTTGTTCATCAGCCCGAAATAGCAATAAGGAACTGTCTGAAAATATGTTTGGTCTGAAAATATGTTCTTACAGGTTAATTTCGCTTGTCCATTATTTCAGATTTTACTTCCCTAATTTCTTTGCAGATTATCTCTGTCCTGCCTGAGAGATTCCTTCCTCATTTCCTCTTCAAATTATCCTTTTGGTAACAGAGATAACTTTGAATGTTTAAATCTCTGTTGCAAATGTTTGATCTATGCTAAATTTAGGATGGTTTTGGGATGAATATTCATTACTAAAATCCAAGTTGTACTCTTCCCAACTACCATAGTTGTAATGCTTCTCAGGCAAGAACAGTTGTTAAAACATACAGGACATGAACCTAATGGTTATGAGGAGGTTTAATGCCGACAGTAAAAGGGAGAGCAGTGTAAAATATCACAGACAACAAGGGGGAAAAAAACTGCAAAGAAACAAAACACTACCTTTCAGTAAACCTGAAAGGCCCTGGTGACAAACTTCAAAACTTTCAGAAAATCGACATTCTGAAATATAGGTGAGCACATCATTTAATTTTGCCATTTGCTGAAATTCTACAAGATTTAGGGGTGCCTGGCACATGCAAACCTTCTACAGAGGAAATGTATTCACATATTTATATTTACATCTCATGAGCTCGGTATCCCATTTAAGGACATTTCTAGATAGATTTCCTGATTAACGTGCAGAATAAATCCCAGAAGACTGTCTTACGTGTTCTCATTTATTTTAGAATTGAACCACATTCCCTCTTATTGCAATGTTAAGACCTCTTGTTTCACAAAGTTGACCAAGCCTCCACTAAAAGGACCCACATTTCTACTATTTGCCCTGCAGATCACTTTGCCGGACTGTAGGATTAATTATCTTTCCACTGATTCAGTAAAGTAGGGTCCAGTTTACATTCCCGCATGTATTCTTTGTTCAAAAATGTGGATTTGGAACTTGAAGTTTGAGAACTTGAGGAACAATCCTGAAACCTTCCTGCCTGGAGAGGACATTCCACTAAAAAAAAATTTAAAAGAGTAAGCTGATTTTTCTTCAGCTTGTATCATTTATGTGCAACGTCAGTACTGAGAAGTGCCAGCTTTCCAAATGGCAATCTCTGGCAACACTCTGACTCCATATGTTCGGTCCTTATCTCAAGAACACTTTTCTCTACTGATGAAAAATGACTACAAAGGCAATTAGTAATGTTGAATGCAACACTAAAGCTATCTTATTTGCCATTTGTGCTAACCCTAAGCGAGAGTGACAAACTTTTAAAACCAGTTATTTTAAAATTATGAAGTAATGCATCATATGCTCAACTTAATTAGGCCTCAAGGGTTAGAAAATGACATGTAATGCACATTTACTTTCCCAAAAGGGTTCATTTGAATAAATATAATGCACATTTAATATCCCCAAAGAATCAATTTGTCAGCTTTGTAAGTCTGAAGGCAAAATATGCAAATTAGCCTTATGTTTAGAAGGCCCCAATAAAGTACCCCTTTGGTTGGTTAATGGCATATTACACAGCAGAGCAAATCAAAGTTTGCAGCTGTCGAAACAGCTTGAACCAATAAGTAGCAGATTTGCTACAACGCAGAATAACACATTTTATTCCTTCAAAGAATTGCTTTTTTTTTCCAGCAGGAGGCAGCGTTGACTCCTCAATGGGACATTATGTAGCATGAGGGATAATCTCTTATTTTGAAAGAGGAATGAGGGTTTTGAGTGGATAGAGGGTCATTTGTCAAGATATTTGATTTCACCAATGTCCACTAAGTAAACCTACTCCATCTAATCCTTCCCTACCTCACCACCCTCTATTTTTCTTACATCCATGTGCCTATTTAAGAGTCTTTTAAAGGTCCCTATTGTACCAGCCTCCATCACCCAGCAACATATTCCAGGCACCCACCATTCTCAGTGTCAAAAAAAAAACTTTCCTCTGATATTTCCCTAAACTTTGCTCCATTCACCTTAAACAAAACTACAGTTGCCTCAATTCTAACTGTGTTCTTGCCCTTCTACTTTATGCAGCTGAACATTTGCGTTGACCTGTTAGACTGCTTGCTTTAGGACCTTTCTCACTGCACCTGATACAATGTGACAAATACATTTAAACTTAGATGGGGAGGGGGGTGGCCACCAAAAATAAATCAAGGAATTGGGCATCCTCATTCAATGCTTCTCCATTGAAGGAGCATTAAACATTGACTTGCATGTTTGTCAATGGCAGATTCACAACCCCCGCTGCCTGTTGGGAGGGCGTTTAAACGGATTCTATCGTGACATCCACACCTTAAGCATAGAAAAGGTCAACTGTGCTATGTCAAAACGTAGAATTGCTGGAGGAACTTAGCTGGTCTCGCAGAGTCCGTAGGACTTTCGGGCCCGAAACTTTGGTCCCATATCTTCACCGCCTATGGGTGCTGTGACACTGGTCGAGTTCCTCCAGCAATTCTGTGCTACAATCTGCAGACTTTCGTGTTTCACTTCACTGTGCTATGTAACTGGGTGGTATCGTGAATCGTGGAAACAAGCAGCACTGGGGAATATTTTGAGACATCTGTGGGCAAAAAGAAAAATCAGTTTTCCCTGAGATTTGGAACCAACTGAAATGACGTGAGGGGTGGGGTTGAGATGTAGAAATTATGAATAAGTCATCACCGGATGCTGTGCACTTGACAGGCTTGGAACATACAGGAAATATAACAGGTCAATGATAGCAGCACGAGGACGAATCGTGAAAGGAATAGAAAGTAGACGTGCTTTCTTCACAATCACATTAGTAGGGTGGTTCCAGGAAAAGTCCTCTGGGATAATGAGTCCAAGAATTTGAATTCACTCGGCCTTCTCCACCTCTGATCCCTCCAATAATCGTTGGCTCATTTTCCATTCCTAAAATCTACAGACAGTTCCTTGGTTATGGTGCCATTGAGGGAGAGGAACATCATTCAGCCAGGTTTTCAATCTCCCTCCTGTATGCTGACTCCTCACTCCCATTCAAACTGCAGTTGCTTTCTCCATTGTTGAAGAGACCGTCATTAGCACCAATTGCAACGAACGTGAATCCAGGGGGGCTGCACAAACGTTTGAGGTGCCGGAGCTCACCAAAAATGGCGAGGAGGTATCACGAGACCTGGCCTTGGTGGCCACCATGTTGTATATGCCGTTATACAATTGACAGCGACCTGTAGGACTATGAAGTAGGACAAACGGTCATCGAAGACTGTCCAGAATAGAAAATAGCACTCTGGGGAGGGGGGGGGAGGCGACGACCATGCACATTTCCCTGGCGTCAGCACAGCGGTTCCAGCTGCGTGGGGGATTAGAAGTAACAAAGATGGCCACTGATCCTGCATTGAGCTGCCTCCACCCTGAGTGGGCCCCTGAGGTGCCAGGGTGGCCCTAAAGTGGCCAGAGAGTTCCAGCACCACTGCACCCCTGGCTGCTTTAATGGGAAGGATGGTGCAGGCCCTTGGTTGGTAAGCAGAAATAGTAAAAAAGGTTGGATTCAATTACATGGAAAGTAATGTAAGAAATGGAGTGACGGGCAGGGGTGGAAGAGTAAACCAGAGGGGGATTTTAAAGTGATCTCTCAAGCTCACGTTAATCAAAGCGATCGAGAGAGCTGAGGAATATTTCTCTTTACACACCATGAGTTAAAATGCTTCGAGGAGGGAGAGAGGACATGAGACTGGCAAAGAAAATTATTGAAAACCTCCCACATAGTATTCCTCAATTCAGCATTCAGTCAAGCTGAAATGCTAACAGATTCAAGGTGCCAGCTCCTATCAATATGCAATATTTTTACAATAAAACCACAAGTATTTATGACCCAGTCTGTCGACATAAACACAGTTAACATGCTTTCCTTTACAGACCCTTGATACTGAAAGTACAAATATCTCAAATTCTTCAATCCACAAAGGTTGGGCCAGAGCTATGGCCAAAATAAAACCAGCACAGTTAACTCCAAAAATAAACATTAACCTCTGCAGTCAACAGTCAGTCACTTGACTCACTCTCTATAACCAAAGTGCATAAATACTGTGGGTGATTGGCTCATGTTGGTGAACCGAGCATGCCATGTTTTTTTTTTTGGCTTTCCACACTGTTATTTTGCATCCAGTGTGAAGTAGGATAATGTCCCACCCAAACTGATGGCTTCGAGGTCACCTCCCAATCATGCCATTGGAGTCATCAGAGAAGTGATTTCTGATATTCTCAACCCAGTTTTAGGGGCCTCGCAGTCTTCAGTGGGGGGGGGGGGGGGGCTGTCCACAAAATGACGAGCCCACAAATCTGCAAACAAATTAACTTCAAAGATCAGAAAACATGTATTGACGCAGCGTTTTCCTGGTTTCAGAATATCTCAAAGCCCCTTTCCCATTGAACCCTCCTGTCAAGAACGATACTGAGTATCCAATTTATGAATAGTATCCTCCCACAGACCATGATATTCTATTTCCAGTGATCATTATTGAACAATAAATATTGCCCAATATACCAGAGTCAACTCTTCTGCTGGAGTAGATGGGATCTCAGTTAAATGCACCATTCAAAAGCACTATTGAAAGAGCATTTTACTGCATATTGAGCACATTTAATATTTGGAGTGGGATCTACCCCCATGACCTACAAATTCAGTGTACCTCCAGATGCTGCAAGAGAAATATGTTCTTTTTGACTACAATATTGAAGAATCTTGGGAATACTTGGGAAATCAATTGGATAAAGCAATATTCTGTCGGACTCATGATATGCCTGACCAAGAACTACTTCGTGCTGTCAATTAATGCCTACAATCAAGCACACATCTGTGTAATTAGTGACTCGTAAGTCATTTTCTTTGCTCATTAATCTTATTCCCGGTGCTGTGTTCATCCAAAAAGAGTTGCTTCGTGATACTTTGGAGGCCTCTAAAAATAGAAACATCTTAGCTGATACATAAATTAAGATGCCACCCCACATCTTTGGTGGCTGTCTACTTAATGCACTCATCACTTTTGCTGAAATCAGCCCTTAATTACCAATTCCACTCTGATGTTGTTTTATCCTGTTTCGAGCCAGAACAACAGACGGGACACCTCATAAAGTTGCACCTCTCCTCGGGACGGGAGATGACTTTTTTTCCCAACTCGGCTTGCACTTGCTGGCTCCTCCCGCGTAAGGCACAAGCTGGATCACGAAGCCACAATAGTGACGTGGTTCACGGAATAAATTTCACCTCCGTGAGCATTTTCCCTTATGTTTTTTCAAGGAAGCAGCAGATGAGCAGAGAAGTATTTCACAGTACTGTCGAAAGTAAACTTTCCAAACAACAGTGAGCAAGAACACGGCGCTGATAACAAAGCAAAACCAGATTGAACAGATTTTTCAAAGCATGGAAAAACTCCTCTGGCTTTTGCAATTGGAAGGCAAAGTGCAATGTGCACAAGCTGCGACCAAAGTTTCTTGGGGGAGTTTAACTCAAGGTAGAAAAATAAACTGGAATGACTGCTACTTTTTAAATGTTGGATAATCAATGGTTGAAAAAAAATGTTTAGATTGCTGGCTCAGTTTTATATCAAATACAAGAGCCCAACATTAAATCTTCAGTTGACCACAGTCGAGGTTCTCCATTTCATAACAGGAAGTTAAAGAATGAAAAGTCTATTCCGCTGTGGTGTGAAATACCTCCGGTGTTTAAATACTGCTCTCCAGGATGTGGCTGCAAACCAGACTTTGTATCAAGTGAGTACTTCAGTGGGACATTGGCAAAGTTTCAACTCAAATTTCTGCAAATATTGGGACTGTGCTGGCCTACAGCAGGCAGCCTTCTGTACCTCGTCTTTTCAGTGCCAATATTCAGCTTCACTAGAGTCTCACCCATCTTTGAAGGCTGACACATGTGAGGGTCAACTCCACACCCCATCCCCCCCACACCATCGTTATCAATAGCTAATTAACAAATCCCTCCCTTGTGCAGCTGTGGAGTGCAATGCTGAGGTTGCTCCATTCTCTTCCTCCACAGCCAAATGGAGTTATGCTTCTTCTCAAGCTGTCCTTCAGGATCAAGCAAGACGTGCATCCACACGGGTTGCGAGTATTCTGGAGTGACAGATGAAGCCGACGTGGGAGCCACAGACCCTGTACTCCGACGAGGCAGGCGGGTGGCTTGTTAGATAGGTGATGCCTGCTTCAAAGTAGTGAAAGCATGGATTTCTCTGTCCAAGAAACCAGTTGAGGTTGCCACATTGAATGTATTTCAAACCCCGAGAGATAGAATATTTACAAATAGGGGAATCAAGGGTTATGGAGAAACGGCCGGTAAGTGGAGCTGAGTCCTCGGGGAGGTCATGGCTGACCTTATTGAATGGTGGAGAAGACTCAACGTCCCAGATGGCCGACTCTGATCCAATTCCTTAGGTTCTTGCACCTTCACTATGTTGTAAGCAGTGGCAGGCTGACGGTGGACCTTTTCTCGTGAACATTGGGTGAAAGGCCATGCTTCAGTTTTGCAAAGCTGACACAAAAGCTCATCTGCTTCAATAACAGCCTTCTGGACCTTGCAAAATACCATCTTCGTGGACATCTTGGGAAGTTCCTCTGAACCGAGCGTACCATGTACAGCAACAAGTTGATTAAAAGGCAGTTCGGGATGGGCAAATGGTGTCCAATTCAAACTAAAATGAACAAAGAAAACAAATGGTAATAGCACTAAAATAAATTTGGGAGCCAGAAGTCCCAAACAGACAGGCGATATGCTGCCCGAAATGAATGCCATATTGTTCCATTCAGAGTGAAGCCAATTTTCATCAGTAAAACTCTTTTTGTTTTGGAGCTGTGCAAAGGCATGACTCGATAGCCAATTTTGTTTCTCTTTAGGGACCTGGCCTGATCACTGAACGTTCCCAGCATTTCCTGTCTACATTTCCAATTTATTGTAGTCACAAAGCAGAATATTGTGGCTTTGTCGAAGGTTAGCTTGGCCTCAACCAGAGCTGTAGTTCACCACTGACTCTTCAGAAGAAGATGAAGGTTTTGGAGAGGGAACAGGGGAAAGTGACCAACAAGATTCCGTGTACGAACCAGAGAATCTGGAGTTGCACTTAGAAGCCAGTGAGGAAATAAGAAGGCAGTGTTTGAAGTCAGGAGGTGTTGAGATGGGATGATGAAGAACTGCTTCAGAGAGTTGAAGAGATGATAATGAAAGGGCATGAATTCAAGATTGGTGAATTAACCAAATGCAAGTGGAGGATTTGGAATGCAATGCTGACTGGATGATAAATATCAATTCATTACTAGGTTTCAAAATGGAGTTGGGAAAATACTTGGAAGAGACGATTCAGGAATAGAGTGAGAGAAAAAAAAATAATCGGCAAGTAGAACAAGATTGGATGCTTATCAAAAGACCCAATGAGCTGAATGATTTTCTTCCACAGTGCACTCATTCTTGATTGTACAAACCAAGAGACGGGCTATTTCTTTCTTAATTCGCGGTGGTACATTTAATCCTTCACGTACCGAAGTTGCAAAAGAACAAAAGAACAGCCAGGATTCGGCGGTGCTTTCTGAATTTTATTCCACTCGATATTTTGGAGTCTGCTGGAAATGTTGAGCAAAGCCAGTTTTAAAAAAGGAAAGTAAGTGAGAAAGGAGATAACAAACTGGTAACGTAGTGAAACACAAAATTCTGCAGATGCTGAGATTGTAGTAAAAACACACAGAAATGCTGGAGGAGCTCAGGTGGTCTCGCAGCGTCGATCGGAGGTAAAGATATATGACCGACATTTCGGGCCTGAGCCCTTCTTCAAGGAATGAGCAAAGAAAAGGAAGGTGTCAGAATAAAGACTGCAGACTGGACGGGAGAGGAGTCCAGACAACAAAAGAGGAGGAGAAGAGGTGAGAACTGATTTTGGCTCTGTGAAAGTAGACAGAAGGGAAAATAAGAGAGAGAGAGAGAGAGAGAGAGAGAGAGAGAGAGAGAGAGAGAGAGAGAGAGAGAGAGAGAGAGGGAGGGACAGACAGACAGATTTGGGGAAAAGTCGACGGGAGGGAAGAAGGGATGGGGTTTTAAACTGAAGCCAATGTTAATGCCATCTGGTTGGAGGGGGCCAGACAAAAGATGAGGTGTTGTTCTTCGAACAACATTTCTCCAGTATTTCTGTGCGTTTAACAAGCTTGAATGTAGCTTCACCCCGCCCTCGAAGCCTGAATAAAAATGGTTTCCTTTTGAAGCATCCCTCCAGGTGCTAATAATCAGCATGGAAGGACAAGGATAACCACCGACTCGACTGACAAATGCCAAGTGAACCTTTCCATCCTGCAACTTAGCTAATCATATAGCATAGTCAGTACTGGCAAAGGCATTATTCACCGTCCACCTCCTCCAGTTGCCAACAGTAGCGCCAAATGACTCTTAGGAAGAAATATAAAGAGACAAGCATCAGCAAACTTTTTTTTTATAAACAAAAAGGCAGTCCCCAAGTGCCTGCCTTAAGGATACAAGGGCTTGAGCTTTCAAGAGGACAGTAGTAAATCAGCTAACCCCATGCATAAGAACATTCATTAAAATAATCCCTTGGGTGCTAAAATTGCATTTGCTGCAAGAATTTTGTTTTTTCTGGCTACTGATGCTGAGGGTGCTGCCAGCTACCATCAAAACGAAATAGAGATGTGATAAATATTGGAAACAATGTGGGATTTAAAGTTACGACTACACTGCAATAAATCAAGGAGCGACGATTTCTTCTACAGTCATTAATAATGACTCCACCTCTGGTGTTTAGTGAAAAGTGCTTCAGTCAAGGTTCCAGGAAAAACATTCTATCATCTCCAACACATTCTGAAAGGCTAGTACCAAATAAAATTAGCTTTGGAATAGGTGGGTAAACTGGTTTCCTGAAATATTCACCACTAATAGGGGCTTCAAAGCAGCCACGTCAGTGAGAAGAACGAGGTCATGAAAGGTATGAACAATCAGTGCAGTGATTGATCTTTGATTTCTTTTTTTATAAAAAAAAGGCCCTCAGTCTGCACTGAGAAGCCAAATGGGCTTTGATGAATCATTCTGGTTCTGTCTGCGTCTCACCTTTTCAATTTGCATTCCTCGGTCCAATTTCAATCACCTTTTGAATTTCACTATGCATTGCTCTCTTCCTCCTGCATTCCTAACATTGCTATTTCATACCCTCAGACCCCATTGTCTTTCAAAGGTGGGATGGGGATGAAGGAGAGAACTTTCAAACAGTATCTTCAACTGGTCTGGACTTCTGTGAGTGGAGATGAGGGTGATGCAGGCCCAATTTTCCTTCTTCATCTTCTAGATGGGAACACAAGCTGTGCTTTCCATATTTTAAGATTTCTTCATATGCCTTCTGCAATTTTACCCATGACCTCATCCATCAGTTTGAGCTCATCATTTTCCTGTCCTATTCTTCTTTCTTCTTCTTTCTTCTTTGGCTTGGCTTCGCGGACGAAGATTTATGGAGGGTGTAAAAGTCCACGTCAGCTGCAGGCACGTTTCTGGCTGACAAGTCCGATGCGGGACAGGCAGACACGGTTGCAGCGGCTGCAGGGGAAAATTGGTTGGTTGGGGTTGGGTGTTGGGTTTTTCCTCCTTTGCCTTTTGTCAGTGAGGTACGCTCTGCGGTCTTCTTCAAAGGAGGTTGCTGCCCGCCAAACTGTGAGGCGCCAAGATGCACTGTTTGAGGCGATATCAGCCCACTGGCGGTGGTCAATGTGGCAGGCACCAAGAGATTTCTTTAGGCAGTCCTTGTACCTTTTCTTTGGTGCACCTCTGTCACCGTGGCCAGTGGAGAGCTCGCCATATAACACGATCTTGGGAAGACGATGGTCCTCCATTCTGGAGACGTGACCCACCCAGCGCAGCTGGATCTTCAGCAGCGTGGACTCGATGCTGTCGACCTCTGCCATCTCGAGTACTTCGACGTTAGGGATGAAAGCGCTCCAATGGATGTTGAGGATGGAGCGGAGACAACGCTGGTGGAAGCGTTCTAGGAGCCGTAGGTGATGCCGGTAGAGGACCCATGATTCGGAGCCGAACAGGAGTGTGGGTATGACAACGGCTCTGTATACGCTTATCTTTGTGAGGTTTTTCAGTTGGTTGTTTTTCCAGACTCTTTTGTGTAGTCTTCCAAAGGTGCTATTTGCCCTGGCGAGTCTGTTGTCCATCTCATTGTCCTGTCCTATTAATATCTTTGCAATTACCAAAGTGAACTGATTTGCCTTAAATCATTGCCGGGGCATTTCTTTGCTATTAAAATGTTTGTATATCATCCAACATTCCCCTTTGTGATTTGTACATCTTCATTCCCCTATCCTTTAGATCAGTGGTTTTCAAACTGCCCCCCCTATACTCACCTTAAACAATTGCCATATGCTCTGTGATTAATAAGGGACTGCTTAAGGTGAGATGTGAATGAAAAGAAAAAAGTTTGAATCATAACTTTGAAAAAGTTATAAAGTTTGAAAAAATGTTTCAGTCGTACCTCATTGACTCGTTACGTCCACGGTTTCATAACTCCAAAGGAAATGGGCCAGTGACAATTTTTCTCAAGCAAAATATTTCAATAACAATTGGGTCTAGAGCAGTGATTCTCAACCTTCCCTTCCCACTTACATCCCACCTTAAGCAATCCCTTACCAATCACAAGAGAAATTATGGCAATAGGGATTACTCAAGGTGGAATGTGAGTTTAGGGGGGGGCAGTTTGAAATGTGCTCTCCAAGTTTCTATCCCAACAAAGTCTTACATTTCCTCTTTAACAATACCATTGTGCATTCCAGGACATTTTTTAAAAAATTTAGACATACAGCATAGTAACAGGCCCTTCTGCCCCACACACCTGTGCTGCCCAATTACACCCAATTCACCAACTTGCAGTTCGTGTTCTTGGTTATTTTCTGGAGCATTGGCCATAGTAGGAATGCAATTAAATATCGCCCTGCCTCCATCGGCTCCGGAGCACACAACGAGGCTCCGCTCTTCATTAAAGCAAAGCTGCAGCAACCTTTTAGGCCTCCTCCATAAAAAGGTAAGTGCACATTTTTCTCTGCCGATGGAGCCAGCGCCCCCAATAAAAACACCCAACGATAGCCTTTTAACAGGATCCAATCCAAGCCATTCACTGACTAACTCGAAGAACACGATTCCACATCTTTCAATATCTTTGATGAATTAAAACACTCAAAAGATTGCACGATTGATCATGAAAAGGGAGGAACTTCATCTGTAAACGAACTGGTATCGAGTGCTGACACAGGACGCTGGAATCTGAAGCCAAACACCATCTGCCGGAGGAGACTCCACGGGTCAAGCGGCATCGGTGGGAGGAAAATAATGGTCAGCATTTTCAGCTCAAATTCTTCACCAGACACAATGAAGAATTTCGGCTCAAAACGTTGATCATTCTTTTTCTTCCACTGACGCTCCTTGACCCATGGAGTTTCTCCAGCAGTTTGTTTCTCATCAGCTGCTATCTAAGGGAGAAAATAGAAGTTCTCCAATCCTTTTCACATGGCCGTGTTTCTTAACATGCTCAACGCCGGGTCATGCTCTCTCAGACTTGATCATCTCTCAACTGTCCTCTTAATTTTCATGACCATCTTGAACGCTTCAATCAAGACATCATTTAAATTTCTCAATCTCAGGAAACACGGTCCTCGAACAGAGCAGACATATTTAACCACTGGAGTCCAAATATCATTCTGGTGAGCATCAGTGGTACTCCCTCCAATAAAAGTTACATCCTTCCTTCAGCGCGGTGCCCAGATATGGTGTTATTATGGGGCAGCACGGTTGGCGAAGTGGATAGCACAATATCTTTACATGAAACATCACGTTTGGCATAGCGGTTAACATCACGCCTTTACAGCATCGGCGATCGGGACCAGACCAGGGTTCAAATCTCGCACTGTCTGTAAGGAGCTTGTACATTCACCCTGTGTCTGTGAAGGCTTTCTCCGGGAGCTCCGGTTTCCTCCTACTGTTCAAAAACATACCGGGGAATGTAGATTAATGGGGGAGGGGGGTAATTGGGTGGATTAAAGTAGCTGTGGCATAACTTCTACCCTCTCGTATTCCCATCTTATGGATACAAAGTCCAGAAATCCATCTGCCTTGTTGATCATTTCCTGTACATGTTAATGATTGAGTCTAATTCTGGCACTGTCTTGTTACGTGTTCACTGTCAGTTTCCTTGGGGCGTCCCGCCCCACTGTAAAGTGTTTTCACACCTCTTGCTTCAAAAATAGCTTCTCTGTAACCACTACTGCTCTTCCCAACAAGCCACGTCATCGGCCTAGTCTGAACCTCAGCTTCAACCTTGCAGTGCAAGTGCTCCCTACTTGCTATTATCAATACCACAGACATTGCCCTTTCTCAACAGGTAGACAGGCAAAATGATTTACCCCATCACACATGCAAAAAATAAAATCTCAGAACTAGAACAAGACACAGCCCAGAAACCTTGGCAAGTTTCTACACAGGTGCGGTGGAAAGTGTGCTGACCAACTGCATCACGGTCTGGTATGAGAACACCAATATCCCTGAGAGTAAAGCCCTCCAAAAGGGAGTGGACACAGCCCAGGACATTACAGGCAAAACCCTCCCCACTATTGAGCACACCTACAGGGAACACTGCCGTTGGAGAGCAGCAGCAATCATCAAAGACCCACACCACACACGCTGCCAAGCAGAAAGAGGTGTAGGTGCCACAACTCACATCACCAGGTTCAGGAACAGCTGCTACCCCTCCACCATCAGACCTCTCAACGACAAACTCAATCAGGGATTCATTTAAGGGCTCTTACTCATGAACTTTATTGATTTTTTTCTTTTATGTTTTTCCTATATTGCACATTCGTTATCTGTTTACAGTTTTTTGTTTACATGTTTCTTTCTTTTTCTTTCTTTCTTTGGCTTGGCTTCGTGGATGAAGATTTATGGAGGGGTATGTCCACGTCTGCTGCAGGCTCGTTGGTGACTGACAAGTCCGATGCGGGACAGGCAGACACGGTTGCAGCGGTTGCAAGGGAAAATTGGTTGGTTGGGGTTGGGTGTTGGGTTTTTCCTCCTTTGTCTTTTGTCAGTGAGGTGGGCTCTGCGGTCTTCTTCATGTACATTAACATTTTGCTCTACCAATTAGTGGTAATTCTGCTGTGCCCGCAGGAAAAAAGAATCTCAGGGTTGTATGTGGAGTGATGCAAGTACTCTGACAATAAATCTGAAATCAATCTCATTTGGGAACTAATTTTTATTCTTGGTCCTCCTACATTCTAATTTAATGTAAAAACACATCGAGTCACAAAGTAAACTAAACTACTAATGGATGCACCATCAGTGAGATTCAAACCACTGTCACACCATTAATTTGAGTCCAAATGTGCTTCTTAATGGCCTATTTCTTTACTTAATGTAGATATGAAGATTTTGTCTAAAATATTGGCCCACAGATTGGAGAATATTTTACTATCAATCATTTCTGAAGATCAAATTGGTTTTATTAAAAATTATTATTCTTATTTTAATATACACCATTTATTGAATGTTTTATATTTACTACCCACTCCTGCCCTCGAATGTGATTTCTCTTTAGATGTTGAGAAGGCGTTTGATCGGGTAGAATGGGTTTATCTCTTTGTCAATTTGGAAAAATTTAATTTTGGACCATGTTTTATCAAATGGATTAAATTGTCATATTTATGTCCTACTGCCTCATATCTTATTAATTTACAGCAATCAAAACCTTTTCATCTTCAACAGCGTACTTGTCAAGGTTGTCCTTCAAGTCCACCTCTTTTTGACTTGGTTTTCGAACCTCTAGCAACTGCTCTTCATGAAAGAAGAGATTTTAAATTGGGATCCATATGAACAGCATTGAACACAAGGTTTCCTTATATGCAGATGATCATTTGCTTTTTGTATCTAATCCACATGTTTCTTTACCAAGTATATTAGCTTTGCTTTCTCATATTCATCAGTTTTCTGGGTACATGTTGAATCTGCATAAAAGTGAACCAAGATATCCCCATTTTCCTTTTAAAATTGTGAAGGATCAGTTGACCTATCTCAGTATTACAATTACTAAGAGTTATAAACATCTTGTTAATGAAAATTTTTCTTTTTTATGTAATCAGGTCAAATTACTGCTATCAAGTTAGTCACCTTTATCTATTTCCATGATTGGTCACATTAATTCTATTAAAATGAACATTTTACCTAAATTTTTATACCTTTTCCAATCTAGACCAATTTTCACTCCCAAATCCTTTTTCAACACACGATTCATTTATATCTCCTACATTTGGCAAGGAAAACGCCCTCGCTTACATAAAGCTCATCTTCAAGAAGCTAAAAGGAATGGTGGATTGGCTTTTTGTAATTTTAGATTTTATTATTGGCGGTCAATATATAGAATTTGCTTCTTTTGTTAAACTTTGATAATCTACCTGACCACCCTTCATTGCCACAATGGAACTGAATTTTACTAAAAGTACTTCTATGTTGGAAATTCTATGATTTTTAAAAATTCTCTTCTTCATATAAACGAATTGATTATCCGATAATTAAACATAGTTCGAGAATAACGGAAAAATTTAGGGTTTTTGGATTTCAGAGCTTTTCTCTTGCCAGCCCTATTATCTAATCATTGTTTTCAACCTTCATTGCTTGATACTGTCTTTAATGACTGGCATAGATTGAGTATTAAAAGTTTTAAAGACCTTTTTATTCAAAACAATTTTGTTTCCTTTGAACAGAATTTAACTTACCAAACACTTTTTTAGATATTTACAAGTTAAACATGTTGTTCAATCTCAGATCCCTGATTTTTCCATGAATTCCCAAGGAAAACATCCTTGATTTACAACTTTCTCATGAAGGTTTAATATTAAGTCAAGTCACCTTTATTTATCATTTATATCATATTCACACGGTAAAGATGAGATAGCATTTCTCCAGGACCACAGAGCATAATTACATAAATACAAGTTAAATTATGAAACAGATAAAATATTAAGTTGTATACTGTAAGAGTCCCTGAAACCAAGGAACTCTATGCACATATGTTCTGTACATCCAGGAGTCTGATGGCCTGGGGGGAAAAAACTGTTGCCCAATCTGGACGTATGGGGCCTAGTGCTGCAGTACCTCCTACCAGATGGCAGAAGGGTCAACAGTTTACTTGAGGGGTGTTTGGAGTTGTTCACAATGTTTATTGTCTGTATTGAGTGTGGTAGATGTCCTTCATGGTGGGAAGAGAGTCCTCAATGATCTTTTCCACCGACTTCACTATCCTCTGCAGGGTTTTTCAGTCCAAGGAGGTACTGCGACCAAACCAGGTGGTAATGTAGTTCCACAGGATGCTCTCGATGCATCCTCTGTAGAATATAATGAGGTTGGGGGGGGGGGGGGGGGGGGGAGGTGGGTGGGAGATGAACTTTCCTCAGCCTTTGCAGGAAGTAGAGGCGCTGCAGGGCGTTTGTGGCTATGGAATTGGTGTTAAGGGACCAAGTGAGATTCTTCGCCAAGTGCACTTCAAGAAACTTAATACTTTTGACGACCTCAGTGGTGGTCTCTTGTTTATAATAATTTGTTTGATTTAAGGATACCTCATTAATTAAAATCAAGAACGATTGGGAACAGGATTTGAATCTTTTAGTCTAAGATGACCTGTGGGACTCTATTTGTAATCTGATTAATACGACCTCCTTTTGTGCACGATACTGTTCGTGGTTCATAAGTTAAATTGTCTCATTTTTATTCAGATATAAATCCTCCATGTGACAAATATAAAATGAGTGAGGCCTCTTTAGTTCACATGTTCTTGACTTGGCCTAGTTTAGAAAAAGTTTGGAAAGGTATCTTTCAAACGTTATTGGTGATTCTCAAATACAAACTGGATTCAGATCCATCAAGCTGATGGCATTTTACTGACTCCTACTCAAAACCAAATTTTATCTTTTACTTCATTGAAGGACAGACATGCAGTTTTGATTAAATGGAAAGATAATACTCCACCTACACATACACAATAATATTCTGTCTTGTTTAAGTTTAGAAAAAATTAGATATGCCATTAAAGAGTCAAATATAACTTCAAAAAGACGTGCGGCCCATTTATGGACTATTATCGTAACCTAAAGAATTTGGGTTGTTCTGAAGTGTTGGTGCTGTGCTGTCCATCTCCAGGGTGTTGTCACTTGATTCCTATGTGTCAGATTTTAACCTTGCATAATGGTAGGGGTTTTGAATTATAAGGTTTTTTTTACTCTTCTTTTGCATCTTACAATACAATATACAACTGTACTGTTCAAATGTGTATAATGTGAACATCAATAAAAATATTTTAAAAAGAAAGAAAAAATGTATTCTCTTATGCTTTAAATACCCCCCAATTACCTGGTTCCTGCAAACACCTGGGGTAAAGAATTCCACCGATCCACTGCCCTTTGCAAGAAGTTGTTTTTATGCATCTCAGCTTTAAGTGACCACCCCCCCCCCCCCCACCCCACTATGTACCTTGTTGAAATTCTCCCACAAAAACATGGTAACATCTTCTCTATCATGGCATCTTGGGATCCTCTATAGGCCTTTTCATAGACGCAGAGGTTGGCTTAAAAGTCGAATGAAAAGGTATCTCTTACCTTTCCAAGCAGGCCCAGAAAAGCCTGCTCCATCCCCTTTCAGCCTGGAGGAGGCGGCATTCAGGAAGCGTGGCTACTGGGCGCCCAGCAATGTCCAACTTCATTACCCATAATCCCCCATGCTGCTGGATCCACTCTGTGTTTCCCAGAACTGTTCCTGCTGCATGGGGGATTACGGTTCTGCCGTGTATTGAGCCGCTGGTGACCCCGAAGGACAAAGTGACCCAGTGAGGTGCCAGAGGGTCTGTCACAGCCTGTCCCAGCTAATCCCTGATGGCCTGGCCCCCATCGGCTGTCCCCTGCCCTGAGGGGGTCATGGAAGGAGAGGGGTGAGTGAGTGGGAGAGGGGGAAGTGAGAAGAGTTGTGGAATGAAATGACGGCATCACTGTGACATCATCAACCCACTCCTAGCCAGCCGCTTATAGCGGCAATACATTCAAGTTGCGTGGCGGAGTGCTCTGCTCCAACACTGACACTATCTTGGAGAGGGGTTGGAGTTGGCGCCTTGGAGCCGGCTAGGGCTCATCCATGGAGGTAAGTTTCCCAACGTAAGGGCGGAGGATCTCCACCTTTACACTCAGGCTTTTTAACTGTATGAAAAGGCTCTATGTTTCAATGAGATCACTTCTCATTCTTCAATATCAATTATTCTGTATTTTGATGGGGGGCTCACTTTTGCAATAAATCTACCTGGAAAGCTAGACAAATGATTCCATTAAATATGAATTCATTGTTATGACTTGAATGATTACTTTCTCCATGAAGAAAAGTCTCACTATTTAAAAATCTGTAAGAATATCCACCAATTCATCTTCACTGCCAGAATTTCCTTTCTATATTTTTCATTGCAGCACACTGTAGAATCTCATTTAAATGGCCATTTTACATTGTAAAACAAGACAGCAATTATTTTCCAAATTGTACTGATGTGTCTGATTGGCTGGCAGGAAGGTCGCAGAGATGAAAACCTCCCACTCTGCTTTAGCTCACAAGCTCAGCTGGCCTATGCACCAGCAATGCCCAAAACAGTACATCTGACTCTCCAATATTTGCAGTTTCTTGCTGTGTAACAAATTACTATCATCAGAACAGAGGGGATTTATATATAGCACCTTCAATGTTCCCAAGGGTCCACAAATGTTGAATGCACAAACCCGAAAGGAGCCATTCAGCACAGATACAGACCCACGGACTCACCTTGTCCATCCCAAACAATGGGCCTTTCGGCTTTAGTTTGACTTGCCCGCATCAGACCTAAAGGTCTCAAAGCCTGTCTCTTCCATGTAACTGTCCAGGTGTTTCTGAAAGGATGCTAACATGCCTGCCTTCACCTCTTCAACTGGCAGCCCGTCTATATGCTCACACCCTCTGAGTGAAGAACCGTCCCCTTACATCCCTTCTAAATTCCACCCCCCTCACCTTATCGTTATGCCCGCTCATCTTAAATTCTGCTGCTCTAGGGAACAGACTGTTGTTATTAATTCATAGACCTCAATATGTTCTCATCTCAATCTTCTACGCTCTCAGGAAAACAGGACTAATTTTTCCAGTCTCTCACGATAACTCAACCCTAATCCTGGCGACAATTTTCTGTACCCTTTCCAACCTGATAATATCCCCCCCCTTTTGCGAGGTGAGCAAAACAGCACACAATAATCCAAGCATGGCCTCAGCAATGTTTTGTACAACTTCAATTTGACATCCCAACACTTGCATTCAATGCCTCAACCAATTAAGGCAAGTGTTGGAAATGGTCTCTTCACTGCTCTGTCCACCGATGCTGCTACTTCTAAAGAGCTATGTACCTGCACCACGAGGTCCCTCAGCATCCTAACACTCTTTAGACCACTATCATGAACAGGGTCCTGTCCTGGTTTGATTGACCCAAATGCAGCCCCTCACCTTTCTCTGCATTGAACTATATGAGATCAGTTTCCTATCTGATCTAGATTTTGCTGTGAACTCATGTAACCTTCTTTAATGTCCACAGTAACATGTAGTTTTGGGTCATCGGCAAACTTACTCAGCTTGCCACAAACATCCATGTCCAAATCATGCATATAACAAAAAGCTTGTACTAAACGCTGAGGGATTCCATGGTCACAGTCGGCACTCTGACAAACTGCCCTTTCCAACTGATTCCTATCGCTAAGCTATTTTTTTATTTAGTTGGCTAGCCCATGTCCCCTTACCTTCCATACCAACTTAACATGTGAGACTTTATCAAATGCTTTGTTAAAATCCATGTAAATAATATCAACTAGGTTGCCACCCTCTTTGCCCACTCCTCAACAATTCTATCATGTTTGTGAGGCATGACCTCCCATGTACAAACCCGTGCTGGTTTTCCCCTGCCACTCCAAATGTTGATGGATTCTATCTACCAATGTGATATTCAACCAGATAAATTTCTCAGGAAATATTGTTAGAGAGATAAATATTGCTTTTCTTTAAAGGGGCAGAACAGAATTTGAGCATACAACTGAAGGGGCAGATATCTTATCAAGCTACCTCCAAGAAGTCGCAGCACATCTGACTTTGCAGAACCCTCTCGGTACTGCATTGAAGTGTAAGCATGGATTTTCTGGAGTGAAAACTGAAACAACATGGAAGGAAACTCTTCCTCCTGATCTTCAAGCAGAAACCTGATGTGTTAGTGATCAAGTAATCAAGTCTTGATTTCAAAAACTGAGTCAGTGGTTCTCAACCTTTTTCTTTCCACTCATATACCCACTTTAAGTAATCCCTATGCCACAGGTGCTCTGTGATTAGTAAGGGATTAAGGTGGTAAGTGAGTGGAAAGAAAAAGTTTGAAAACCACTGTTTTAACTCTAAAGGAAATGGGGCAGTGACAATTTTTCTCAAGCAAAACATTTCAGTAACAATTGGATCTGGAGCGGCGATTCTCAACCTTCCCGTCCCACTCACATACCTTAAGTAATCTCTTACTAATCACAGAGCACCTATGGCATAGGCAATAATTAAAGTGGTATGTGAGTGGAAAGGAAAAGGTTGAGAACCACCGTCATAAGCTAACCTCATATTCAAGGTCATGCATCATATAAACTTAATAATGACTGATTCTAGAAATATAATTTGAGTTTCACTCACCAGGCTTGAAATTGATTAATTCTTACTCCTTTCACACCACCAATCAGTAAGATTCCTAATTAACCCCGACACTTCAAATACAAACTAAGCAAGTGCCATTTTCCCATTATGGTTCATCTTCGATACATTGTATGATCTATTTCTTGTTTGCTGGTCCATTGATAGTCACAGCGGACTACCGCAAATTGCTAAAAACCATGTCAGAGGCCAATGTACATTGAGGAAATCCATTATCAATGTTGTTCATAAATATTTTTTAGAAAAATCACTTCACAGACTTGATAGTACAGATGCCTAATCTTTTATCCGGGATTCCGAACAAAACCTCCAAAGACTGGCACTTTTTTCGCTAGAAGCCATTTGCTCATCGAATATGGTTTTTTACACATAAGTAATATTAATTTCCCATAATAAATTAGCATACTTACCTTCGGAATGGCTGTTCACACAGGCAGGGCGTTTACACTAAATAAGGTTGAGTGGCAGTGATTCCGGAATTGCGGTGATTTTGGAGGTTGGACGTTTGGGAAGGGGGTAGGTTGAATGAAATTTAACTGAGTTTTTAAAATGTTGTGCAACTATTCTCCATTTTCAGAGGGAGACCCCCCCCCTCCCCCAGTCCCCTGACCCCACCTTCCCTGTGGAAAAGTGATTCACTTCCCCCCAGCACCCGGTGGGAGAGAAGCAGATGGCGGCTGGCTCAATGAAGGATCAATGGCCGTCTTCCTTGCCCATAATCCCCACAGGCAGCTGGAACCGTTTTGCGGATCCCTGGTTCTGGGGAATTAAGGGTAACGAAGACAGCTATTGCTCTCGCATTGAGCCGTCGCTGCGGTGAATTCACTTCAGGACTTAGATGGGACCAATGGATGGCCAAGGGCGAGGACAGGGCCAACGGATGGCAGAGATGGGCGGACAGCAGGGGCTAGGAACAAGGCATTTGCTTAAAGGGACCGGGATTTTAAAATGGTTCTGAACAATGGCAGAGTGTCCGGTCCCGACAATCCCAGATAAAAGGTTATGCACCTGGATAATCGACATCAATGCTTGGTTAAATAATAGTTTTCATTAGAAGAAATCTGACTCAAATGTTTTGATAGGTTACCTCACTTCAGCCTGTGAATAGGGCTCCACAGAATGTATTATTTTGCTGTATGCTTCACAATAGAATTTACTGGCATAGTAACAACCATTGATGTCCAATGCAGATGAAGTAGCTTGAGACATTTCTGTGACTGATGAGCCATAAAATAAATATATGCCAGCCTTCGTGACATTTTGTTTAATAACAGCAAGTTAAACTTCTCACGTATGAAGGGGCCAGAAAAAAGGAGAAATATATGGCTGAGATACCACAATAGAGTCTTCATGTGATCGATCAGTATTTCTAAACCTAGTGATTCTCTCATCCATCATTAATACATATTAAGCCACTTTTGGCTCAAATGAGTCCATATTCTTTTCAAGAAAAACTATCAGCAATAATAACCTGAAAAGATAAATAGATTTTTGACTCTCTGGCCTAACCACATGCACCATAATTTGTCTCATTTCCACTATCATTGTTGTGCAGGTCCACGGGATTTCATTACTGATGAAGGATTCCCCGCCACCCCCCCCCCACCCCCATTAACACATCCCCATTCCTTTCTAATGCCTCACATATTTTAGTCCGTATTCGAACAAAAGAAGCAAACAATACTTCTTTCTTCGTGCAATATCATCGGACTGATGTTCTCTTCCCTGCCGTGCAAATGCACACGAGGACAAGAATGTTCCATCCACAACAAACTTGCAACAGCTGCATTATTGCAGAGCTGCACGATGCACCAGGCACTTCGGGATCGGCACGTCCTTGAAGTAGCCAGCCGCTTCTATTGGCCGTCTGCACCCACTGTACTCACTACGCTGCTATTGCGCATGTGTGAGTCCCCACGAAGTGCACTCGCTTAAATAAAAAGGAGACGGAGCTTGGTTGATGGCGGACGTTATTTCCAGGGGCTCCTGTTATACATTGCATTGTGAAATTTAACAGTAAAGCATTCATCAGAGGTTGCCGTTTTGTGTCGTCTGGTTATTCGATGCATCAACAAACTCGAGAAAAATCGCAAATGTCACCCCACTATTCAAGAAAGGAGGGAGGCAGCAGAAAGGAAATTATCGGCCAGTTAGCCTGACATCGGTGGTTGGGAAGATGATGGAAGTCATTTGTTAACAATGAGGTTATGGTGGCACATGACAGGATAGGCCAAAGCCAGCACAGTTACCTTCAGGGAAAATCTTGAATGACAAACCTACTGGAATTCTTTGAGGGAGTGACAAGCAGGTTAGATAAGGGAGATGCAGTGGATGTGGGGTATTTGGATTTTCAGAAAGCTTTTGAGATGATGCCACACATCAGGCTGCTTAACCAGAGCCCATAGTAAAATAGGAAATATACATGCATTGGCTGATTGGCAGGAAGCAGAGAGTTGGAATACAAGGATCATATTCTGATAGGCTGCCAGCTGCGAGTGGTGTTCCACAGAGGTCAGTGTTGGGGCTGCTTCTTTTTATGTTTTACATTAATGATTTGTATTATGGAATGAATGGCTTTGTAGCCAAGTTTGCGAATGATGCAAAGGTAGGTGGAGGAGCAGATAGGGTAGAGGAAACACAATGACTGCAGAATGATTTAGAAGATTAGGAGAACGAGCAGAGAAGTGGCAAGTTAAATACAATGTCAGAAAGTGTACGGTCATGCTCTTTAGAAGAAAAAAAAATTAATCAGGCAGACTAATTTTTTTACCCAGATTCAAATGGACCTGGGAGTCCTCGTGCAGGATAGCCTGAAGGTAAACTGACATGTTGAGAAGCTGTGACGAAGGCAAATGCAATGTGGGCATTGATATCCAGAGGATGTGATGTTGAGGCTTTATTAGGCACTGGGGAGACCTCATGGAGTATTGTGAGCAGTTTTGGGCTCCTCATTTAAGAAAAACATGTGCTGAATTTGGAGAGAGTTCAAATGACCTGTATTGGTTAGAATTAAGGAGAATGATGGGAAATCTTACTGAAACATTTTGAATGTTGAAAGGCAAGGACAGAGTAGATGTAGAAAAGTTGTTCCCCATGAGCAAGAGCGCACAACTTCAGGATTGAAGGGCGTCAAAATTCGTGCCAGTGTGCCCAGTATTAAGACAAAGATTGATAGGTTCTTGATAAGCCAGGGCATCAAAGGCCATGGGGAGAAGGCCAGAGAATGGGGCTGAATGGGAAAATGGATCACCTCATGATAAAATCCTATGTCTTAAATGTAATCTGAACTTCAAAACTTCACAGTGGTTTATTTGTCCTAATTCAGCAGTTAGGATTATTTGATAAATCCATTCTGAAATGCCTCTGCTCCTGCCAACTTTCAAGACTTAACTGTCCCCCTCTCCTCTTCACCATATAAATGGACCCGAAGTGAGATATACACTCTGGCTTTCATTGTCTGTGATCCATTATTCCATCTTGAACTCTCAACAATCTTTAACACAATTACCATTTTCCTCCATCTGATCCCCAGGACCAGTGGACTGTCATTACTTAGGTACAATCTAACCACCAAATTAGCTCTGGAACAACTATACCAATTGGTTACATTTTAAAATGTTATTATTTATTTAAATTTAGACATACAGCATTGTAACAGGCCCTTCTGGCCCCCACCCCCACAACCAAATAGACCAATTAACTTGCAACCCTCATTTTTTTAAAAAGGGTGGGAGGAAACCAGAGCACTCAGAGGAAACCCATGCAGACACAGGGAGAGCGTAGAAATTCCTTATGGACAGCACTGGATTCGAACCTGACTCACTGGCGCTATAATAAGGTCGTGCAAACCGCCAGACCAGCCATGCCGCCCCATTCTGGATTCTCCATTCCTTTCAGTTAAGCAACAGAAAGGCCAAAACTATTACCAAGGAGTCCATAAATGCAGCTACTCCCAAAGTTCTTCCTCTGTCCCAACCATTATTTCATGCTTAGATCAGCAAACTTAATTTCAAACTTGGCTGCCAACCCTTATTTTCTCCAGCTAAATGATGGCTTACAGGCACCTTGATAACACCACACACACCACCTCTCATTTTCACCTGCAGCCTCTCTGCTGTTTCAATGCTCTCTGACTGGCCTTCCTCCCTTTGCAGTCCACATCCGAGTTTACATCATCGCCTGTTAACCAATCTTTCTTATCCCCGCAGGCCTCCATTGATTTTTCATCTCCCAAGGGTTCAAATTTAATGCCTTTTTATTGTGAAATCCCACAAAGACAGACTCCTCTTAATTTTGAAAAAAAAGTAAAATAGAGCCAACTTGGAATTATGCTTTCCACTATTGGCCCCTTGTGCATTTGCCCTCCTCTCAACAATGGAAACCATCACCTCAACACTCAGGAATTTATTCCTCCAATTCCTTCAACTCTCTGACTGCTCTCAAAGGCTCTGATATGTCTTGTACCATTTTTCTATCACCTTTCATGTGATTTGCATCCACTAGTGCACAAGTCATTCTCTGTGAATCCCTGTGGTGTCTTGTTAATGATCCTAATGAAAGGCGAGCTGTCACGTTCATCAGCAAGAAAATCCAATAATTTTTCGAGCAAAGAACACCACTGGCTGAGGAATCCTTTCACCTTTTGAGTAAAGTTAGATTTTTTATCATTATAATTTATGCAGTCCACTGGGACATAGCTTGGCAGCACAGTGACTCTGTTTGGATCTAACAAGGCACTGATACAGACCCAAAGGCCTCAAGGCCTTCTGAGGTCGTCATCTGAACAATGCAATCCTTCAATAAATGTCACTGTAAATAAAAAAAAATGAAAAGCACGCCCCTTATGCTTCCTTTACGCAGTATTTAATCTTCCCATCTTACAGTAAAATCCCTGGTATCGGGCACCCCTGCGGAGTGGTAGATGCCAGATAAGGTTTTTTTCCTGGTTGCTTGAGGTTGTGTTTTGAGTGATCAGTGAATTAATGGCTCGCCAATTTTAAACACATTGTGGCGGTGTGAGCTGTGGGAGAAACACAGCCACCATGTTGAGGGTCGTTAACGACTGTTTTTATTCAAATTCAGCGCGTCCCTTTAAGGGCAGCATGAGCTCCGTCATCTGGTGCGTTGTGACGTCATAATCGCTGCCCAGGGTGCGCGCTGGAAGGGATGCTGGAGTCAGAGAGAAACCTCTGACAACTCCATTTCCCCACCACGGGGCGATACAAGCGGGCCTGGCTCGCCACGACGATGTGTGCCGCCACCGTGTATTTCTTTTTTTTTGTGTTGGTTGCTTGATGCTCGAATTCCAGAGAGCAAGGGTTTTACTGAATTACCAAAGAGAGGCAAAACAACTACACAGCCATCCAATGACAAACTTCCAGATAGTTCTAGTCACAATCACCATTATAATCTATCGGTGCTTGTGACCTTATTTTCTTCCAGGCTGTGCACCAGAATTTTAGAATGAGTACATGAAAGGAACAGAACAGATAAAATCCTGTGCTAACTCATTCTTATGGTTCTCTTGGGTCTCTTGAAACTACAACTGAAAAAGCTTTTTAACTTGATAATATAAATCAAATGTCGTAAAGTTTTGTATTATCACATTTGCACTGCCAAATTTTCAGTTACGGGAAGCACTCCAGAGCAAACTTGGCATTGAAATGGTCTCTCCATTTCACTGTCAGCATTAAAGCCATATAAAATAACAACACTTGGATGAAAATCTGATTTTAAGTTAAAAATATACTGCAACAACATCGACACACTGATCAAGGGTCTTAAATCTAGAGCAAATGGTAATAAGCATAAAACAAAACAGCACTCAGATAATCACTTAAAACATATGCGCTAAGCTCTGAAGGTTCTATTTACTATAAATGGGGGGGGACCTCAAATCGAATCAACAGGGAGTATTGCAAATGGAGTATGGACAGTCTTTCTCAACTGCTCAAACTCATTAAATTGAGAGCCCTCTCGGAGGTAAAGTTCAGGCTGTTTTGGCAGAGAAATTAGACTTCACCTTGATGGAAAAATAACAAAGTGAAACAGATTCTTCCTTCGCAAATGATTTCCCAGGCTTTCCTAACAAGAGAATTTAAAATACGCATCTCAACTATTAAAATTTTTTTAAAAGCACTACAAACCAGGAGATCCAAATAAACATTTGATACTTCCCAGAAATCAACCCTGATTTCAATGAGAAGTCAGTGCGGTTCTAATTTTTGATCAAGGAATTTTTAAGGTGCATTAAAAATACTAATGCCTCAGAACTCCAGTTGCAAGTACATGATGCAATATATGTTAAGAGATGGAAAATATAAGCAAATCAGCCGTTTCAATACTTGGAAAAATATTGATTTCTCTTTGGCCTTTCAGTTTAGAGAGACATTTATTTTCTTATTATGTTCCTTTAAATGGTAACTCTTATTTCACTCTCCGCAGATGCTGCCTGACCTGCTGAGTCTTTCCGGCACTTTCTGTTCCAATTTCTTATTTCCAACATCCAAAGATGTTGTCGGCCGGCACAGTTAGTTTTGCAACACTGTTACAGCTCCAGTGATCGGGACCATCCCGCGCAGTCTGTATGGAGTTTGCACATTCTCCCCATCTCTGCGTGGGTTTTCCCCGGCCGGGCTCCGGCTTCCTCCTGCCCTTCGAAAAACATACTGGGGTTTTTTGGCTCAATTGGGTGACATAGATTCGTGGGCCGTAGGGCCCTGTCACCGTGCTTTATGCCTAAATCTAAATTTAAAATAAAGAGATGCTCCATCAACTGTTTTACCTCATTATTTTTTAATTGGAAAACCATGATTGAGGTGGTTTTTTTTAAAAAAAAGTGTTTAAAACCAGAATTGGTTGCACAAGGCCGCAGATCATAAACGATAAGCACAGCACCTGTGCAGAGCTTCAATCAGATTCAAAGTAGTAGCGGTTGAAAACAGTCGATACCACCCAGTTGTAATCTTAACTCTCTGTTGACGTGGGGTTGAACAAGCTGTGCACGTCAATGGAAAGGCAAAACCTACTTTGCCCTGAAGACATCAATCTCAAGAGCACAGGTCAGGCAAAGGGTGAGATTTGAGGGAAAGCAAGCAAAAAAAAGGAATGGTTACCTTCTAAATTTTATAGTGCCTAGTAATCAAATAACCTTACTTTTTTTTAATGGAACTAGAGGAACTCTAATATCTACAGTAATGGACAATGTCAGGGGGACAGAGAGTATGGAACTAGGGGGGGGCAGAGAGTATGGAACTAGATGAACTCTAATATCTTCAGTAATGGACAATGTCAGGGGGGCAGAGAGTATGGAACTAGGGGGGGGCAGAGAGTATGGAACTAGATGAACTCTAATATCTACAGTAATGGACACTGTCAGGGGGGCAGAGAGTATGATGCCAGCTGTTTGCAGCATGTTCTCTTCCCCACATGGCCAGAGCATGAACCAATATTTTCATTTGATTGAAAATACAACTAATATTTCACCCAAATAAAAATATTCCTTCCAGACATCACAAAGCTAGTGTTCGCATACATATAAAACACTTTAAACAGGCAATCTCTTGTGGCAATGAGGTTGGCCCCCTTCCAGCTGCAGTCTCAGACACTCCATTCTCTCCTGCATTTCTTCACCCTAAAGAATTCTGCCAGAACAATATGTATTTCTTTCTATAAATGCTCTGACCGCACTATAATTTGACTCTTTTGTGTCTCCCTAATCTATTAAAATCAGACATGAATCTCAGAAAACTCATTGCTGCCGTCAACCCAATTGAAAGTCAACCCAATCCACACAGCACTGCATGGCTGGACTGTTAGAAATTCCATCTGGCATCCTGTCAAAATACACAAAAACACATCCATTTATTCAAGATCTCCAAAAACAATGTCAAGAAAAGCATTAATTGTTCATTGGAACACTTTATTGCGGGTTTCCTGCCATTCCAAACTACAACAAAACACCAACATAACTTCAGCAGACAAAGAACTGCTGCAGGAACTCAACATTCATAGGTAGATGTGGACCGTCAATGTTTTGAGTTGACCGCCTTAGCAAGACTAAGATTAAAGAGGTGAAGTCGCATGTACAAAGGGGACAGGAAGTTTCAAGGTGATGGAGGAACAGACACCTTGTGCGGTTAGAGCAGGAAGTGCCTAAGGGCGGGCAGGAAGTGAGGG
This sequence comes from Narcine bancroftii, assembly GCF_036971445.1. NCBI lineage: Eukaryota > Metazoa > Chordata > Chondrichthyes > Torpediniformes > Narcinidae > Narcine > Narcine bancroftii. The sequence goes on along the minus strand of NC_091482.1, from coordinate 22,913,669 downwards.
AAGAGTGGACTGTGGAGTTTCGGAGAGACTGAGCCCTGCAAAAAGTAGATGGGGCGGAGAGGGAAAGATGTGACTGGAAGTCTCACTGAAGTCGGCTGAAAAGACGTCCCCTACCCCTTCCGCCAATACTCCACCTAATTTGCCTGTTTCTTCAGATTTATTGTCAGATAAAGGGTTCTAACTCAAAGTGTTCTACCATGAATGCTGCCTAGCCTTCAGATATTTCATCCAGAAATTCTTCGTCTGTTCAAGATTCCAACTTCTGCAGCTTTTGTGTTTCTCCGATAAAACTTCCCTGAGTAAGATGTACAAACCTTTGTAAGAGGCATCAGTTTTCTTGAAGATTCCACTTCTGGATTACATTCTGATTGCTCAACTATGAGCCCTGGAGTTACTGAGTGTCTCGATTTTTCACTCAGCTTTAATTGGAGGGCAGTGATTGCACTTTGCTCATTCTCGAGACCCTTCCACTCCTCTATGGCTCGGAAAGTTTGCCTTTCATCCCAAATTGGCCTCAAAACAGTCCAAACCCTCCATGCAGGGGAAGAATCTCAGACTTTCCCTTCGACACTCTACCAACCAAAGAGTGCTTCATATCCCATATCTGATGGAGGATTCAATCTCCCCAATTTACCAACACAAATGCAAGCACCAACGTACCCTTCAAACACACAAACTCAAAAATCAATAGCAGGAGCCATGTATTCCTGAACTGATCAACCTTTGATTTACAAGGCCTTGTTATAAGGTCATTGACTCTTTTGGGGTGCTAATTCTGAATTCCAAATCTATTTATTGATATTAATAATGTGTCACTGACCATCTGTTGGAATATACTATGGCAAGATAAGCACGGTGCATTTCCCACAAACGTTTTATTTACTAGATTTCACTTGGCCGAACATTTTCCAGAAGGGCATCCCTTTCATAAAAGAACAAGCTGTATAACGGCATTTGGGATGTCAGCAGCTTCGTGAAGTAAGACTTCATGAGCTTTTAGATATTGACAGGTGCTCCAATTTTTATCCAATTGCACGAACCAATGGAGAGCCATCAGATCACACTTGTGGTCAATTAGACATGTGCAGAGTATGTGACTGGCAACGTCCTCCTGCTAACACTGAAACTGAAGAGAACATTGCTTTTGACAGCCACACTTCGTCTCACTCAAATGCAAAGTACACAAGCATCAAAGAAATGTAATGGTTTTCCTTTGCTTTCCAAGACTCAATCATTCATCACTGACAAAACCAAGCAGTGTGTTGCCTCAACCAAATCCAGCAGCAGGTTTATGAGAGTGGAAAAGAGCCGAGGAGTCTGAAATGCCACAAAGAGAAAGCCTGAACATTTATTTGTGAACGGGAAAGGAATTAAACACAATAACCCATTACTAGATTTCTTGACAGCAGAGCATGGCATTTGAACCCAGGCCAGAACACAAATCAGTCCCATTCTCCACGTACTTAAAGTTTAAATTTAGACATGCAGCACAGTAACAGGCCATTTTGGCCTTCGAGTCCGTGCCACCCAATTTACACCCAATTAACCCACACTCCCAGTACGTTTCGAACAGCGGGAGGAAACCGGAGCCCCCTGAGGAAACCCACGCAGACACGGGCAGAATGTACAAACTCCTTACAGACAGTGCGGGACTCAAACCCTGGACCCAATCAATGGAGCTAACAGTTAACCACTACCCCAGCCGGGCTGCCTTCTATGCCAACCGTGCCACCCTTGTTCTCTGTAACCTAGTAATGATATTGAGTTCATTGTCATACACATAGTACAACGTATAAATGCACCGAAATTCTGACCAAACCGAGGTAATATACACAAATTATAATTGTATACATTAAATCACCCCAGTACCGAAAGATAATGATAGATAGATAAATAAATATTCATAGTTTGTTCAAGAGAAAAAAGATGACATTTCAATCATGTAAGCACATCTTTTTGGTGGTCCCAGAGCACATATTTTCCTCAAATTCCCATCGATTTCCCCACCCAGATATTACCACTCACTTCTACATTAAAGTCTCCCTCCCTCCCATCGACATGATCTACGCAAAATCGCTGATGACCCCTTCCACACTGCACACATCTGCTCCTGTCGGGGAAGAGATGCAGGAGTATCAGAGCCGGCACCACCACCAGGCTGACGAGCAGCTTCTTCCCACGGACAGTGAGAATGCTGAATGACCAAAGGAACTGCTCACATTAATCATCCGATACTCTCCTATTTACAAAACAATATTTATGAACTTGTATTTCCGAGTACTTGTCCTGCATAAGTAGCGTTTGTCTGTCTATCTGGTTGTGTGTTTGTATATTTTGCACTGCTGTTTTGTTGGATTGTACTTATGCAACCAGATGACAACAAACTTGACTAAAGCGAATGAGCTTGTGGCCAATTAACCTACCAACCTGCACACCTTTGGGTCGTGGGAGGAAATCCACACAATCACAGGGCAGACGTGCAAGCTCAACAGAGACAGCACCCAGAGGTTGGAATTGAACCTGATTCACTGAAGCTGTGAGGGAGCCATTCTATGAGCCGTGCCACTCTGCCCAATGTAATTTGCAGAGGAGCTGTGGAATTGGCTCAGCCATGCCCATCAATCGCAGTAAGAAATAGATCCCTCCAGGGAAGTTTTGTGTGTCTCTGTGTGTGTGTGTGTGTGTGTGTGTGTGTGTGTGTGTGTGTGTGTGTGTGTGTGTGTGTGTTGGGGGAATGGCGAACTTGAAGATCACCAGAAAAATGGAAAATAGAGGTATTTACAAGAGTTAGCAACAAAGTTGTCAACCCTTTAACAAAAGCTGTTTCGCAGACTTGCACTAACCAGACAGCTGCATTCAAAGGCTCTCTATTCGCATTGGCTTTCAACTTGGCAAGATCCGAAGGTAGTAAACCAGATTAGTAAATAAAGACCCTGGTAATGAGAGACATTCTGCAAGAATGAATTAGTCAGCTTTCAATATGCCGCTGTTGATCAGCCAAAAATACTGTTGACTCTTTCATCAAGAGAGCAGGTGTTCTCTAAATCGCTTTTTTTTTAAAAAGCTGTAATACTTTTGCATGAGGCATCGTCCCTAGATTCTCATTCTTCTGTGGTTCAAGGGAGCCCACTGCTCACTGTAATTCCCTGCTGAGAAACTGGATGCTGAGAGATGAAAACCCTTGTAACCAGTCACCACTGGCAGTGCCTTTGTTTCCAGACTTGGCCAGAAAGGTAGATTGGCCTCTGCTGACCTCAGTGGGTCCAATGTGCTAGTTTAGCCTAAAAAGGAAGCAGGGATTGGAACCAAGATGAGAAGAGGCGTTCGCAACACAACAGATTCCTTACTCCTTTAGGACTGCTCAAAAAAAATCGGTGGATCAGAAATAATCTGGGAATAACAACAAAACATCAGGCATCTCAGACCTGAAATTTTCTCCTATCCTCTTGGTTTTCAATCCAGAAATCAGCTGATTAATAATTCCAAGCATGAAAAGCCAGTGAGGTCACCAAAGCTTTTCAGATAGGGACTCAACAGTCTCCACATTTATCTTCAGCCCACAGTCCCCGAGACCACAGTTTGCCATGCTGATTTGCTATTCTGTGAATGATTAGAGGTTTTTAAATTTGATGTGCGGTGAAACACGAAAGTCTGCAGACACTGTGATTGCAGTCAAATCACAGAGACGCTGGAGGATCTCAGCCTTTCTCAAAATAGCAGTAGGAGGAAATTATACATGACCGACGTTTCAGGCCCGAAACACTGGTAATATATCTTTACCTCCGATGGACGGTGCGTGGCCGGCTGAGATCCTCCAGCATTTCTCTATTTTGAATTATATGTAATAAACTCTCCACTGTGGCTAAATTCTGCGCTACATTTGGCACAACTCCTTTACAGCGCCAGCGATTGGGACCAAGGTTCAAATCCTGCGCTGTTGGTAAGGAGTTTGTACATTTTCCCCGCGTCTGTATGAGTTTCCCCCAGGAGCTCCAGTTTCTTCCCAATGTTTGAAATGTACCAGGGGTGTAGGTTAATTGGGTGTACGTTGGGCAGCACGGACTCTCTTGGGCCGAAATGGCCTAGTACTCTGCATGTCCAAGTTTAAATTTTAATTTTAATTACTTCATATTAGGCATCCTTTCAACCTTGTTGTCCATTGGCAATGCAACCACTTTCTTTCCTGCATTTTATCTCTTTCATTCCCTGCCCCACTATCCTGCATTTCTCACACCTTCTCCTTCACAACAAATGGAATTTCTGGTGATCAAATGTGTACTGAGGCAATGACCTTTGGTACTCAGACTTCCTGAAGTTTAAGTAGGCAACAGAAATAGGAAGCCAATGTTTGTGAAACGATCAGAAGCCCTCAGACATTCACAACAAAACATTGACACCACATGTTCCGGCAAGGATCCTGACCCTGCCCTGAAGATCTGCCAAGAAGGACGAAACTGGAGGCAAGTGGTTGGTCTCGAGATGGGGACTGCATTTGGGAATATGGAGAAGGTAACAATTTCTCAGAAGATCATTTTTTTTTGGAAACACTTGTCCTTCAGCGAAAAATACATTGATTATCCGAGAGAGGACACAACTCATTTCAGATCAACTTCTGTGGAAACTTCAGAAGAGTCTGCAGGGAAATCTTTATATAATGGAGATGGAGGTAAGACCTTGAACAGACTTCCTTCTAAGAATCAAGCCGTAGAAGGGAGGTGACAAGATAAATATCTGGACAATAAGTGTGAGAAATTACAACCGGGCATTTGTCAATTATTTTCTAAGCCCCCTTGTTTCAGTTGCATTTTTAGTGCATACAGGTGCTCCCCTACTTACGATGGTCTGGCTTACGAATTTTAGACGTTACGATGGTTTGAATCCATACTTTCAATTTCGAATTCCCATCTGTTCCCGTGCTTGCGATATGTGGTTTGATACTCTCACCATCCAGCAATTAATTTTAGTTCAAGGCCTTAAACATTCTTCATGCCCAGTGTGCTTTCATTCAGCTGGGTACATTTTATTTTCAGTGTGGAATAAAAGTATTTAAAATTTAATTATACAAAATGGTTGGTGTGGTATTCTTTTTTGACTTACGACGGGGTTGCCCATCACAAGTTGAGGAATACCTGTATTCACAAGAGCACAAGTGAAGGCCAGAGTCAACCCCCACCATTCAATAGGACATGATCGATACTGGCTTCTACTCCGAGAGTTCTCATTACTCCTTAATTTCTCGATCTTTCAAATACTTGCATCTCCACACAGGAACCTAGTGATCTGCCCTCCACCAGTCACTCTCAGGAGCAGAGAATTCCAGACATTGACTGCCCTCTGAGAGAAGAAATTTCTCCTTTCCTCAGATTTCAACGACTGGCCCCTTACTTTGAAATTTTCTCCCTTGTTTGTCATACTCCCACGAGTGGAAAATCTCAACATCTACCCTGTCAAGTCTCCTTAGGAATCCAATGCGTGTGATAAATGCCCCTCCAAGGAATAAAAACCCAATCTCTTTTTAATAGAGCAATTCAGTTCTTCCTTTCGAGAGCCATTTTATTGCACACTGTCATTCTCTACTCTTCTTCCTTCCTTCCTCTCTGAGATTCCAGACAATTCTACTTTCGCTGTAATTTCCATCTGACTTTTTTTTTGCTCGTGAACTTATTGAGTGCACAAAGGTTTGTTGCAAGGGCATTGAGAGTGGCTATTATGTGACTCCTTCCCTGTACTCTTTCAATTTTTTGTAACCTACTCAAATACCTATTGAGTTCTTTTTTAAATCTGTTTCCATTATTCCTTAGAAATTGAACTGCAGATTTATGATAACACACTATATGAAAAGTCTGTTCCTCCTGTGATCCCTGGCTCTTTTGCCAATTAATTGAATTTTGCATCCTCCTCCATCTTGATCCTTCCACCTATGCAAAAGTTTTCTCTTTATTATTCTCTTCCCAACCCCTTTATTTATTTGAACAACTACATCAAATCACTGCTCACTGAAGAGAGAAGATTCTCCCATCTATCCAAATAAATGAAGCCCCACATCCATGAAATTAATCATTTCCAGTTTTTAATCCTTCAAGAATATACGTAATATTCTCATTCACAAGGTGTTTCAATCATTTTCTTCACCCGTCCTGCTACCATAAAGGATTTGTCCACATACACTCCCAGATCTCTCTGTCCTTGACCTGCTTTAGTACTGTACTCTTTGCAATGTTGTCTTTTTTAAAAATCAACCTTCTGAACAAAATATCATTTATACTTCCTTTCATTAACACTAATTTAGTATGGATATAGTTATTTTATTTGTAGTTTTTGAATTTCTGATCTTTCTGCCTCCAAGTTTAAAATGATATTCGCTCAATGACAGTAGTTTTCAATCTTTTTCTTTCCACTCACATCTTTGGCTCACATACCACTTTAACTAATCCCTATGCCATCGGTGCTCTGTGATTAAGGTGGTATGTGAGTGGGAACGGACCCAATTGTTTCTGAAATATCTGGCTTGAGAAAAATTGTCGTAGGCCCATTTCCTTTGGAGTTATGAAACCGTGCACATAACGAGTCAATTAGGCACGATTAAAACAGTGGTTTGCAGACTTTTTCTTCAAACCCACATACCACCTAAATCAATCCCTTACTAATCAGAGAGCACCTATGGCATGGGGAATACTTAAAAGTGGTATGTGAGTGGAAAGAAAAAGGTTGAGAACCACTGCTCAATGACAATAATGGTCCTGATGACAGCAACTAAACCAGCCACGGGGTCATCAACCTCGGAGTTTTCATCGCCTGCAGCAGGGTTTTGACCTTAAATGTCGAATCTCCATTTACCCCCATTGATGCTGCCTGACCTGTTGAGTTCCTCTAGTGTTTTGGTTTCGCTGAACATTCCAGTGTCTATAGCCACTTGTGTTTATTTTTCATTTCCTTTGGCTACATTATTGCTTCCACATTTGGTTCTGACACCTTTCCCCTGGCTTTACAATACAATCATTTTCCACCTTTCTCCCTATAACCATTTTCTCCTTGTGCTTCCTTTTAGCTACACAGCCTCATTTTTGTTCTTTCCCCCCAGATGCCCATTTCCCAACTGTTATCATCGATCCTGCTCCTACGGAAATGAAATCCACTTCCACAGGTTCCTTTGCCATCTCTTCATTCTCTCCGAGCCCTGCTTCATTTTCCCACCAATCCTCGCTGTCGAGTGAATCAGACTTCTTCCTTTCCTCTTCTCCGACCCTTTCAGCATCCAGCCATCTTTTGGTGAAAAAAAGATTAATTTTGCAAAAAAAAAACTCCATTGCACTTTTCGCATTTTAGCCCCTTTCCCTCTTCTATTCAAACTTTCAATCTCATCACATTCAATCGACCTTCCCTTTTATAAGCTTCACACCTTGCTAGCCACCACCCATTTTTTTTTTTAAACATGATGATTCTTCGTTCGTAAGACTGGCTGAAGGGGCACCAGGTATTGGATTTGTGGTTCCATGGGCGCTGAAGGGTTTCTGATTGTGTTGGAGGCTCAGATCTGGAACTCAGGCTGCTGATGGTTTGGACAGGACACTGCGTGGCTGCAAGACCGCTAGAGGTGAATCCAGGAACATACAGTGACTGAGGGGAGACTCTCTTTTGCTTCTCTTTCTCTGACTGTGAGAGGTGCTTCAGACGTAGAGTATGTGTAATATTGCAGTTTTTATTACATGGCAGTAAGTTGACTCTTGAATCTTCATTTTCAACCTTTTTTTCTGTTTATTTTTATCCCACCCCTTTCCCATTCTGTTCCTCAATTTCATACGATGCCAGGAAATAGTCATCTTCCTTAGCTTCAATCCTTGCCCGTAACATTTACACCATAACCTCACTCAAGGGCAACATTAATTAGATGACATTATCTTTCAGTGCCAGTAATCAAGAAATTCACATGCACCACTGAATCCTGTGTCATTCACAGCAGAAAATGTGTTACATATAAAAGTGCAGCATATCGACTCCTAACAAACTCTCCTCACCTTCTTACCCCATTTCACAAACAGATTGAATTTATTCATAAATCTACATGTACAACGGAGGAGAATAAACTATTCACAGCAAGTCAACTGAACTGAAGTATCAGTTTGAATGTTATTTAACATCTTTCATTGAGTAATAAGAGAATATTTGGTTAACTGACCACCAAATAATAAACTGGCATGGATCTAGAATTTCTGCATTTTAAATTTAAATTTAGACATTCAGCACCGTAACAGGCCATTTCAGCCCACGAGCCCTTGCCGCCTAATTACACCTAATTAACCTACATTTTGAGCGGTTGGAGGAAACAGGAGCCCCCTGGGGAAAACCCACACAGACACCGGGAGAGCGTACAAACTCCCAACAGGGATTCGAACCCCGGACCCAATCGCTGGTGCTGTAACAGCATTGTACTTACCGCTATATTAACCATTTAAATTTTAGACATACGGTATAGTTACAGGGCCTTCTGGCTCATGAGTCTGTGCACCCCCCCAAAAAAATACACACATGAACCTACAATCCCTGTACATTTTTGAAGGGAGGTAGGAAACCAGAGCACTACATGGAAACCCACACAGACATGGGGAAGAGGCACAAACTCCCCACAGACAGAGCCAGAATTGAACCGGGGTTGCAGACGGAGAAATAATATTGCGTCAACTACTACACTAACCATGCTACCCCTAAAATGCAATAGTACACTTCTTTTTCTCCTGTGTGCTGGGGAACGTCTAATTTCTTTAACTATTAATGTCCAACTGCTTAATGCTTTTTGGTAAGAGCATTGAGTGGATCGCATTAAGTTAGAGGGCTTCAACTATTTAGCAATAATACACCCCCTGTTGGGTTTGGTGATACCTTAGTATTCAAGTTATCCAATTCATAAGCAAGAAGTCCAGATTTAAAATCTGAAAAACCCCGAGGACCAACCCCACCATGGAAATCATTAAATTTCAATTCACAAGAATAATCTGGAATTTAAAGATAAAATTATCCATCAGAAATTATGACTACAAGACTGGCAGATTGCCTGCAGTTAAACAGGAAAGCCTGCAGATGTTGTGGTCAGGGTGCTTGGATCCTTAGTTCAGAAGGAAATCTGCCAATCTACCTAGGAATGGCCTCCATGTGGCTTCAGATCATCAATATTAGGAAACAGCCACATCAACAATTAGATGTGGGAAATAAAATGCTGGTCTTGTCAGTGACATCCTGGTTCCAAATATTTAATGAATCAATAAGCCATTCATGTAAAGGTTCCTCTGAATCAGTTTCCAAAATACTGAAATCCCTTGTAACAAATGTCATGGACACAACTTTTCCAAAGATCATATAAAGGATTTTGTTTTGCACAATGTGCCCGCATTCCTTTATCATTCATTCTGTGAAAAACACATGCTCTCATCAGACTCAAGTCAATAAATAACACCGTTTGAGAGAAAGGTAGTTGTGACTAAAACTGCCAACTGGTCAGAAGATGGACAATTACGCAGAATGTGTCCTGCTGAATTGGGTTTTGCAACTCACTCGTGCATGTCAACCTTCAGAAAAAAGAACAAGCATGTTCCAAAATAAAGCACGTGAAACACGGAGAGAGAGAAAAAAAACCATTGGAAGGGAACAGCTTCCTATTAATGAGCGTTCTGTCCTTGTATCAAAAGTAACAATAGCCTTGGTACCACAAATGCAGCTTTCAAATTCACTTGCTGTCGCTCGTCTGCAATGAAGCATCAACACACTTCAGCTAAATGAATGATGAAACTGTGTAGGCATCTTAAAAATACAAGCTCAGCTCAATTCTCCATGGCCTGATCAATTGGAATGAGGCAGAAAACAGTTTTAGTTTCATTAAAGACCATCTAACTAGTATGATTTATTGGAACGACTTGAATCAAAGGACTGAGTGGGGATTTGATCACTGAAACAAAAGGCATGGTTACAGAAGAATTAATGTTAAAAAAAACCCAGATACAATCTAACTTTCAATCCAGTAAACACCAACTCTTTTCCTCAGCCATGGCAGAAAAAAAAGAACAAAGCAATCTGTGTGACCTGGTTCAGCGCCAAATACAGAAAATACCAACGATTAAATGAGAACAATGTGGACTTTCAGTTTGAAATGTTTTTTTTACAGATCAGAACTGTGCACACATCTTAAATTGTGCTGTGTCTGCACTAAACCGCAACTTGGATGGAATGGCAGTGCATGTTTAGTACAATGGCATTTGTAAACATCTTTCCTCGTGAGAGTGTCGGAACTCAACAATCAAAGAATATGCCTCTTTGCAGAGGAACTTCAAATGCAATCTACAGGAAGTTTGATTCTTCAGACTGAGAACTGGAAAACAAGCCACACAGCCGGGGAGAGGGTGGGGGGGGGGGGGGGGGGAATGGAATTAAATTGAAATATATTATAAATAAGGCAATTACATTATTTTATAATTGGGCACATTATTTTGTTCATTTGGAGTACAAATTTAAACCAAATATTTGAGAGACCAAACCAGGAAGGGCCATCATACATGCTATTCTGTACTCATCCAAGATACAGCTCAAACATATTACCAATAACAACAATATTCTTTCTTGTGAAATTCTACTTCATTAAAGTCACAAAGTAATAGCTGCGGCAGTTCACATCTAAGGACGATGACTTATTAGGAGGTGATACTATATATACATCAACCTACAGTTCCTGCCCGGTTGCCTTGGCTGCATTGCTCTAATTGGAACATACAAAAGTAAACATGCACACTTACTTACTTCCTCAGCGCACAGTCAACTCTCTGACATGCACATGACAGAAACCACAGCGGACGTCGTGCTGGTCTTCACTGCTCTGATCGTAAGAATCCAAAAGAGCATAAAAATCTCGTCCAGCGAGCATGTTCAATTCAAATGAGGCTCTGGGCATGAAATTTACAGCATTTCTAAGCTGTTTGCCTTCCTCCCATGTGGTGTCGGATAACACCCCAAAAATTCCCCAGGCCGGCATCAGTATATATCTGATCTTCAGCTCAGTTAGGAGGTGTGCATAATTGACTTGCTCGACTCAACGCGGCAACAGCTTGAACCAGAACGTTGACACCAGTGCCTGTCAAACAATTTAAAAATAAAGTCTGCTCCGATAAAGCACAACCCTGACTGGCTTCTTGTTTTATTTCGTTGTTGTGGTGCCCGAGATATTTAAAGGAGTGGAGGCAGAGTCTCAGCTAAGTGAGGTAAAAAGCTTTGCTCGGGTATTAGAATTTCACACACTCATCAGGAGCCTTTCTCTAAAGACTGTCACTGGAGATGGTAATCTGCTGGGGTGTGCATAGCTTGATGGACTGCGGGGCTATAATCAACTCTTTGAATGATTGCTTAATTTGCAGTGGGACACGGCGCCTGGCCTCTGCAGCTCGGAAATGTTTATTTTAACTGCACTGAGAATGGCAAACAGTCGGCCTGTCTTGGTGTTCTTTAGACCCTACAGAGGCAATTTAATAGCCTCCAGACCGAAGTCAAGGATTCTGTTACCAATAAGAACAATACTTATACTATACTCCATTTCCTCCAAAAGAGGTGTCTGGACATACATCCACACTTATGTCAGTCTAACAGGAATGATTTACACTTCCCCAGTGTGTGAGTGCTGCACTAAATTGGACGGCTTGCTGCCGTGGAATGGGTTCGATATTGCATTACAAGTCATGGCAGTGCATCAGCTTCCTTGATCTCTATCCAGGGAAAGCAGTGGTTTTGTCCATTTAATCAGAATGACTAAAGTTGAACCACTTTTCTCATTGTTGCCATAACACACCATTGGGTCTGTTAAAAGCTGTACCCCCTCCATTCCATATTGCAAGTGGCAGGTTGTTAATCCAGCCCTTGGGTCAGGCTTCACCTACAAGAGCCAGAAGCTCTTGGTAAAGTTTAGCAGGTGAATGCTACATTATATTTTAACCCAAAGGAAGGGTGGCCATCCTTTAATGCCACAATGCTGGCTCCTACCTTCTTGCCTTTGGTTAAAAAGTCCTTTTTGTTCTCTCCAATCACAACATCAAGTCTGTCGGATCCAACTTTGCACCTCTCAGATACTCCGGACGAAGTATTGAGGGTTGATATTGCAAGGCAGCTTCAGTTGATGGAACTGCAGGGGACAGAGTGATCTCACTTGCTGCTAAACTGCTGGCTGGAATGCGACTGGGTTAGAGAATATCTGCCACAGCAATGACTTTTAAAGACATGTATTTTTGGCATTTTTGTGCACCATTCTACAAATCTATCAGAGCTCCTCTAGCTGTTGCCTCTGCTTGCCCTGACACACAGCAAACTACACATGACTCCCCCCCCACCCACCACGATTCAACACCAGACTGTATGGAGCCAGTTTATTTCAGCTGAGATTAGTGGTGCTGGCAGTCTTGTTGGGAGGTTCCTAGCATAATCACAATCCCCAACGTCATGACAGAATGGAAGAGATTCAGATCAAGCAGGCCGTTCAGTCCATCTATTATTTTCCTTCTGGATCTTGAATGAGTGGCATGCGGGTGGAAAGAAAAAGTTTGAAAACGACCGTACCTAATTGACTCGTTATGTGCACGGTTTCATAACTCCAAAGGAAATGGGCTAATGATCATTCTTCCCAAGTGAAATATTTTCGTAATAATTGGGTACAGAGCAGTGATTCTCAACCTTCTCTTCCCCCTGACAGACCACCTTAAGCAATCCCTTACTAATCACAGAGCACCGATGGCATAGGGATTACTTAAAGTGGGATGTAAGTGGAAAGAAGAAGGTTGAGAACCACTGACCAATGATACTGACATTCACTATTTACCCTTGCTATTTTCCATTTGGGTAGAGTGTGACGATGCCACTTTAGTTGCCCATTCAGAGCCAGCTCTTCAGCACTTGACGTCCTGTTTTGCGGAAACTGCCAAAATGTTTGGCCTGGAAGTCAGCCTGAAGAAAACTGAGGTCCTCCATCAGCCAGCTCCCCAACATGACTACCAGCCTCCCCACATCTCCATCGGGCACACAAAACTCAAAACGGTCAACCAGTTTACCTATCTCGGCTGCACCATTTCATCGGATGCAAGGATCGACAACGAGATAGACAACAGACTTGCCAAGGCAAATAGCACCTTTGGAAGACGACACAAAAGAGTCTGGAAAAACAACCAACTGAAAAACTGCACAAAGATTAGCGTATACAGAGCCGTTGTCATACCCACACTCCTGTTCGGCTCCGAATCATGGGTCCTCTACCGGCATCACCTACGGCTGCTAGAACGCTTCCACCAGCGTTGCCTCCGCTCCATCCTCAACATTCATTGGAGCGACTTCATCCCTAACATCGAAGTACTCGAGATGGCAGAGGCCAACAGCATCGAATCCACGATGTTGAAGATCCAACTGCGCTGGGTAGGTCACGTCTCCAGAATGGAGGACCATCGCCTTCCCAAGATCGTGTTATATGGCGAGCTCTCCACTGGCCATCCTGTCAGAGGTGCACCAAAGAAGAGGTCCAAGGACTGCCTAAAGAAATCTCTTGGTGCCTGCCCCATTGACCACTGCCAGTGGGCTGATATCGCCTCAAACCGTGCATCTTGGCGCCTCACAGTTCGGCGGGCAGCAACCTCCTTTGAAGAAGACCGCAGAGCCCACCTCACTGACAAAAGACAAAGGAGGGAAAACCCAACACCCAACCCCAACCAACCAATTTTCCCCTGCAACCGCTGCAACCGTGTCTGCCTGTCCCGCATCGGACTTGTCAGCCACAAACGAGCCTGCAGCTGACGTGGACATTTTACCCCTCCATAAATCTTCGTCCGCGAAGCCAAGCCAAAGAAGAAGAGAGTGGAAAGTGGAAAATGTGTGAGGTTCTTTGCATCAAAGCGTGAATTGGATTGAAATTAATGGAATAATTACAATGTTGCATTAATATGATGTGATAAGAGAGGTCAAAGTGCATCATAGCTTGCCTTCCAGTGGAATGTGTTTCCCCCAACCTTTTGGAGGTTAATGCATTCATGTGACATTTCCTCAATTTAACATGTTAGTTGTGAAAACAATCTATTTACAGTAAACCTCTGCTAAAGCACAGAATAGAGAAATATCTTGCAAACATGGTAAATGTTTCTAGGCCTCGTCACCACCAGCCAATTTTACTTTTGCGTTTTAACATTGTAAAAGTGTCAATGTTTTAAAAGCAGAAGCATGTTCAGCATTTTGAATAGTAAAGGCGGGGGTGCAGAGAACATTTACTCCTTAAAATCCTATTTCTTCCTTTGCTAGTTTCTCAACAAAATTGTTGTAGCATTGCCTTTTGAATCTGACAGGTTTCCAAAGCCTCAGTGGTTCAATGGGGCATGGAACTAGATACTCCACCTCTGAAAGTCCAACCTTCATGAGCGATTATGGTAGACAAGGGACCAAAAGGCAATAAGGGAGTATTGGATAGAAATGAGTGGAAAAAAAAAGATGACCCTTGCTCTTCTATTAACTATGTCCATCAAATGGAAGTTTGGCGGCTCAACAGTGCCACGAACCCAAGGCAAGAACATTTTCTTAGACAATGCATGTTTCTTCCTTCTTTGGCTTGGCTTCGTGGACGAAGATTTATGGAGGGGTATGTCCACGTCTGCTGCAGGCTCATTGGTGACTGACAAGTCTGATGCGGGACAGGCAGGCACGGTTGCAGCGGTTGCAAGGGAAAATTGGTTGGTTGGGGTTGGGTGTTGGGTTTTTCCTCCTTTGTCTTTTGTCAGTGAGGTGGGCTCTGCGGTCTTCTTCAAAGGAGGTTGCTGCCCGCCGAACTGTGAGGCGCCAAGATGCACGGTTGGAGGCGAGATCAGCCCACTGGCGGTGGTCAATGGGGCAGGCACCAAGAGATTTCTTTAAGCAATCCTTGTACCTCTTCTTTGGTGCACCTCTGTCTCGGTGGCCAGTGGAGAGCTCGCCATAGAACACGATCTTGGGAAGGCGATGGTCCTCCATTCTGGAGACGTGACCCACCCAGCGCAGTTGGGTCTTCAGCACAATGCATGTATTAAATACCCATTTGGCGAGGAAATCTGCTGTAGTAAACTGGTGCCACAAGTAATGATCTAATTAAATAGCCAAACTATTTGAGATTGGATGTAATGGCCCGACCTCCATAAAGTAATTAATACGTCAAATCTTGAATGTGAATCTAGTTCAGACTGCTAACTAATGCTGGAACTACATGTTTTCTTAGGAACTGACACCTTACAAACTGAATGTGGCAAACAAAAATATATTTTTTTTTTAAAAATTGACCAAGGTGACGCTGCTTAACCATAATATGAATGTGGGATAGGCAAAACAGTCTGGTGACCGCAGTGGAGAAATGCTCTTCGTAACATTGCATTGGGTAGCTCTGTTACATGCCAGGACTGTGGAAAGTGCACAATAGGGTGGCCGTGTAATGCATTCAGAATGACTGGGGCTTAAAATGCTCCATTAAATCTCTTCACAGAGTGTCCCAAACTGTTTTATCTTTAAAGTGAAGTTGCAAATGTTAGGCAGATAACAGCCAAATTTTGCATGGTAAACTCTTTCAATGACCAGATACTATATTTTTTTTTAAAACCAGTGCAGAGCCAATTCTCCCCCTAAACATTCCCTCCCTTCTTTGTTGAGACACTGAGTCAATTTGCCAAGGCTTTTTTGAGCATCAGCTCCAAAATTCATGGCCTTTACCACCAAGATGAATATGGACATCCATCTCTCATTGAATGGCAGAACAAACTTGACAGGCTGGATGGCCTACTCCTGGCTCCTATTTCTTATGTTCTCATGGGCACATTTCACTTCTTATTATTTTCCAGCACAAATAAACTGCAGATGGTGATGAAGATTCTTTGACTTGAAACCAAAATAACTCCGCTTCTCTTTCCGCAGGTGCTGCTTCCAGTTTGAAATGTCTGGACCGTGGAGAATAAACTGTTCCTCCCTTGAAG
This sequence comes from Narcine bancroftii, assembly GCF_036971445.1. Classification (NCBI taxonomy): domain Eukaryota; kingdom Metazoa; phylum Chordata; class Chondrichthyes; order Torpediniformes; family Narcinidae; genus Narcine; species Narcine bancroftii. The sequence goes on along the minus strand of NC_091482.1, from coordinate 22,897,680 downwards.
GAAAGGGTCCTTCTGACTCAGAGAAGATATAGCCTTGGTTGCAAACCTCTTGCAGAAGATGGCACCTCCAACCTAGCAGTACCTCGTTACTCACTGTCCCCATTGTTCATAAGGCGGTGGTGCTGTCGCGCCTCCTTGCACAGCTAGCGACCGCAAGATGAAGGTGAATCCAATTGTGTTAGGCAGGGAGTTTGAGGAGGTTGCTCAACAACAAGGAAAGATTGGTGATGTCCTCCAAATCAGGATGCAAATTGGAGGGGAACTCGGAAGCTCGTCCCTATCTGTGCGTCTGCTCAGATTATACTTATATTTTCAATGCACGAATTGGAGCACCCCACAAGCTTCTCAGCTGCAGAAAATGCAAGGAAAAATTATGAACCCTATCACCATCAGTTCCAGCAAATCTTAGTTCCAATCCATCTTTTAAAAATTCCATGAGTCCAAAGCCAAGCACAGTATTTATGAATCAGTCTGACCATAAATACATAAATATGTACAATCAATGCATTACACATCCTCACTTTCAAATGCCAACCTTTTCTTTAGCGGAGATCTTACTTGCATTTTGATTACTTTTAAGTATCCATTTAAATAAGAAATGTTTTATGTTTGCGTGAATATCCAAATAAAGCCCCGCCCCCCCAGCTCCTTTCACCCGCTTTTTAATTGAAAGGTTCAGCACGGTCACGCGCCCACACAGCCCGAATACCCCAATTAACCTCCATCCCCCATACACTTTGAAGGGAGGGAGGAAGCCCACGCAGACATGGGGAGAACCTGGCAAACCTCGGTTGTTGGCGCTGCGGCAGCGTTGCACTAACTGCTACACTGACCGCAATACACATGCAATTGTACCTATTTTATCTTAGTCTTAACCCAAAACGCTGACTGACCATATTAATCCATAGGTGCAGAGTGACCTGCTGAGCGCTTCCAGCAATTCTTTGCTCAAAATTCCAGCAACTGCAGCTTTTGTGCTTCTCCATCCAAATCAATCCCTTTAATAGTTCAAAGCTCCTAGTCTCTCATTCTGAAGAGTACACCAGTGCGTCTTGCAGATCCATAGTGGATATCTCTAAATTCTCCTTTCAACAAATTACATTGCAGCTTTCTTTTTCCGGAAAGTGCACAGCAAGTGTTCCATTGGCGAATCAGAAACATCAACAAATATTTCTCGATAATTTTCAAACAATTATGATGTTGATGTTTCTGACATTTTCATGAATAAAATTCTGGTGCAAGCTCAAGAGGCCATTACTCAGGGAAAAGAAAAGACAGGAAAGATTAAGGTAGCATTTCACTGACTATTGAAAGGAAATGCTTCGAGTGATTGAACACTTGAAACATTAGACATTGCTGATTTGTGACAACTTCAGATTAAAATTAGAACTTTTTACCTCTGGAACTTTATGCATCCATTTGAATTAATTTATTTATCCAGAGAATTCAACACCTGTTTTTATTTTATCCAGGAAATTGACTTGGAAGCAAATGCTATATTTTTGAAAAACTTCTGATCTTCCCCCTCACCCCAGTGCTTCTGACCAAATTGATGTGGAATTAAGTAAGTTATGTTGTTCTCTTCCTTTGGAGAAAAAAAAATTACATATAATTTGAGAAATAATTATGCTACATTTTTACAAATTTGGAGCCTGTACACTCAAATATTAGATTTAAATTTGTCATGTTATGCCTCCTGTGCCTTTGGACCTGTGAGAATCTCCTCTGAATTGTATTAAAGAACTCTGTTTAAACGTGTGTGTGTGTGTGTTAGATGGCATCCCTCTGTGGAATCCTGAAAGTTTTTTTCTTTTCTTTTATGTAACTATATTTTATCCTTCAGTTTAAGACTGGGGAGGTCTTTGGCGGGATAAATACTGTTATGTCTGTAGCTTCTACTTTGTTTCTGAAGTTTGTCTTGTATTAATCTTTGACTCCTACATGTATGGAGAAAATTTTAAATAAAATATTCCAAAAGAAAAGTAAGTTATGTTGCAGAGATGACAGTGGGCAGGATACACTAGAGTGAATCCACAAGGAACATCCTCACTGAAGAGTCAACATGACACAGAAACAGACCCTTTAGCCCAGCTCATCCAGACCAACCTCAAATGAATCCCATCTTATTCTTCCCACATTCCTGCCCGAGAATCTACCGCTCTCCGATGCACCCTGGGAAATTATACAGCATCTATCAACCTGTTGGTCTTTCGGCTGCTTCAGAGCATCAAGAGCAAATCCACGCGGTCATGTAAAGGACTCTTTACAGGCAGCACCGCAAGCCCAGGTTAAAACTCAGATCTGGAGCTGTGAATTGGTAGCTGTGTCAATATGTAACCCAGGTTGTTCGAGTGGAAAACATGAGGAAGTGAGAAGTTGTCAGCAACAGGGTTAAACTCAGCTAACGTCATCATGGGTAGCCAAATTAAGTGACACTTAAGCAAGGCGCTCTGATCAACATTTAACAGTTGTTGAAATCGCTGTACCTGGAATATCTAGCCCTCGTAGTCTGAGGTATGCATGTATACCCCACTTTACGAAACTAGAGCGTTCCTATGAAACCTTTCGTAAGCCAAAATGGCGTAAATCGAAGGCTATTTTCGGAAAAACAAAAACACATTCAAAACCCATTCAAACCCTTTCATAAAAGCAAACACTGGCTTCTTCCTAGAAGCGAATGTTCATAAAGCGAGTATTCGTAAAATGGGGTCTACCTGTATAGAGCTTCCTGCCACGGAACAACCTTCCCTTGGTAAGTTCACGCAGAAACCAACCGCCAGTGCAACAAAATTTAGATCTCTCAAATTCCATCTCAATCTTGCTGGAGGAACTTAATGGCGGTTTCAAAATAAAATCAATGCTTCAGAATGGAGCCCTTCATCAAGACTGAGATTCGATGAAGGGTTCCGACACGAAACACCAACAATTCTTTCTCTCATGCTCAGCTCCTCCAGCCGATTGTGCTTTGCTCCAAGATTTCTGCACCTGTAGTCTCACATGTCACCAGTTTACTACCAATTTTTCAGCATGTACCTGTGCCCCCTAACTGTCATTGTTTGGCATGCCTTCCTGACCCTGGAATGGCAAAAATTGCATTTTTAAAATCAATCTCTGCTTCCCAACGAGTTGGTCCAGATTCTGAGTCAGTCTGCCTTTTTATTTAGTTTCCAAATTATTCCAGTATCTTTCCCTGCACCTTAATTAGCTCAGCTATATCCTTCTGCAGTGAGAGTTCCAAGACTGCATTCAAATCTCTGGATGAGATCTGACCAAGAGTCTACACCATAGTAAGATAAAAATCACTCAATCTACACTCTAATCTACTTTTCATATAACTAACATTGCTTCCTCGACAGCTGTCGAACATTGATTTGATGGCTGAGCAAACTATCTACTTCGATTCCAGATCCCTTTCATCTCTTATCGGTACTTTTCCATTAATCCTATAATCCCTCTGCTTATTTCACATCCGAAAGAGCATGACTTCACACTTAGCGAGATTAAATAGCAACTGCCAATTGCCAACCCTTCCCCTCTCTCTCACACATACAAACACATACAAACTCTGGAAACAAATGCACGGAATTCCAAATACTAAAAAAAGTAAGTGCTGCAGATCATACATACTGGTCAGCTCCTCCCCATCCACTATGTTCTGGAAGGATTAGTGAATATATCACTAATTTCACCCTCACAACACTGCACTCGTAACCAGAACAAAACAGCAGTATGGACCCATGAAAGTGGAGACATAGCACTGCTCCAAAAGGTTCAACTGCCTGGTCCTATTGTTGGCGGTTCTGTCAGATGTTGAAAAGCCTGTTTAGAGGAGCTGAAGGTAGGTTTTTCAACTGAAATCCTACAACCATGGATCTGTACCCAACATGGCAGTGCCTGTGCTTGGCAGCTGCTCTGAGGGTTGCAGACTCCAGGGAGCAGCAGACCAGTGCAGGGCATCAGACACTGGGAGAGCACAACCCCATTGAGAAGGAGAAGTAGAGGAGTTGACCCTACAGGAAGGTGACCACAGGGGGCAGACCTGCGAGGGCTGTGGGTGACTTGCAATCAGGGGACCTGCATGGGCTGCGGGAGATCGGTTCCTGGGAACTGGGATTTGAGGGGGGTGCTGAGGGCAAGAAGGGCTCCCAAAGGGACTTGGCACTGAAGGTTTCCTGATCGCATTGGAGCTGGGGTGTCCGATGGATCCACAGGAGTCAGTGCAGCTGCAGAGGCTGCGGGACCCCTGGAGGCGAATCCACGGACACTCGGTGACTCTTTATCTCGTTTTGTAAAGGGCACCGGGCAGCACTAAAGGCAACTCACTGTCTGCCCTACAGCAGCCAGAAGGCTTCTTTATGCAATATTACGTGTTTTGTACTATTACATAATAAGAAAGGAATCTTGAATCTTCAACATACTTGAGCAGCCAAACAGCTCCAGTATTAGTTCCAATACTCAATAGTGCTGAAGAAACTCAGCAGGTCACGCACCGCTATTTATGTGGCACGGACACGTAATCCATGATTCGGAACTGAGCCCTTCGTCAAGGTATGAGCAAATAGCAGGCAGGCGCCTGAATAAAATGGTTAAGAGCAGGGCAGGAGAAGGAGCAGGGACACCCAGGAAGGAGGTCTCAGGTGGATATGTGTGAGAGGTCAGAAAAAAACTGAGAAGTGAGGGGGGGGAGGGATAGCGCTCTGAATGGAGAGGGAAGGGAGTGGGGAGCTGGAGGGAAGGAGACAAAAGATGGGGAAAGAGAGATAGAGAACCAGTCTAAAGAAACTTGAGAAGTCGATGTTCATGCCATCTAACTTGAGAGTGCCCAGACGGAGTTTTAGGTGCTGTTCCTCCAATTTGCAGGTGCCCTTAGTTTGGCAGTGAATGAGTTCATGAATAGAATGTCAGTGTGGGAATGGGGCACAGAATTAAAATGGTTGGCCATGAAAATGAATCAAAGTAATTATGTTAATTTTTCCACTATTTTCCCAACATTGCAGTCTAAAAATCATAAATGTCTTTCTATTGGAACTCCATTGAATAGAACATATTGCATAATATTAGAAGTGGCAGCAATTCACAGAATTTCATGGAATACTTTAAAGTTTATGTACATTTATGTGACCTTTTTCTTTGAATATATGTGAGATATGAGGATTGCTGGCAATGCCACCATTTAGGCCAATTCCTTGCAAAGGTGGTGGATGAGCTGCTTCAGTCCTTGTGAATTTACCCTCCCTCTTAGAAACATAGAAGATAGGAGCAGGAGTAGGTCATTCGACCCTTCGAGCCTGCTCCGGCATTCAACGAGATCATGGCTGATCTTAAAGTTCAGTACCCCGTCCCCGCCTTCTCTCCGTAACCTTTAATACCCTTATACTGAAGAAATATATCTAATTCCCTCTTAAATATATTTAATGAACCTGCTTCTACTGCCCTCTGAGGCAATGAATTCCACAGATTCACCACCCTCTGGGTATAGAAATTCCTCCTCATCTCGGTCCTAAATGGTTTGCCTATTATCCTCAAACCATGGCCCCGGGTTCTGGATTTTCCCATCAATGGAAACATCCCATCTGCATCCATTCTGTCCAGTTCTGCCAGAATTTTATAGGTCTCTATGAGATCCCCTCTCAATCTTCCAAACTCCAGCGAGTACAATCCCAATTTGCGCAATCTTTCCTCCTAAGTCATTCCTGCCATTCCAGGTATCAGCCTGGTGAATCGCCTCTGCACTCCCTTCATTGCAAGAACATCCTTCCTTAGATAAGGTGACCAAAACTGCACACAATACTCCAGGTGGGGTCTCACCAAGGCCCTGTACAGCTGCAGTAAGGTATTCTTGTTCCTATACTCAAACCCTCTTGATATGAAGGCCAACATACCATTTTCCTTTTTAACCGCCTGCTGTACCTACTTGCTCGCCTTCAGAGACTGGTGTACAAGTACCCCTTGGTCTCTCTGCACTTCCCCATCTCTTAATCTATTGCCATTCAAGTAGTAATCTGCCTTCTGGTTTGTATTACCAAAGTGGATAACCTCACATTTATCCACATTGTAGTGCATTTGCCATGTATATGCCCAGTCCCTCAATTTATCCAAATCACACTGGAGCTTCCTGACCCCCTCTTCCGTGCACACAACCCCTCCTAGCTTAGTGTCATCTGAAAATTTGGAGATATTACATCCAATCCCCTCATCCAGATCATTAATGTCAATTGTGACGCCACTGGTCACCGCCTGCCACTCAGAAAACAAGCCATTTATCCCAACTCTCTGTCTTCTACCTGCCAGCCAGTTCTCAATCCACATCAATACTTTGCCCCCAATCCCATGAGCCTTGATTTTGTAAGCCAGTCGTTTATGTGGGACCTTATTGAAGGCCTTTTGGAAGTCCAGGTACACCACATCCACTGGCTCTCCCCCATCTATTTTACCTGTCACCATCTCAAAGAATTCCAATAGATTTGTCAAGCACGATTTACCTTTTGTAAATCCATGTTGACTCTGTCCGATCCCTTCTCTGCTAGTCATATGCTCCGCTATTACATCCTTAATAATGGATTCCATCATTTTGCCCACTACTGATGTAAGGCTCACCGGCCTATAATTCCCCGCTTTTTCTCTACCCCCCTTTTTAAATAGTGGGGTAACATTAGCTACCCTCCAATCCATGGGTACTGATCCTGAGTCTATCGAGTTCTGGAAAATAATTCTTAAAGCATCTGCTATCTGAATGGCCACTTCCTTAAGTACCCTAGGATGTAGATTATCAGGCCCTTGGGATTTATCTGCCTTCAATCCCAAGACCATGTCCTTAGAGATACTCCTTGCATTAGTCTCTATGTTTCCCAACATCCTTGGGAGGTTATTTGTATCCTCTCTTGTAAAAACAGAACTAAAGTAAGAATTTAATTGGTCTGCCATTTCCTTATTCCCCATTATATATTCCCCTGATTCCGACTGCAAAGGACCTACTCTGGATTTCACCAATCTTTTGCCGCAAGCTTACTTTCGTAATTTATTTTTGCTCTCTTGATTAATCCCTTTGTCCTCCTTTGGTGCATCTTGAACTGCTCCCAGTCTTTGGTTGTGGTACTTTTTTTGGCCAATAGATATGCTCTCTCTTCGGACCTAATGCTGTCTCTAATTTCCCTTGTTATCCACAGTTGAGTCACCTTTTTTGGTTTATTTTTATGCCAAACCGGTATAAACGATTTTTGCAATTTCTCCATTAGATCTGTGAATGCTTTCCATTGTCTATCCACAGTCAACTCCCCCATAAACTCCACCCAATCAATCTTACTCAACTCCCGTCTCATACCATCATAATTCCCTTTATTTAAATTCAGAACCTTAGTCTCGGTTTTAATTTCATCACTCTCCATGTCGAGTGAGAATTCGATCATATTGTGATCGCTCCTACCCAAAGGGACTTGTACATCAAGCCATCTTTCTTCAGCCATCTTTCAGAGTCCAGGATGGTTTATTCCACTCCACCTCTGTGGCCACTGGGGTGACCGATGAGGTCACTGAGAAACCCTCAGACATGCCTCTGGTAGTTCAGGAGGTGTTGGATGTGATTTAGTTTGAGAGGTGAAATGCTCAATCCACCATTTACATTGGGCTTCTATGTGCTCCCCACACACAGACTCAAGGCCTTTCTGAATGCTCCTCTCCATTTTGAGTAATTTTGTTTCAAGTCTCTTTGATGACAGAAAATCAAATGACATCAGGGGTATGGATTTCCTTCTTGCAGCAGTGTTTCAACACTTCCGTAGATTTTTGCTTCAAGATTGGAGTGGTTGGTATGGGGTTTGGCGCAGCTCCTTTACAGTGCTGGCGATCGGGACCGGGGTTCAAATCCTGTGCTGTCTGTAAGCAGCTTGTACGTTCTCTCCAAGCCTGCGTGGGTTTTCCCTGGGAGCTCCGGTTTCCTCATACCATACAAAACATACTGGGGGCTGTAGGTTAATTGGGTCTCAATTGGGCAGCACGGACTCATGGACGAAATGGCCTGTTATCATGCTGTCTGTCTTAATTTTAAATTGTACTGAGGACCTGAAGCAACTGATCTGCTGACCAACAAGTTCCTCTAGCAGTTTGGGGTTTTTTTGCTTTAACATAGTGAATTTTGAATTCCAAACAATAAAATTCCACACCCTGAAAATGTGTCAGAGCAATCTCTAAGATTTAATAAGAAGAAAGTAGAGGGGACAAAACTAAATTCTCATTAATGTGGAGAGATGATGTCAGAGAGGAACTCTGGACTGAGGCTTCAACTGGCTTAAATCTGGGATCACCTCACATCCTAAATTGTAAGGGGTGGCACGGTTGAGATAGTACCAGCAAGCCGGGTTCGAATCTGGTGTTGTCTGTAAGGAGTCTTTGCGTTGGTGCTCCAGTTTCCTCCCACCCTTCAAAACATACAGGGTTGTGGGTAATTTGGTGTTACTGGGCAGCAGAGGCTGGAGAGGAGGGGGGTGAGGGTCATAAAGGCCTGTTATTCTGCTGTATGGCTAAAAAAATAAAAACCTGAAGCTCATTAGAAAATATTATTGCCTCTGGGTGACATTGCACCAGGAGGGTCCATGGAAGAGACCGATTCAGAAAGTCTGGCAAAAGCTTTGATGGCAGATACTATTATAAAGCAGGCAGCTTGTTCTTGCAGAGAACAAGATGCCATAGACACGCTCCAATGTCTGAGGAGTGTGAGTGAATCCAAAAGAAGCCAAGACAGCTGAAAATGTTATATTTACATGTCCAGGCAATACAAAAGCAGAAGATCACACACACACATATATATAAATAAATAAAAGGGACTTGAGAATCAAACTTTATTGTTGACCACATCTGGTACACTTCAAACTGTTTCGACAGCAGGGATTTAAGCACAAAGAAATGGGTCCAGCAACTTTTCAGGGAGTTCAAAGTGGTTCTGCAGGTATTACAGCCATTCAAAATGGGCAACACCTGGACACAGGGATCCAGGAGGTGATAGCAATGATGGATGGTCCATGAGAGCCCTCTGAAGAAGGTTAGCAGTGAAGTGTCTGGACATTTGTAAGGGTCAGGGGAAATGAGGTTGCTTTCTGAGTCTTCAGACTGGCCCCAGGGTCCAATCCATAAAAAAGCCCCTCAAGAAAAGATCCACCTGAGAAAACTGAGCAAAACTGTAAGCTTGTTGTGAGGAAGTTTGCTGAATAACTGGGTCACCTCAGTGACACTGGTCATGAAATGAGTGATAAAGTGCACCGGTGCATTGAGCCAAAGCCACTTTAACAAATTCTTCAGACAAAGTTACTGCTCATTTTAACCAAGTCGATGTTCTGTGTGCACTGACAAAATGAACCATTCATAGTAGCAGATGCAAAGGACAAGTTTTGCTGGGAATAGTTGCAATGGAATAAATCTACTAATTATTTTTAACAGCTTGGAAGGTGCTGATTAGGTGTGCACTGCTTTCTGAAACCATTGGAGCAGGGAGTTTAGATTTCCAGGGACCCATTCAATGAAACAGCATTCTCCAACAGTGGGCGAGTGGGAGAATCAAGCAAAAATATTATCTGTAACTTTGGATAAACAATGAGATTTGGGATGAATAAACAGAGGACATTTCCATTTGATAATTTTTTTTAAACTTTTTTTAAAAATGTTTAAAATTTTCATTTGTTTTTAATTTAGACACGGTTATGGGCCCTTCCGTCCCAATGAGCCCGTGCTGCCCAGTTGCACCCAATTGACCTACCACCCCAGTATGTTTTTGAATGGTGGGAGGAAACCAGAGCACTTGGAGGAATCCCACGCAGACATGGGAAGAACGTACAAACTCCTTCTGGACAGTGGTGGATTTGAACCCGACTCGCTGTAACAGCATTGCGCCAACCTCAAAGGCAACCGTGCCGCCCTAAATTTTTTTGAGGGAGTGTGCATTAATAGTGTAATTCTTGTAGCGCGAGTTAAGAACAGAACCTCCGCTGTTCCCCCTGGTCTGGAATTCAGCTGCACTGGATGGGTCACGTCTCCAGAATGGAGGTCCATCGCCTTCCCAAGATCGTGTTATATGGCGAGCTCTCCACTGGCCACCGTGACAGAGGTGCACCAAAGAAAAGGTACAAGGATTGCCTAAAGAAATCTCTTGGTGCCTGCCACATTGACCACCGCCAGTGGGCTGATAACGCCTCAAACTGTGCATCTTGGCGCCTCACAGTTTGGCGGGCAGCAACCTCCTTTGAAGAAGACCACAGAGCCCACCTCACTGACAAAAGGCAAACACCCAACCCCAACCCACCAATTTTCCCCTGCAGCCGCTGCAACCGTGTCTGCCTGTCCCGCATCGGACTTGTCAGCCACAAACGAGCCTGCAGCTGACGTGGACTTTTTACCCCCTCCATAAATCTTCGTCCGCGAAGCCAAGCCAAAGAAGAAGAAGAATGTATGATTGACAACCACACAAAGCCCAGTTGAAATTCCTAATTACCAATCAACACATTTTAAAGCTCTGAAGTCTTTTCTACTTTAATTCAGCTAAATTTAACAGATGCTACAGAGCCCGGAAAGGGCTCTGGCAGATGCAGTGAGTGGCAGCATTCAAGTGCTAATTCTATAAATCGTGCAGGGAGCTGCACTCCTTGGGAACCACAGAATACAGGATTACACTCTGCTCTTCGAATGGCATTCCCTAATGGAGCAAAGAGTCATAGAATTAAATAGAAAACCAAACATTCAGATGCTGAAATAGAATAGTCAGCGTGACCAAGATAGCCCAGAAGCAAATAGAAACTAGAATCCCTTCGCACTTTCATAAAGAAGCAGTGTGGATAACATGGCACCTGAAGGGCGACACGGTTAGCGGAGTGGTTAGCACCAGTGACCCAGATTCGAATCCCATGCTGTCTGCAAGGAGTTTGTACATTCTCCGTGTCTGCTTGGGTTTTCCCTGGGTGCTTAGGTTTATTCCCACCTTCAAAAAAAAAGAAACGGCAGTACAGGGTCTGCAGGTGAGTGTAATTAGGCGGCGTGGGCTGGAAGGGCATGTTACCGTGCTGCATGTCCAAACATCCAGTGACGTCAGTATTCCATCGGACGAGGACGTTGGAAAATAATATCTGTGGAAGGCTGTCTAGCCATGAACCTCAGCCATAATACCTGGGTGTCACCGGGAAAGTGAGGCCAGAGAAGGAAAAACAACTTCCTGAACACGACCTGAACAGTTCAATGAAGATCAACCTTGTATGCTAATTTGACAGAAGGTTACAGCCAGAACACACCACGTGATAACATGGCCTTCACGGAGTACGGATCACATTCCTGTATCCCGCTTTCTACTCCCTGAGCAGTTTTGAGTGCTCGTCCAGATTGCTCTTTGCCGTAATTCCAACATCCTCCGCACAAGGAACTGAGCAACGTTCCCATTCTCATTTCCAATATTTCCATTCACCAAGACTTAGCAAAGTTATAGACACGGGCAGAACCTATTTTCCAAATGGAAGGAACTTTGGAACATTTCCAAAAAACAGGATTTTATTCTCTATTGCTAATTGCCTCCGATATTAAGATTCAACAAGATTGGTGCGTCTAGAATAACATTTAGGCCAAGATAGGAAAATATGGGATTTTAATCACCTACTGAGATGACTATTACCAGGATTAACTTTTTTTAAATTTCACATTTATTTAATCTGTTGAATTTAAATGTTCCACCTAACATGGTGAGTTTGGCTCTGAATCAGAAGTCTGATTTCTAATCTAGTAAGAGGACCGCTATGCCTCATCACTGACTCCACATCAAAGTCCCTGGCTTTAATCTCCATTGTAGGCACTGGATCACTCTCGATCCAATCTGCAGTGGTCATGTTATACAACAATCTACCATATGGTAGATACAGCACATAGGTTAATCCTCGACACTTAAAATCAGGATCGTCTGAAACGCCAGGACTAAAATCCGTACCTTGATAGTGAAGTCTTAACACTGCTACCATCTTCTTGCCGGCTCCGATTCAATCTTGTGCATGGCCCGTTAGTAATGAACAAAGTCTCAGCGCTCCCCCATGGGGTCCATCCACTCAGTATGGCTGCCAACGGCTCTGTTCAGGCTTCAAATGGTCTGTTATGGGAGCTAACGGTGGTTTATTTTAAAATATGCAAATAAAATTAAAACCTTTACAGGGTCATTTGGTATTAAAATATTGTTATTTGCTTTTAATGGCATCCACTGGTCAATGGGATGTACCAGATTTTGGTTCGGGGGAGGGGGGGTGGGGTCATCTTATACAAAGGGTATCACTCATTTTAGGTGGAAATTCCAGGGTCATCCTATACACCGGCACATGTGATTTTTTGAGCTAACTGGCCTCCAAATGGAACATGACCCCAAAGTGCCTCATTCCAAATCATGGAATATATTGCAGCAACCCGCCTGTTAATATTTATTGCACGATGCACCTCATCTCGCCATGTGGCCATTGACAGAATTGAGTGGCTGGATTGGAGAACGGGAGGCTTTTCATGCCATACCAGAGAAGTCAATAAAGAACTCAGGTAGCCTTGGAAATGACAGAGATTCCACACAGCATTGCCACAGATGAACAGAAAGAGTATTGCAACAGATAGTGTGCGGGAAACTCTCCAATTCATTATATATGTATTATGAATACATAAAATATAAGAATATATAACTTTATTTAAAGTGCATAAAATATATTAATAAAAATATTTTAAAATATATTAATACCTAGAATGAAAGGGTTATTGAGTGAGGGAATTTTGATGGCTCTTGGACTGTACTCATTAGGGTACAGGAGGATGGGGGGTGGGGAGGGGGAACCTCATATAAAGGCATTTTGAACACTGAAAGGCCTGGACAGAGTAAATGCATCAAGGATGTTTCCCACAGTAGGAGAGTCTAGGACAAGAGGGAACAACTTCAGGATAAATGGGCATTAATTTAAAACAGAGATGCAGAAAAAAATTTTTCAGTCAAAGGGTTGTGAGTCTGTGGAATTTGTTGTCACACGCATCTGTGGAAGTTGGTCGTTGTGTGTATTTAAAGTGGAGATTGACAGATATTTCATTAGTCAAGAGTTGCGGGGAGTGGGGCTGAGCGGGAGGAAGGATCACCTCGTGATTAGAATGGCGGAGTGGACTCGATGGGCCAACGGGCTGAGTTCTGCTCCATTATCTTGTGATTCAATCCACAGTAAGTTGAAATGTGACAATTTTAGTCAAACTTGGTCCTTCAATTCATGTGGAATGAACAGAGAACTGCTATTTTGCACCAATTTTCACTTTGCACATAGAGAATTTAGCGTGACCATACTGAGAGAATGTTAGTTGCATCTATGCAAGAAAACATAGGAGTTTTGTAAGTGAAAATGGGTTAATTTTGCATGAGTTGGCTATGAATTAGCACCAGAGAGGTGGTATGCCTAACCCTCAGCTACAAGCATTAAAAGGTAGGGCAGCAGGGAGGGAGTGAGAGGAGAGGCCAAGAGACGAGAGGCTGTTGGACAAATGAAAGTGGGAGATGTAGAGGGGCAGGTTAGGGAGGAAACACAATGATTGGGGAGTGGGTGATGGAAAGTGAGGACTGGAGCAGGAAAAGGATAGATAGAGACCTTTTCACACCACAGGGGAGCAGTGACCCTACTTGGACCCGGGTGAAATTTCAGGTGAAGCAGGACCTCCAAGTTTCAACAGTTTGGCTTAAAAATCATGTTCGCTAATAAACATTGTAACAGAAGTCCTCCTAAAATTTAGGATTCATAATATACTGAGGCAAGCTGCGAGGTAGTAAATCTTGTTAACTAAGGTTCATTGCACAGCTGTGAATAATTAATGGCGGCATATTGTAGAAATGAGTAATAAATAAGCAAGGAGTCTGTAAGAAGCTTCTGCCAAACAAAATGGAGTATCTGAAGCCATCTCTGTATTTGAGCCAAACTTTTTGGGTTTCCACTTCTCCATATTTCTCCCCCATCAAATGGAAATTTGTTATTGTTTCACCAAAGGGAAATTCAAATCTCTGAGTGTTTTTTGGCTTGGTGTTCCATTAAAATGAATGCCAAAATCCCACAACACATGACTCTGAGCTTCCTTTAGCAGAAACATTTTGTTTTATTTCACCGTTTGACCAGGCCAAAACAACGAATTGGTGATGTTTCACTGCCCGGTGCCAGATGCATTGATGGGCAGCCATTTAAAGAAGGTTTTGACTCTTCAAGTTTCCAGCCATGTTACAAAGCCTTGTGGAATTTCTCTGGGGACAAGGAACCAAATAATCCTGCAATCCTGTGGAGGGAGGAAGAGCAGTCCATGCATTCCAACACCTCGCTCAGGTCTGCCGAAGAAAATTCGCTACTACAAAACCCAAAATCTCAGTCCAAACATCCTGAATGCATGAGGAAAGGAATTGTTTTTCTAACTGTTGAGGAGCTGCTGGAGAAAATTTCCTTCACTATCGCTCCCTCCAGGCCGGAACAAAGGCTGGGAACTTTTACACGTGGCTGAAGAAACAGAATTTCACTGCACAGAAAATCTCCCCTGCTGATCCAATGAAACCTTCCCTTGATAAGTTTTAACATATTGCTTTTTGCCTTCACTCTACTGATAACGATTCACAGTGAAACACAAGAACTGCAGATGCTGAATCCTTGAGCAAACAATGAGAGGCTGGTGGCGCTCAAGGGGTCAGGCAGCATTGAATAACCCTTCTATGCAATCTAAAACTCAACGGCATGAACACTGAATTTTCCTGAACCCTGATCTGGTTTCACTATGCCTTTTCACACCACCACGTAAAATGGGGATTCCCGGGAAACCCTCCCGCAAACTGGCAGTGTGAAAACGTTGGCCCAGGTCAGTTTCCCAGGCCATCTTCTCCCTGCGGTCTGAATCGGCAAATGGCTGAGCAGGGGAAGTGTCGTGACATCAGCACTTGAGTGCTGAGTCATCGTGTTGACATTTCAGCATTTAAGCTTGTCAATAAATCAGTTCATTCTGCTATTTGTTAATTGCTCTAACACACACACACACACACACACACACACACACACAGTATTCTGACTTCTGGTAGGACTTTCTGCGAGTGTGCATTGCGTCACTCATTACATCATCGCTGGGGGCGGAAGGAGGGCAAATTGCAGGGAATTTGGACCACAGTTGAAACCCGGAGGTCCTGCTTCACCTGGAATTTCACCCGGGTCACTGCTCCCCTGTGGTGTGGAAAGGTCTCTATCTGTCCTTTCCCTGCTCTAGTCCTCACTTTCCATCACCCCCTCCCCCAATCATTGCATTTCCTCTCTAACCTGCCCCTCTACATCTCCCACTTTCATTTGTCCAACAACCTCTCGTCTCTTGGCCTCTCCTCTCACTCCCTCCCCGCTGCCCTACCTTTTAATGCTTGCCTGCTTTTGTCTTGGAAGAGGGTCCCAACCTGAAATGTTGACGGCCCATTTCTCTCCCTGGATGTTGCCTGACCTGCTGGGTCCTTCCAGCTTCTCACTGTTTGCCTCATAGCTTTTAATTACAGTATATATCGGAAGTTATTTTCTAACACTGAGGTATCTTACTATTTGTTTTCTTCTTTTGTGCTCTTTCCTCTCCAGTGAGCTCTGTGCCACTGACCAGATAACTGTCTGATTTTCAATGCAATTAGTGCAACTAGATTCTGACAGGTGATGGGGACTATCCACTAACCACTGAATCACCTTTTGCAGGTATAGCTGCTATTGTTATGAGGGAAAGCACAGAGCATTGCACACAGCAAGGCCCCACAGAGAGCAAATTCAACTGATGCTCTCTTAATGACGTACGGTCAGGAAGAAATATTAACCCAGCTCGAGATGCAGGCTTCTTTTCTTCAAGTTCCATTGGCTCTTTTACCGTCACCGGAATTTGCAGGGGTGGCAGGTCACAGGCTCCACTCATGTTTATGCCTTGGCATTCACTGAGCAATGTGCACTTATGAATAGTCAGTGAGGACCGCATGTAGTGGAGTCTACTACGTTTAATGTTTAAATTTCAAACTAACACAAGATTATACAGGCTTCTTTGTAATTATTCAATTCCTTCCAGTTCCTCAGAATATTCATCCGTGCATAGCGTTCATTCAAGTATTAACCACCATTGCATAAAAAGACCAAAGTCTGCCCAGGGATCCACAGACGTGCCTCAAAGACGTTGCCCCCTCTGGCACCACAGACCTCTCTTAGGGCACTCCCTGCACTGTGGAGCCAAATGCAGAAATTTCATTTGAACTCCAGCCCATTCACACAGACAATTGCAAGATTTGGCTTAATTTTGCGGTAAGTCATTTATTGTGGGAGTATATGTAAGCTGTCTGCTATGTTTCCCACAAAAGCCCAGAGATTACTTGTTCACCACAAACACTGCAAAGAATTAGGGGATTTCCTGTGGATATAAATGATTGGAAGACTGGACAAGCTGACATCCTTTCATCTGGCAAAGGGAAAACTGAAGGTGATCTGAAGGATGTCCTTAAAATTACGATTTAACTTTTTTTAATAAATTAGACCTACAGCCCTGTAATAGGCCAATTCAGCCATACGAGTCCATGCCGCCCATTTTACAACCCATTAACATTTTTGAAGGGTGGGAGGAAACCGGAGCCCCCAGACAAAACCCACGCAGACACGTGGCGGCACGGTTGGCACAGAGAACACGGGATTTGAACCCAGGTCCGGTCCCGATTGCTGGCACTGCGAAGGTGTTGCGCTAACCACTGCGCCAACCGTGCCGCCCTATGAAGGAGAAAGGAAAGTTTCCACTTGTGCAAGAATTTGTCACTTGGGGCAACTCTGCGGAAACAGAGTGGCGAAGAAGTCATTTGTGGCATGCTTGCCTTTATCACTCAGAGGACTGAGTACAGGAACAGGAATGCCGTGTTACAATTATACAAGATGTTGATGAGACCACATCCAGTTCTGGTCACCCACCTGTGGGAAAGATATCATTAAGCTGGAAAGGGTGCAGAAAAGATCCACCAGAATGCTTCCAGGACTGGTAGGTTGAAAATGCAAGGGGATACTGGATTGGCTGGGACTTTGTTCCTTGGAAATTAGAGGACACTTTATCGAGTTTTATAAAATCAGGAAGGGTACAGCTAAGGTAAACAGTTACAGTCTTTTCTTCTCCCCAGGATAGGGGAACCTAAAAACTGGAGGGCACAACCGTATGGCGAGAGGGGAAAGATCTAAGAGGAACATCTTTTGCACACAGATGGTGGCAGATATATAGAATGAGTTGGGAGATGAAGAAGTAGAAGGAACAATTGTGACATTCAAATGGCATTTAGATAGGCACGTGGATAGGAATAGTTGAGAGGGATATGGGGCACATGCAAGTAAGTGGAACCAACTTGGTTGGCATGGACAAGCTGGTCGAAGAGCCTGTTTCTCTATTGTGGAACTCCAATACTCAATAAGGAATACAATTTTAAAATCAAAAGATACTGTAAATCTGAAAAAAAACCCAAAATTTTGGGAATGTTCAGTGGGTGGGGTAGCATCTGTGATAAGTGACATTTCAAGAATGCAACCTTTCAGGTTTCTCTTTCCACAGATTCTGACGGCCCTGGTGAGCCTTTCTGTAATTTTCAGTTTTAAAATATGAAGAGCTTCTTTATGCCGCAGTCATCAGGATTCAGAACTTGTAATTACCAGGGTCAGTTCACAGAGCACTGGATAAGTGCAGGAGAGGGAGGAAGGATCTACCACGTGTGTATATGTGGGGTGAAAGAGATGGGGAAGAGGCCAGTCTGAAGCAAGTTCATTGGGACTGAATGGCTTGCTGTCTTGCCAGATACCACATGTAATCCAGAAATACAAGGTTTTTCCTTAAAGTTTTGAGAGCAGCATATTTTTCAATAAAATTCCCCAACTAATCTCCCATGGCGACAAGAACATTGGTGTGTGCGGTGGATGTGCACAGAGAGGAGCTGGAAATTTACAGCTTGTAAATATGGCTTACCGACTGCAGTACTTTCTACATTACAAAGTCACACCATGACAGCGTACAGGTGAAGCATAGCGAGCACAAATCCTACATGTGAAAGGTGAGTGCATTTTGGAATATTATGCAGTGCTTATGGCAAGTGTCAGCGTGAAAATTGCAGCAATATTGCACTGTACAGAAAGTCCTTGAATAACGTCATTTAGTTATAGCGATGATGAGAAAAAGAATTTAAAAAACACCACAGTATTTTACCGCGATATAAAATTGGTTGTGTTTAACGTAGTTTCACTTAAAGTAGCACTTTCCAAACGTATGGTAAGTGAGGACCTGCTGAATAGCTCAAAAATACATGTCCCTCCATGAAGCAATCCACAGCCAAAGCAATTTGCCTGTGGTCACTTGCAATTAGGAGATATACGACAAAGCTTAAAAGACAGGAACCTGTCAAACATCACATCCTCCTCTCGGCAATGAAACAGCTCCACAGGCACAGCAGTATTTAGAGACAGAGGTACAACAGGTTGGCAGACACCTCCAAAGGAAGCAATGCCAGGGGAGAGAATTTAACTGCCATCCTTGCTTAATGTACGTTGTGGGGGGGGGGGGGGGGGAACAATTTCAAATCTCATTATTGCTGTGAATGTATCATTTTATGATAATGAGAAGAAAGAGAATAAAATATCTTTCTGGAAAAGTGAGTAAAGGCAAGAGTTGTGAGTGAAAGCTGTCGAAATGTAATTATAATGTGCCACCTGGAAGCAGGATGCACCAATAGGTACAATTACTGGCTTGGAAGTCAGAAATTCTTGAATGTAATCACCTGTCACACCTTGTCCATCATGACTTGCAGGCTCAGGGAATCTGTCAGTACTTTTTTTTTAAAGCGGTATTTTTAAAGCATTTAAACGCTGAAGCTTCCAGCGGAGTATCGCACAGCCACAACAAATCAGAAATAGTGCCAGTGAAAGACTTACTGTCCGGCAGCACATTGAATTCCCACTTTTTACTACTACGAAGAATCAGCTGCTCTAAACTGCATCTGTATTAGTTCATCTTTCTGCACTCTGAGGTGACTCAATATTGCCTGTTTAAGCGGGGAAGGTCACTGGGGATAGAACAAGCTGCCTTCTGATATCCTGCAAGTCAGATAGCCCTGTGGTGTTTATCCAAAATGTAACCCGAGCAGGCTCCCCGTGCTTCAGGCTTTTGAAAGTAATCCTTGTCAATGTGCAAGACGTGTTGGTGTGGGCTGTTCTGAGCCAAAGAGATTAAAATGACACAAGTTCCAGCCTTCGACTTTACTACTCTCACCCTGAGTATTACAACTGGTTTCAGTGATGTTTGCTCTGAAAGAGGAGGTGGGGGGTGGGGGGTTAAATGTGTGGGTAATACATACCAGCTTTGGTTTGCCTTCCTGATTTATTATTTGCTAAACCCTGCTGGAAGACCACATGTTATGGACAAGATTAAAAGTAATGGTGTTATATCCCAACAACTTAACTCCATACTTGGCTCATCCATGGAAGATGACAACCAAGGCAAAACTCTGTGCAGCCTTATCTCCTTTATTGACCACATGGCTTCCATGGACATCCTTCCAATTACAGCCACTCAGTCATCTTGTTCTCCATTAGGTTTTGGGGATACTTTACAGAGCAAGTAAAAGAGGGCTCTTAAAAGAGAAGCACACAATAGAATTATGTGACTGATGCAGTTCTGCTTTAGAGTTCAGGGATGGGCTCCATCTCGCATCCGTGTGGAAGATCCTTGTCAAAAAAACCGCATCCTCCCTTCATAATTTCAGCAAGTAGCCCTCTGGCAACTAACTAAGTGAGCAACATTGATCTCAAGGGACCACATGGCCGTCTGCAACTTTCATCTCTTAAAAAGATCCCCGCTGTACAAATTCATATCTAGCACAACTAATTATTGGAGGTCAACTTGGACTCAGAAGTCAACATCACAAATTTCTCTCCGCCTTGTAGCAAATATTGGGAGTATTTTTATAATCCTGAAACAGGTCACAGGCAAATGCATATAAATAAGATGCTAATTTAATGAAATGTAATTACAAAGGGCAAATTTACAAAATTAAACAACACTTTTCTCTTACTTACAAAGTTATAGGAACAGAAATAAGAAGATGACTACATCATTTGACTATTTTCCCATTGAAAGGCTTGGAGAGGACAAAAACAGGTAATAACTTACAATTATTTCAAAATTCCTAAACCTTTCCCTTGAACACAGTGTTGAGTAGTCCAGTCAATATTATTGTCTCCTATTAACTGATCTCTACAAATGGACTGTAGACTGGAAAGATCAATTATAATCATGTTTCATAATGACATGTGAATAAAACAGTGATTCGTATTAGTCTCTGAGTTCAAATATCTGCCGCGGCTTGGCACCAATTGAAACAATTATAATCTCAACTGGCCCCAGTTAATTACCTGTTAAGGGTGAGAACTCCTGTTCATAAATTTAAAATATCTGACAGAAGTGGTCAATTTTAAGCAGTTTAACTGAACCAAACATGGCTCTCCATATTAATTTTCTATTGATGAATTAATACCTCAATCAATTCTAAACATACTTCCATATTCTTCTTGAAACTGCACGCTGAAAAATACAGATGAAAGCAAGCAAATACACACGAAAATTAGTTTTGCTTTGCCGCTTATTTTTGGACCAGTGTAAGAGTTAGAATCTGGAAAGCTCAGAAATGTACCTGATGCAAAGTGTCTGCTGTCTTCACTATCTTTAATATTGAATGCAGACACTCCCTTCCATGTGCATTACGAGCTGTTCCTGTTGTTTCACATTGCGATCAATCCAACAGCCATCGCACTAAGTATGCAAACTGTAATCTAAACCCTTCCCTGGCTGCTCTGACAGAGTTTCCCTCCATCTGACCTTTCAACAGCACATCAAGATCAAACTGACAGCTTGGCATTCACCTGAGGGCCTTATTAACCCATCTTCTCGCATTAGGCAGGCCGTCTCCAAACAGCCACAACCAAAGGCAACACCGCTGATTGACAGCAGCATAATTGAGAAGGACAAACATTGCATCCAAATCAATGGCTTGCAGCTCTTCAGAGAGCTCAGCCTCTGCTGCGGGTGTCCCCCCCCCCCCCCACCCTCCAATGCTGCCCCTCCCCAAACCGACAGCACAACCTGCTCATCCCGGCCGCAGTGCACCCCTTCATATTTTCAAACTTCAATCAAGGCTGATAAATCAATCCAGCACAACAGCTAATAATATGTTATTTTATTTTAAAAATGCAAACAAAAACACAGGACATCTCAGGTCCTCTGTGACAAAATAAGGACAGATGGAGAAGTTACAGCTGAGTGCTGATGTTGCCAAGTCTACATATTAAAAGTATGAACCACAGCGAACTGAACTTCCATCCAAGGATGCGACGTTTAGTTAATATATATGCATTAATTCTCACACAGGATGTTTTGATGTAAAACAAAGCCCATCAAAGTTTAAGAAAAGGAATGTAAAAAAATGTTATGAAACCAAGCATTAGATATCTTCTTTGGTGTAAATTTAAAAGCCAACCCAAGTACTCCCGACATATTTTTTCTTCCAACCAGATCATTGCTGTAAACTTTGCAGTCTCAAACATGTTCAGCATTACAAAGAAAATTATTGACTGAGAATGAAGTTCAAAGCCAACCTGACACAGTTTTGCCTGATCCAACTGAACCTGCACTGTTTTATCAGAGAATCAAACTTGATACATGCAGTCTGATCCCCTTTAACTCACATTCAGTATCTTGCCTAGGGGTGGCCAACCTTTCAATTTTTAATTTAGACATACTTCACGGTAACAGGCCATTTCGGCCCGTGAGCTCGTGTCGCCCAATTAACCTACTCCCCTGGTATGTACTCATGGGCCAAAATGCCCTTTTATTGTGCTGCATGTCTAAATTCAAAATTAAAAGTTTGGTCATTCTTTACTTCCCATGCAGTGACATGAGTAACAATCCTAATTGACAAATGACCCTGTTACTTCAGAGACCTCGACAATGAATCTATCCAAGATTTATGGAATCCTCTCAATTAATTCTTGGATTCTACCTCAACAAACTTTGAGCCACCTCTGTACATTACTTCGCAAACAAAGTAATGTGGCATGGTCACACAAAAACAGAAGCAGTGGTATCGTAGGACTGCTCTATGGAGTTTGGCCTTGGAGCAAAGTACTGAGGGGAAAAGAAAGATGCTGCAGTACTCAACACATGTGACCTTGTCCGAACTGAACGTAATGATCTCGAGTTGCCAATGGAAAAGCGAATTGAGAACATGCTCCAATTTGGAGCTTTCCTATTCCTGACTCGCACATTTAACTGCAGCATCTTAAGTATGAAAGCAGTCAACAACCAAACTGCCAGGACAATGCTGGATGACTTCCCAGCTCTCAGTTTGATATTCAGATGCCAATTTGCTCATGTTCAGTTGTTTTAAAATGCAACTCATTTATTCCCTGTTGGCAGAGGAGAATTTGCAGAAGGCAGAAAATTCAAAACCACTGGAGTGACTCCAAGTCCTGACTATCATTTTTCAATCTTCTATTTTAAGGACTTGCATGCTCCACTCCTTTCGCGGCTTGTAAACTAAAGTCACTGCTGTTGCAACCAGACTAGGGGAAAGATCCTCTACCAAAGCACTGATTACCTTTTTGGCTCTACTCTGCAAACACCAGGGCCTTCCAACCTCGAGCCACGTTTCCAGTCACGAACCAAAAGTCCCAAAGGATCATCTTTAACTACAGCGTGAATTATGCTATCTGCCCTTATAGGCAACATGGGGAAAACGGAACCCACAAATGTCACCTGACTTGAATTTATCTGCTCAATGACTTTGAAAGAAGATACCATTTTCATCTGGTTCACATTAAGACAAATCAATTACTTTTTACCTGTGGAATTAAAATGAGAATATGTCAAGCTCGTCTTGAAGTGATGGATCTCAGCAACTGCAAAGTGCCTTAGGACCACGGTAAGGAGCCAATAACAATTGGCTTACCATCATATAAAATAATCTAGAACCTGGTGTTCCTGGTAAATGATTAGTTGAAAGGGGGGGAAAAGAACTGTTTTCAGCATAACGGCCTCTTTCACACCGCCATGGAACTGGGCAATTTAGAGAGTATTTAGCAGGTCACCTGCCAGTGTGGACACTTTTAGTGTAGATGTTAATCACAAGACACAAAGATTTGCCAGATTGTGAGGGAACTGCTCTGTGGGTTTGTCCTAAATTTGAACAGTCTGAAGCCCACTGCAGTAGATTTTCCCAGTCTTTTGTACCTTGCAAATGTCTTATTAAATTGTGCGTGTTTTTCTTCCACGCTTTCATATATTGTGCGCTTATGTGCTTTATTCCTTCTATTATTTCATGTGCCACTCGGGATGTCACCACTGAAGGTTGGGCCCCCTCCTTAGATCTGCGATATCCACACGAGCCAGGAAATTCATGGTCCAGTGTGAACGGCTCACCCAAAATTTGAACATGGGTCGTTTACTCTCCTATTTAGTAGATTGCCAGTGTGAAAGGGGCTAAAGTTAATAACATTTAGCTCACAGAAATAAAAAGTTTTTACAGGACAGTCCTGCCAATGTATATTCCTTGCAATCTATCTTTGATGTCCTGAAAATTAACTGCTAAGTGCTCAAATTTCCTATCTTAGATTAATTTCATTCAATTCATTAATTAAGAGTGGAATTAAAAGTGAAACATTGAAATGTTTAAACTAAGGACAAACCAAAGCCAGTTCAAAAAGAACAGTTCTGAGAAACCTCTCAAAGTGGACAGACACATCAACCATTTTGTGCATCGCTGAACAAGATGACAAAGAAATAATACCTTGTCATCATTTGGTAGATTGGACAATGTTACTGGATCAGGACCTGGTAAACTGGACAATGGATCTGGACATGGTAAACTGGACAATGGATCTGGACCTGGACCTGGTAAACTGGACAATGGACCTGGACCTGGTAAACTGGACAATGGATCTGGACCTGGTAAACTGGACAATGGATCTGGACCTGGTAAACTGGACAATGGATCTGGACCTGGTAAACTGGACAATGGATCTGGATCTGGTAAACTGGACAATGGATCTGGACCTGGATCTGGTAAACTGGACAATGGATCTGGACCTGGTAAACTGGACAATGGATCTGGACCTGGTAAACTGGACAATGGATCTGGACCTGGTAAACTGGACAATGGATCTGGACCTGGTAAACTCGACAATGGATCTGGACCTGGTAAACTGGACAATGGATCTGGACCTGGTAAACTGGACAATGGATCTGGACCTGGTAAACTCGACAATGGATCTGGACCTGGTAAACTGGACAATGGATCTGGACCTGGTAAACTGGACAATGGATCTGGACCTGGTAAACTGGACAATGGATCTGGACCTGGTAAACTGGACAATGGATCTGGACCTGGTAAACTGGACAATGGATCTGGACCTGGTAAACTGGACAATGGGTCTGGATCTGGTAAACTGGACAATGGATCTGGACTTGGTAAACTGGACAATGGATCTGGACCTGGTAAACTGGACAATGGATCTGGACCTGGATCTGGTAAACTGGACAATGGATCAGGACCTGGTAAACTGTACAATTGATCTGGATCTGGACCTGGTAAACTGGACAATGGGTCTGGACCTGGTAAACTTGACAATGGGTCTGGATCTGGTAAACTGGACAATGGATCTGGACTTGGTAAACTGGACAATGGGTCTGGACCTGGTAAACTGGACAATGGATCTGGACCTGGACCTGGTAAACTGGACAATGGACCTGGACCTGGTAAACTGGACAATGGACCTGGACCTGTTAAAATGACTGGACAATGGACCTGGACCTGGTAAACTGGACAATGGATCTGGACCTGGTAAACTGGACAATGGATCTGGACCTGGTAAACTGGACAATAAACCTGGATCTGAAGGAGCACTTCCCAAACACAAGAACAGGATGAATCTATCATTTGCAAATAATTCACATCATCACTTTCCTTAAAATTCTGATACAAAGGATGGCAAACTAGACCTATATTCTATGTTTGGACATACATCACGGTAATGGCCTCTTTTGGCCCACAAGCTCGTGCCACCCAATTACACCAAGCATGATTGATGGTGGGAGTGCTAACTGCCTCACCAGCCATGCCATTTCTGTCACAAAGAAACTAACAGCAACCTTCTTCTCACAGCAATATGTCTCTGACTGATGTTGTCCCGCATCAGCAGTGCAGAAGCTTTGAACATAATCAGCTTGGGATTTGCCAAGTGGCCTTGAACACAAGTTTCAAGAAGAGTCAGAAAGTGCTTCTCTGAAAGTCTCCAATTATTGTGCAGCTTCTGGCCACACTGAAAGATAAATGCAAGATTTGGTCATTTACCCACACCAGTTATTGCATTTGATTAAATAAAGGCAGTCATAGAACTGGCCTCGAGTGTGAATAAATGGTGTCAGGAGGTCTTTGGGAGAAGACAAGGCAGGGTGTGTGATCATCAGTGACAGGGAGTATCAGTGGGCAGGAGGGAGTATCGGGGGAGAGAAAATCAATGATTTCTAGCCTGCTGCTTGGCTGCGATAGTCAATCAACCTGTTATAGGAGAATAAATAAGGGAGGCCACGAGGACCGGAGAGGCAATGGGAAGGGTAGAACGGTTAGCATAGCGGTTTGCGCAACACCATTATAGCACCAGAGGCAGGGTTCGATTCCGGCACTGTGACCTGCGTGGGTTTTTCTGGGAGCTCAGCTTTCCACCTAACCTCCAAAATGTACAGGGTTAGTAGGTTATTGCCCGTAATTGGGCAGCACAGGATTTTTTAGGCTGAAAGGACCTTCTACCATGCTGTATCATTAAAATTTAAATTTAAATTGTGGCAGGAAGATTAAAATAAAGACCTGCAGTTACTTAGAATCATAAAATATAATAAAGCTACAGTCAAGTTTCCTTAATCAAGCTGTTGTGGGCTCTGGGCAGGACTGGTTAACATTAGTGGATTTATATTATGCGCAATGGAGAAAAACGTCCCATCTTCATTCACAATCAATTAGCATCCATTCTTTTTTACAGCCGCTGTGTTCCAGGAAATTATTCCCAATTTCCCGCAGCGCAGACGGTGCAGAAAGATCGGAATGGGAATATGGGATTCATTTCTATTCCGACACTTTACCTCCTCGGCCCCTAGTAATTTTCACGGATTGCCTGCAGCCTAAACTGAATAGGAGGGTGTCCAGCCTACGAAAATACTGCACTTCAGGTATTCTGTCTAAACTCCTGGTGTGATATGTATATTTGGAGCTTTGTTCGTTCCTGTGCAAATGGCCACTCAGAGAAGGTTGGGAGACACTTCAGAACGGAAAAGTCATGCAAGTTCTATGTAAAAATAAATAAAAGACATCACCTGTTTCAAGAGGTCCCTTCAAAGACTCAGTGATTCTTTTGTTTGCAATCTCCAGAGAAGATTTACAGTGTTCAGACAGCTTTTCCAATACTATTTAGGTCAGTACTGAAGCTACATCATGAAGTCAACCTTTGACATTGACACATCAGTGAGTGTTTGCTGAAGGGAGCTGCACACAAGAAGAACAAATGCTGAAACAGGATAGACCCTGGGAAATCTATCAACTTTTATCAAGATCCCTGTGTAAGATCAGTACCACAGGTCTGCTCTCATCACTGGCCTGGATTTAAAGCAAACCTTGCAAGTCCTACCTATTTAACTTGTAAACCATCCACTTTTCATCAAATAAAATTTGCAGAAATCATTTCCTGCAAGTATTTCTTCATGAAAAATAATACCGTATATAAGTACATTTTGTCCTTGAGACACACACAAGGATGAGGATGCTGGAAGCTTCCAGAGGAACTCAGCTGCAGATGGAGAAAAAGAATGGTCTTTGCTTCGGGTTGGAGCCCATTATTAACATTGCATTACAGCTGATTTAGGGCTCTGACCCGAAACATCGACTGTTCTTCTTCTCCCACTGATGCTGCTTGATCCGATGAGCTACTCCAGCATCTGCAGTCTTTCTCGTCTTCCTCCAGCAGGTTGCGTTTACATTTCATCCTTGTTGTTACAAAAAAAAAATGGCCAACAGTTTGGTCTTGTGATTTCCACTCTCGGGCCTTGGAGAGGACCTCCGAAACAGAAGGTCTTTTGCAGCGAGGCCCAATATGCCTTTGACATTTTGCAGTTAAGATTTAATAGAAGCCAACAGGGCATATGCCCTGAAAGTTGGGCTGGGGGGGGGGGGGGGGGGCGGAAACGCATGCATGTTGCATGTTCTCAAAATTAATTTGTATCCCAATTCTTGCTTCTGCCTTACTAACTGGCAATTGTCTCTTCATGAAGAAATGTGAACTGGCAGTTACTGTCTACATTGAACGGTTCCACCTTGGATCTGCTTGGCTGATGTTAACATTGTTTTGATCTTTAATGATTATTTATTCCATCAGCTCGTTGCACCAGCATGGACTTGAGTAGCTAAATGGTCTCCTTCTGTGCAGTTACCAATCTCTGATTGGGACTCTAATCTTGATAGCATTGAGTGGCCAAATTATACAGAAATTATCGCAAAATGGTTGTGGCAAACATCCCATGGTTGCAGACATTTTTGTGCACTGCTCTGTGGCTGACAACCTCAGAGAATGGATACACCTTTCGCCTCCTTTATAAGTACTATGAAATTATGTTGCCTTCTTAAAATATATAGAGACGAGGTCAAGAATGCTTGTGTTAGGGAGAGAATCTCAGCTGAAGGGTTCTTCCAACTAGTGGGCTGTCTACTTCACTTTTTTTTAAAATGAACTGCCTTGTTCCTTGCTCTCAGTGAGCTGGAGCTGGGCCCTTGGGTATTTGGTCAGAGCAGATTTCAGTAATGGACAGTAGTAAAAGCTGAGAAGCATCTTCAAGACAATCGTCAGTGCAAATGTCCAATAGTCCAGGGTTGATCAAAGACAGAGATTCTCACAGAGAATCCTCCTTTTGTTGTCCCATCTCACAGCAAACCAATTGATTGAGTCTCTCCTCTACCCCTGACTGACAAGAAACGATCGGGCGACACAGTTGGCATACGGCTAGCGCAACACCATTAAAGTCCCAATGATTGGGACCAGGGTTCAAATCTCATGCTGTCCATTATGAGTTTGTGTATTCTCCCTATGTCTGTGTTGGTTTACCCCAGGTGCTCCGACTTCCTCCCACCATCCAAAATGTACCAGGGCATTGTAGGTTAATTGGGTGTAATTGGCCACCATGGGTTTGTGGGCCGAAATGGAGTGTTACCATGCAGTTTGTCTAATTCTTTTTTATTTAATTTTAAAAAAGGCCATTTTCCAACTAAGGAACAACAAGGTCTCCACAGCTGACAGCATCGCTACTGGGATGAGAGGAACTTCAATCACATCCTCTTCTCCCATCTGCAAAGAGGAGGTCATGCCCCAAAATATCAGAAACATGATCAAAACAACCATATCCAAGAAAGGAGAGAAATCTGGTTTCAGGAACCTCAGAATGTTGGTCTGATGTTGGGCAAGTAAGAAAGAGAAGGGCAGACACCAACAATTAAGTGTATCTGAGGCCAACATCCCCAGCATTGAGGCCCTAATTAGTCAGCTCTGATGGGTATGCCTGACACCAGATCCTGAAACGGACGCTCCACTCCAAGCTCAAATCTTGGGAAAGTCATGACCACGAAGTAGAAAATAGTTCAAGGATGGTCCTTGAAACAAAGGAAATGCAACGTCCCCATGGACACTTCGCAAACCCTCGCCCAAGACCACTCAAAATGGAGGAGGAGTTTATGATTTGGCACAGATAACCTCCGGGGCCCTGCATTTGGAGCACTCAAAGCCCAATTCAAATGACAGAAAGGGCGCACCAGGTCCCAAACTATCCATTTGCCCCACCCCATCTGTGACAGCATCAGTGAAATATCGGTCTCACCAGCTGATCAGAACCCCAAAGAAATGGAGTGAGGCATCCTCAACCATGAACAATGGCCAACACAAGAGGGATTTACAAAGGCATGCAGGGATAAAAACAATGATTACACATCAGTTTGTATCATATTTGGTCACTGAAATCAGTACCCAAGCCTTCTGAGGTTCTTATTTTCCCATCAAAGTTTATGGGGAGAAGGTCAGGCAGTGGGGCTGCGTGGGAAAAATGGATCAGCTCATGATTAAATCAGTTATGGGGCGGCACGGTCAGCGTAGCGGTTAGTACAGCACGCTTTACAGCGCCAGCGATCGGGATTCGAATCCCGCGCTGCCCGTAAGGAGTTTGCACGTTCTCCCATGCCTGTGTGGGGGCTCTGGTTTCCTCCCACCGTTCGAAACGTACCAGGGGTTGCAGGTTAGTCAGGTGTAAATTGGGCGGCACCAGCTCGTGGGCCAAAGTGGCCTGTTACCGTGCAGCATGTCCAAATTAAAAAAAAATTAAGATCATAGGGACACATGCAGGCTGAATGGAAAGAAAATAAAAAGGATAAGACAATCACATAAATCATATCTTTGCCTTCAGCAGATTTCCAGAATGATTGGTTTGATGATCATTAATTGAATACAAGCATTCGATTCAGGGTGCTGCATTTTTGTTTTAATTTAAACAAACAAATGATCACCCGACACTTTTCATTTATACTAATTGATCTGATAATTGGTGCTCACTGAACTTTCTCCATTTCATTGAATGATTAGACTTGATGCCAAATGTTGACACATCTATGGGCAAGTGACTACTGCCTCGAATTACTGTTAATGCTAAATACTAGCTAATTGGAGGTTTCATTGAATGCTCTAAATACTAAAATGCTGAATAAAATTAGTTATTTAAACAGTGATCTGAATATGTGAAGGAAAGCTTTTGTTGTTGCACAGAACTAAACAATGATTGATTTTTAAATAGCTAGTTTAAACACTGCTTCTAAAAGCCACCTTGTTCGATACCATCAACGTCAGCAATTGAGCTCAATTAAGGGAATATTTAAGTCATGACTCTGTTTGTTGGTTGATGTTATAATTACTATGATCGCTCTGGCAGAGGGGTGGATAGAGTAGACGCAGCATCTGGCGGTTCAATTTTCTGTGTGTTCGTGCCTGGAGATGCATGGAATTGGGGCGTAGAAAAAAAAAACAGAACTCAATATTTACATCTGCCCTTCAATTTCTATGTGTCAATGCATTATAACGGCTCCCTCCCCTCAATCTGAATTCTTCTTTTATTTTAAATTTAGACTCACAGCATGGTAACAGGCCATTTCTGCCCATAAGTTCATGCCACCCAATTAACACTCCTGGTACGTTTCGAACAGTGGGAGGAAACTGGAGAGCCCCCAGCGGGGAAAACCCGTGCAGACATGGGGAGAACATACAAACTCCTTACAGACCGCACAGATTTCAAACCCCTGTCCCAATCGTTGGCGCTGTAAAGGCATTGATCTATCCAATACGCTAACCGTGCCCCCGCCCCCCCCATCCCAAGCGTGCAGCTGGAGAGCTGCACATGAATGTCAGACTTCAATTATGCTGGCAGGAGTGATCAGCTGTTTGACATTACACCAATCAGATTCACTGCCCCATCTCCCTGAATTGCCCTGACAATTTTGAGAAGAACATACTACAGTGGGCCTGTCAGCCCTTCCAGCTCCTTCAACAAGAGGATGACTGATCCAACACAATGTTTCTGATTTACCCATTGATTCCTTCAATATCAGATCTTCAATAGAATGAAACTGGTGAATTTTTTTTTTTAATTCTTTCTATTTCAAAACTAAATTTTATTCACCATAAAGTTACATGCAAAGGGAAACCGTGAAAAGTCTTTTTACATACTTAGCAGTAAATTTGTTTGTACATTTAGTTAGTCCACACTGTTACAGTGCCTCAGGTTAAAATCTGGCCCAGTCTGTAAGGAGTTTGTACATTCTCCCCATGTCTGCACGGCTTTCCCTTGGTTCCTCCCAATGTTCAAAACGCATGGAGGTTTTGGGTTAATTGGATGAAATTGGGCATCATGGGGCTAAAAGAGCCTGTTACCGTGCTGTATTTCTAAATTTTAGAATATCTATTTTTTTTGTAATTAAAATTGTACTTTGTAGTGTTAACCATTTACTTTAACTCCATGGCACTCTTGCATCTAAGGTGGGCCCTTGAGGTACCCACCATCCCCCTCCCCCCAACAGTCTCAATGACCAGTAGCGGAAAAGGCACTAGACCTTGGTCCTTCTCCACAGCGATCTTGCATAGGCTGCACCAGGCCTCAGTGCATCCCTCAGCACGTTCTCCTGCATCCTGGAATGCGCTAGCGGGCAGCATTTCATGGCCTGTTCTGAAAGTCCAATGAGGTTCGAGCAGACCAAAGAGCATCTTTCACTGAGTTGCTGATCATCCAGCACCACTGGACGTCTGTCTCTACACGAGTCCCCGGGAACAGCCCATAAATCAGAGAGTCCGCCGTTACGCTGCTGCTGGGGAGGAACTGTGACAACAACCCTTGCATCTTTCTCCGCACCCTCTTCTCAAATCCACAAGTCTGGAAAGATGCAGGTGAAAGTTTTGATCCAAACGCAGTTACCTCGAGGGCAATCTGCATGGGGAGATCTTTGCTGCATTCCCTTGGTTGCAAGCAAATCCTTCCAAAATACTCCAGCTGTGGTCTCATGAAATCCCCTTATAATTGTGGTGAGGCTTCCTTAGTCATGCTCTCTTGCAATAAAGGCCAGCATATCCCTTGCCTTCCCAAATTCCTGTTGCATCTGCATGCCAGGTTTAAATAACTTGAGGTCCATTTGTAGATCAACGTTTTCCAACCATCACCATTTAAAAACACAGCATTTCTGATTAACAGCCTCAGATTATCTCCGAGTGTGTTTCCACTGCCGTGCTTGTAGCCCATGCACTTGGATCCCTTCAGTTTCTTTGTGTCCTCATCACTGCTCACCCTTCACTTTGTGTCGTGGATGTGTACATATGCCTGCTTCTCTTAAGCTGTTTATTTTGTGGAATTGACAAATAATGTATAGTTTCCACTTTGCAGTCCTATTTATATTATTTGCATTTGTTTCCTCCTCCACCCAGTGCAAAAACAACCGTGACTCAAGGCTAGAAAAGAAGACGTGCGATTCCCCGGAGTACTTCTGACTACAATCAAATGTGATTCATGCTTTCCTGCAGCCAGCTGTTAAATCAAGCTTTCTGCTCCCTCCTCACCCCCACCATCTCCATGCCACAATTATCCCACACATCCTGGTATAGAAGCCTCTCTAATCAGATCAAACTCCGAATACTTTATATAGTCTGGGTCCATGGGCAAACTACAGTATGCGCCAGCTGGTGGTTGGGTACAAACCCAGGCCCGGAAAACAGGAACACAGAGTTGAAAATTGGGACACAAAACATGTGCTCTTGTTGGTAGTCTCTGAACACCGGGGACACTGAATTCAAAGGGTTAAGGCAGCTTCATTTTGTGCTTTTGGCATTAGAAGTCGGCAATGTACGCTTGTTGGTAACTCCAATAGCAACACCATAATGGAATAAAAGTTTTTCATCAAAGCCTGGCATAAGTGTAAGGAGCTCTCTCCGTAGACATTGTGGCCAACCTTTCGACTACTTCCATCATTTCCTGGCTTTGTTTCAAGCTTTTTAGCATTTACGCTGCTTCGTGTTTTGTTCCAAAATTATTTGAGGGTCCCAGTTTATTCCCGGTTGAAGGCAGCTGATCCCAGCTCAGCTATAGGACCCAATGAGCAAAAAGATTGAGAGCTACTCAATACTGCCATGGCCTTGTCATCTGTGGTGATCAAATATCTACAGCCAATTTACTAAAGGGGAAAATAAATGGTTGCCAAATTGAAACTCTTGTCATAAAAAAATCATTCTAGACTGGGGGCAATGACACTAATAAAGATTTGTAGCCGGATGATAATGAAAATCATGAGTCTATTTATTGTTCAGGGAACTTATCTCAAATCAAACCCAAACCCTTGACCAAGCACAATAACCTCAGAACGTGTGCATTCATTAAGGTATGAAAAAAATAGCTGTGCTTGATGAAGAATTCCTGATGTAGTGCTCTTACAGAACATGCAAATATGTATGCAGATCAGATGATGAGATAAGGCCTTGTGAACAATATTTCAGACACTGTTCAGTCACACACTGCCTTGGAAAGAAAATTATGTTAAAAGATGAATTTAAGGGAATAGCAAAGATACCCCTCTGGCTAAAACATATTAATTACTATGCTGGCTGAGTGAATCTAACAATTAACCGCAGCACATGGTATTGCTCCCATTGGCAGCCGATCTATTCTCCAACTGCCATCCAGCGCCAAAGGCAGTTCAATTGCTTGATGACCTTTATTGCAATGAAGAAAGCAAGGCTTGAGAAGACCTTTAAAGAAGGACTCTCAATCTGAAATAGGGCAATGAAACAAACTTAAATCCACAAGGTCAAACCAACACGTTGAACCTTTAATACTTCCTCAAGCTACAGTTGCACAAAACTAAAGAGAATAATAAGAACATTTTTATGGAAAGCGGGGGGGGGAGGAAAACCGAGGATAGCATTAGATAAATTAACAGAGTGGTACAACCAAGGTGGTTTGCAGTTACAAAACTTAAAAAATTATTATAGAGCTGCACAATTAAGGTGTTTATCATATTTTTATCAGACAAGGGAAAAACCATATTGGACTAAGATAGAGCTAGATAAAATAGGGGAGAAGGTACCGGAACATATACTTTATAAGTGGGATGAAAAGCTGGTGCAAAATAAAAGCTCACCAGTACTGCTCAATATATGGAAGAAGATTCACTTTGAAAGGAAAAAAAAACAAATTACCAACTACCAAAATTATTACTGACGCAAAATCAGCTAATCCCTTTTACAATTGATAACCTTTCCTTTAGAGAATGGGAGAGAAAAGGAATTAACATAATAGAAAATTGTTTTTTGGGAATTAATTTATTATCATTTGAACAAATGAAGTACAAATATGGAATAACTCACGGTACAATGTTTGCATACCACCAACTGAAAACCTACTTAAAGGATAAATTGGGAAACAGACTGAGATTACCAGAAAGAAGCAGCTTTGAATATGTGATTACAGAAACAATGATAATAAAAAGATTTATAATGAACATGTACATCAAGCTGCAAGAGAAGGAAAATGATGAAATAAGCTATAAATCCAAACAAAAGTGGGGAAAAGATTTAAACATAAAGATAAAAAATGAAACATGGGAAAAGTTATGCTCTGGAACTATGAAGAATATAATAAACACGAGGTTACGCATGATGCAATACAATTGGTTACACAGGCTATATATCACGCCCCAAAAGTTAAATAAATGGGATGCAACATTATCAGATAGATGTTTTCGCTGTAAGATGGAAACGGGAACAACAGTACATGCAATTTGGGCATGTGAGAAAGTGGAAAAGTTTTGGAAAGATCTAAATCAGGTATTAAATAAAATCACAAAAAATAACATACCAAAAAATCCAGAGATCTTACTTCTAAGTGATATAAGAAGTAAAGAATTAGGCCTCAAACTGGATGAAGCGCAAAAATGATTTATTATGATAGCCTTAGCTGTCGCAAAAAAATGTATAATGTCAACTTGGAAATCAGAAGAGAGCCTGAGAGTACAGCAATGGTACATGGAAATGAATAAATGTATTCCATTGGAAAAAAAAACATATAATTTAAAAAATAAAGTCACATTATTTGAACAAATTTGGGAATCGTACATGGAACATAACAGAGAGGGCCTACCGCGGACCTCCACCCCCTAAAATGATAGAATGAGAAGAAGACAAAATGACCTGATCCAGTAATGGCACAATTTTCTTGTTTATTTTCATTGTGTGATGACATTGTTTTATTGTATTGTATATGTTGAACTTTTAATGGGTTTGGTGGGGGGTGGGAAGGTTGGGGGGGGGGGAAAGGGGAGAAAATGCCACTGTGCATATTTACGAGGGAAATGTTTGTATGTATTTTGATTGATATGGTTCACAGTGTGGAGAAAAAAAAATTATAAGAGCTACAGTTGTACAGTTGCACGCCAGTAACTGGCTTAGAAATGTTGGGTGCATTAACCCAATGGAATGCATCAATCTCATGATTGTTGAGCGCTTGATCTTAATGCCTTCCTGATACTCCTGCTGAAACGCCTCTGGACGTCTTTTCCGTATTGTCAATGCCATGTATTTTGAAACCATTTTTTAAAAAAGTACCTAGGCAAAAAAAAGGGGGGCATGGTTAGCACAGCAGCCAGCGCAACACCATTACAGCACAGGTGACCAGAGTTCAAATCCGGCCCTGTCTGTAAGGAGTTTGTGCGTTCTCCCCGTGTCTGTATGGGTCTCCTTCAGGTGCTCTGGTTGCCTTCAAAATGTACGGTGGGTGAGGGTTGATGAATGTTAAATGGAAGCAAGTGGTCGGCACGGGCTCATAGGCCAGAAGGGCCTGTTACTGTGCTGCATGTTCAAATGAAATTAAAATTAAATTTGTCAGAGAGTGCTAAAAGCTTTGAACTGATAAAAACCATACAGCATGAGCTGAGGTCAGACAAACAAAGCACTGCTTTTGGAATAAGGGCATTTGAGTAGTCACCTACTTGGAGATATGATTAAGTAACAGCTTGGACAATTTAAAAAAACTTTGCTTTTGAAGAATCCTCTTAGAATGTTGCGTTCCAGATCAGCCAAGGTCACTTAACACTCACATTCACAGTGACAGGCAGACAATAGCAAGCGATGGCCAGGCAGGGTGTGGGAGTTGAGGGGGAGGAGGGAAGGCTGACAGCTCACAGATGCAGGAAAACGGAGTGTGCCAGTCATCAGCTTTAGGACTGCCACGAGCTTTGGGAAGGATACAGTGCACCGTAATGATGAAGGTACCCCACCAAGACATTCGTGTTCCCCACCCCATTGCAAAATCCCCATTAATTCTTCGGAACTCTGGCTCAAGAAGGAGCATTTGTGATGGTGTTGAGAACCTCAAGGCAGAGTGTACAGCAGCCAGAATTGCACGACTGCCCAAGCTATCCACTCTCCCGCTCCACCTGTAGAAGAGTCGGTGGTTCCGACTGCATTGGTTTTGTCAACAGATCAGGGGGTCAAGAAGGTGCAATGATGGGAAGTGGGTAGCTGGATGTGGGGACGAGCTTGGCGCCTAGAGGCAACTACGTGAGAGGAGTCAGCATGATCCTTGATCCCTCGCTGTCTCCAAATGGATTAGCATTCTTTTCCTTCTCGTGTTCCTTTAATTTTAATTTTTAAATTAAAATTTTTAAAATGTTTTTTAGATTTAAACACGCAGCACGATAACTGGCCTTTTGAGCCCGTGCCCCCCAATTACACCCAGATGACCTACAACCCTGGTACTTTCACAACAGTGGGAGGAAACTGGAGCACCTAAAGAAAACTCACATAAACACGGGGAGAACGTACAAACTCCCGACAGACAACAGTGGATTCGAACCCCTGGCTTGGTTGCTGACGCTACGCTAAGCACGCCATCCATTTTTTTTTGCAACACGGCGTGGGAGCCTTGTGACTCTTTGCTCGCCTTTGAATGGTACGCAAGATCATGCCTTTCATTGTATCCTGGGCCATGTGGCAACAATAATGAATGCGAAGTTATACTCGATTCCGAGGGACTGCTTGAGGAGACACAGAACAAGGACTGTTTGAAGCATAGTTGACTGCAAAGATGTTCAGATGATTATATGGCTAAATAGAGTACCCTCCATGATGTTTGGGACAAAGACACTTTTTCCCTGTGTTCCACAGTTGTAAATTTGTTATCAAATAATTCACATCAATTAAAGTGCACATTCCAGATTCTTTTCAAGGTTAATTATATAATACATTTGGTTTCACCACGTCAAGATTCCAGAACTTTTTATACATTTCAGAGCACCGTAACGTTTGGGACATTTGACTTCACGGGTGTTTATGAGTCCTCTGGTATGCTAGTTACTTCATTGGTGCAGCAATAAGAGAACTAGGTTGGCTTCTCAGCCTTTGATCACCTTTGGAGTCTATAATTGCCATTTTTCAGTGTGAGGTACAGAGTTGTGCCCAATGAAAGTCAAATAAGCCATTATGAGGCTGAGAAAACAAGAACAAAACAATAAGAGACATCCCTCAAATCTTAGGATAACCAAAAGCAACAGCTTGGAACATCATGAAGAAGAAGGAGCGTACTGGTGAGCTCAATAATCACAAAGGAACTGGTATTCCAAGAAAGACCTCCACTGCCGATTATGGAAGAATTCACGTCATAATGAAGAAAGATCCCAAACGTATGTACCATAGATCAGAAGCACTCTTCAGGAGGCAGGTGTGGATGACAGACTTCACGAATAGAAATACAGAGGCGACACTGCAAGATGAAAACCATGGCAAAGGTCGTACGCTTTGGATCTTCGGCAGCTCCTTTACGCCTCCACACTTTGCTCTTGCTGTCACTCCGATACATGTCATTCCTGGTCTCAGAATTCTGCAGGCTCTTTTAAACACTTCTTGGCAAATTGTAATCCGGCCACCCTTTCTGCAGCTGGTTTGCATCTTGCAGTGTGGCTGTATTTCTGTTCATGAAGTCTTCTGCAGACAGTCATTACTAGGGGCTGCTCGGAGCCCATGTTTCCTACCCGTGTAGCCAGCCCTTTGCACACTGGGCTTGAAATTGGCTGGTCGAACGCTTTACACACCCACCGGAAGTCGCAAGTATCCCTGACAGAAGTCGCTAAAACTGATCTACATTCCCATTATGGGCACGCGCTGATTATCACAGTGACCTAACCTGAACTGTTCACTCTCCACACTCGAACATCCTGCCAACGTGTCACTGATGACGCCCGCATGCAAGCACTGACATCATCTTCCACCCAGGCAGCCATCTATCGATCACAAATTGAGCAACAGCCAGCTGCACAGTTTGTCAAATTGGGCCGACAATCAACCTCCGAGGTGGTTGCCAACCCGTGCAGTTTTTAAAAGAAATTCTACCCACCAATTGGCCTATCCTCGGGTAGCTAAATTGGCAGGTTAAACTCATGTTACAATCCAATTTGTGAACCTGAACTGACATATCCACACCCGCCTCCTGAAAAGTGTTTCTGATTTATCAGACACAAGTTTGGGGATTTTTCTTCACTAATGATGAGAATTCTTCTGTCATCAGCTGTGATGGTCTTCCTTGGACTACCAGTCCCTTTGCCCTCACTGAGCTGACCAGTATGCTTAATCATCTTCCACTCTGTTGATTTTGGTAATCCCAAGGTTTGGGCGATGTCTCTTACTGTTTTATTCTTGTTTTTCATCCCCAATAATGGCTTATTTGACTTTCATTGACATGGTGGGCATAGCAGTTAGCCTAATGCCCTTTACAGCGCCAGCGATCGGGTTCAAATCCTGCGCGGTCTGTAAGGAGTTTGAAAGTCCTCCTGGTGTCTGTGTGGGTTTTTCCCCAGGGGCTCCGGCTTCCTCCCACCTTTCGAAATGCACCGGAGGTGTCGGTTATTTGGGTGTAAATTGGGTGGGACGGACTTCTGGGCCGAAATGGCCTGTTGTCGTGCTGTATGTCAAAAAATTTATATTTAACTCTGATCCTCAGGTTTAAAATGGCAACGACAGACTCCTAAGATCTTCAAAAGCTTAGAAACAAGCCAGTTCTCTTACACCTCCACCAATAAAGCAATTTAACGTACCTGAGTACTCACAAACATCTGCGAAGCCAATGTCCCAAACATTGTGGTGCCCAGAAATGGGGGGGGGGGAAGACCATATATAAAAAGAGCTGCAATTTCTACATGGTCAAACCAAAATGTACACAAATAACCTTGAATAAAATCAGCAATGTTGTCTTTAATTACATGTGAATTGTTTGATTATAAATTTTAAATGGTGGAGCACAGGGGCAAATAAAGGGGGAAAAAAAAGTCTGTCCCAAACATTATGAAGACACTGTATATAAAACAAATAAACATTTTTAACTGAAATCTCACCTTCTTAAATCAGAAATAAAAATGCACACTTTCCTGCATTTATTTTACAATTTGCAAACCAGTTTTTTGTTTCCCAGGTGGTTTACAATCCCTTGTTAATTGTGGTGTGTGTGGGAGCAAGTCATGGTGAGTTATATGGAGCAGTAAAGTCCTGTTGTTTTAATCTTACACAATACCAAGTTAATTGAGTTTAGCCAGGCTGTGTGAAGACACAATTAGAGTATTATCGCATGGGCTAAAAGAATAAACCAGAGTTCTCGTCCATGATTACCATCTGTGACCCATGTTAAAGGAATGCTTTTGCAGGCATCCTTTGAATTAAAGGACCTGCATTTATATCAGAACATCAAATGTACTTTGCAGACACCCTATGTACTTTTGAAAAGAAGACATTGGTGCACAGCAGGATATGTGACAGGCAATTAGCAGAATCTCACAAACAACAATCTGATAATTACCAGAAAATCCACACTGGTGATGTTGGAGGTGAGATAAAATTAGCCACAACATCCCTGCTCTTTAAAATAGTGCAAAATCTTCTGCCATGGCTTAGGCAGGACCTTGCTTTAACATCCCAGCACATCATACGAGATCAACCATGCCACAAGCATTAAAAAAAAAGCCACATCTGCCAAGGTTTTTACATTTAGATGCTTTTCACACTTGCATCCAACTATATCAGTTGACCAATGTCCTGGGATAGGAATGGGGGTTTGGCTTTTCACACTTGACCACTCCTAACTGGGACACTGAATGCTTTCACACTTCCAAGGAGCCATCCCCTGGATTAGGACTGATCTACCTTCTACTGGTGAATACATGATGCATCAAGCATCATGGTGGACCTGCCCTATATCCTGATCAATGTATTATGATCTTATGTTCGAACAAAATTAATCATGCTTAATTATAACATAATTAAGCTTTATATATAACACAATATGTGCCCTTCAGCCCATGTTGTTGTTGTGTCGACCCCTATTTAAACCTTTATAAGGGACCGTGGGAAAGTGCTAGCAATAAATAGCAATAGCGGACAATTTTTAAACAGGGTTGGAAAGTTGGTAGCATTATGACACACAATATAGAAATACCGAGGGATAAAGTGATGGCAGACCTACGGCAGAGAAAGGGCTGTATGCACAGCTGCATGCACGGAGCACTCATGGAGGGGGTTGCACTGCACAGCATTCTGGGAAGTCAGGTCCACCATCGCTTTTTCCAATGGTCTTTTTAAATTGTGCGTTATAGCCCTACCAACTTTCCCATGCTGTTTAAAAAGTGTCCGCTATTGCTATTTATTTCCTCTCTCTCTCTCTCTCTCTCTCTCCTGCTGCAACTTTCCCACAGCAAAGTTTATACCTTCATTTTAATCTTTTCTTCCTTCATGTTCCTCCACTCACGCAAAAACTTGGGATATTTCAATACCACAATGCAATAGCCCATTTCACACTTGCCTGATGCAACGCATCTGCAGACACTGGGGCTTGTACTAGGAGTCAAGGCAATCCCTGGCATGAGATGATGTCATCTGACGTCAGCATTGAGACAATTTTCCTTTCACACTAGACACTTTAAATGCCAATTGCAAATGTGAAAGGGGCTTTTGGGTCTCCGGAATGGGAAGAACTCATAATCTTTTGACTCGGGGCAAGATAAACTAAGCAACAGATGACAACAGATTGAGTTTAACTGGCGCACTTCGTCTGGCCACATACCCCATTGCTACTTATTGTTTCAGCTTACACATATAAACAACTGACACCAGGGCAAGTCTCTAAAGATAAAGTCAGCCTTCAGCAAGAAGGCCAAGATAGAACTTAGATTGAGGTTCCAGTTTTGATTAACTTGCACCCAACTGTGGCAAACAGATAAGATACTGAAAATAGAGGTGGCCAAGTATCTCTTTTAAGCTCCAATTACAAATACTTTGGACACAATGAAACCCACAAGAAATTAGGTCATTACAAAAAAGGGAATCAACAACAAAGCACCAATGAATGTAACAGTAGAAATGGATCCAGGCATTCGATGGTAGAATTAAGGTCAATCATAACACTGGGATATAAGATTCATCTCTTCCTCCCCCCACAACTCCTTCCATTTACACATTTTAAAATCAATGTTGAATGGAAGTCACAGCTTTAATGTGAATAATATCAATGTATTTAAACAAAACAACACCAGACAAGAAAGTATTCCTAGTGTTTGAAAGTTTAAACATAACATACATCTAAGAAAATGGTCCCAATTACAAAATATGGTTCTCTCATGCACCTGGCTTGAAGCAGCTATTCTTCACCAAAAAAAACACCTCCTTTCATGGGCGATTTCTTCGATGTTTGGGAGAGTGAATACAAATTCCCCAGAACAAAACAGTTCCAGCACATTTGTTCATCTCCCCACCCCCTCCCCCTTTCCCTCCCCTCCCAATAAAAATACCAACAGCCTAAGTCTCCATCACCTGCATTAACATTTATCTCTTGTCACTCCTGCTGGCAACACAAATTAACATATGACATGAAGAAAACACTCATGAGGAGAGAAAATGGGGTTATTTTCATGGAAATGAGGGCAGAGGGAAAGACACCAAAGGACTATTTGTGTTGTGCTCCCTGGAAATGTTTTTATATATGAAAAGCTGTTGTTGATTTAAGGTTCCACAAAGAAACCTTAATCCTATCACAGGAACTAAATCACTTCAAAAACGTTGCAAGGAGATAAAGAACCTCTGTCAAGCATGGCTATTCACAACTAAATGGATGGCACAAATCAAACTGTATGAGTAAACAAAGATGAGAATGTGGGAAATACATTCAAATCCAGAAAGAAAGCGAGGGCAAGAGGAAAGGCCTTTTGTTAATCAATCATCCTTTGCTTCAACAACTAGAGAGCCTTTCACCCTGGTTACCGGCAATGAAGGAGGAATGTTGATTCGCTGGTCGGCTTCTTTCATTCTGGCAGCAACCCAAAATGGAATACTCAAAGCTAAAAAGCTTTTCACTGCAATTAGCAGCTTAAAAGTGCCACTTTACATATGGCTCAAGGTCAGAAGGCCTGTGCAGGAGACAACTGAAGAGAGGTTGGGATGGGGCCTACCTTTGCTTGTGGTCGTATTGAAAAGTTTCTCAGAAGTGGCATCCGAAACCTAGAGCAAAACATCAAAAGGAAAAGTTAGATTACAATTTTAAGGACTGAAGCTTTATTGTTTTCAAGAAAACTGCATGAATATGTCAATGTAATTACTTGAACCCTCCACAAGATAGAGCCAGAGTATTTGTTTAAAACCCCTTTTGTGCAGGTCAAATCTTAAATGTGTACTGAACATCAATGTCCAAACATGGAGTGTAAAAATATGATCTTCTCACATTTTGTTTTAATGAGTGACTTTCTTTTTTGTTTGGACACTCACATAACATTTTGGTCTCGGAAGCCTTTTATCGGACAGCAAAACATTCCACGCCCAGAGATGCGAATTCCACCATTTTTTAACCTTATTTGGAAAGTGCTCAAAGCATCCATAATCTCCAAAGTAAAATCTTTTTATTGAAACACTGAGCTGTAATCAACTCGGCAGACTTTACGCACGTCAGTCACAATTTCATCACTCTCCCATACTTCCAGCAACGTGACAGAACAATTGACTGTTCCTGGAGACACCCTCTGAGTCTGACATCCAGAACTGCTGGAAGACCATCAACTCGCTGAAGGATGGACGCCCTTTGGACGGCCCAAAGCCTGTTGATCTTTTGGCATGCTAAGATGTCGATCCGGGAATGCTGCTGACTGGCGCATTCCAGGCTACAGGAGCACGTGTGGAGGGATGCGCTGAGACTTCGTGCAGCCAACGCAAGGGTGGTGTGGGGAAGGAGCGTAGCTTAAGAGCCTTGCCATTACTGGGCTGACTCTGAGGGGAGGGGAATCCCCTCAACCAATAAAGGGGGGGGGGCAGAATCAACCAGGTGTCACAGCAGTGGTCACAAAGTATTAAGAGAAGAATGCAAAATATGAAATGTACATTGAAGTTTTGAACAGATTTTTCTTGTATTGTAAATAATTTATCTGATATGATTGAAACCATGAATATCAAAGTCTTGATTAGTTTTTTTCCTGTATTGTATATAATTTATTGTGAATAAAGCATTTTTTGGGGGGGGAAAAAACTGTATTCACTTTCAACCTAACCCAGATTAGTCAATTCCAGAATTAAAGTCTGGTCCAAAAGAACACTGTTCTTTCATACCTCTTCAAGCAACTCCTTGATGGTCTCTCTCAGAATTTCAGAGCGATTTCTTTTAAATGAGACACATTTTCCCAACACAAGAAGTGGGAGCCGAGAAACTGGATTGATCACCACCCATTTTTTAACCCCAGATTTTGAAGGAGATGGCAAAGCATCTCTTGCCATCTTGATATGCTGGGACACTTTCCACAGATTGGAAAGGAGCACCTGTTTAAGGAGGGACGGAGGTAAGAGAGCAATGCAGCCCGACATCAGCAGGGCAGAAATTGCTGGAAGCTTTTGGTCAAGAAATACTTACAACACACTGAAAATAATAATGGAACAAGGCCCAGTCATCATAAGCCCCTTTCACACTTGCATCCCATTAAATTGGCCGTTCAGTGTCCTGGGATAGGAATGGGGGTTTGGCTTTTCACACTTGACCACTCCTAAGTGGGACAATGAACACTTTCACACTTGCAAGGAGCCATCCCCTGGATTAGGACAGATCTACCTCTACCGGTGATGTCATGATGCATCAAGCGATGATGGACCTGCCCTAAATCCTGATCAATGTATTGTGATCGAACATTCAAAGAAAATGAATCATGCCTCATTATAACATTATTAAGCTTTATGTACAGCACAATCTGAGCCCTCCTATATAAACCTTTAAAAAGGGATCGTGGGAAAGTGCTAGCAATAGAGGACAATTTTTAAGCAGTATGGGAAAGCTGGGTGGTGCTATAATTTATGAATACCATGGGAAAAAGTGATGGGGGACCTGAATTCCCAGAATGCCATGCAGCAGAGAAAAGGCTGTATGCACGGCTACTTGTACGGAGGGGTTTCTCTGCCGCACGGCATTCTGGAAGTTAGGTCCCCCATTGCTATAGCGCTACCAATTTTTCCCACCCTGCTTAAAAATTGTCTGCTATTGCTATTTATTGCTATTTATTTTCTCTGTCTCTCTCTCTCTCCCCCTCTCTCCCCTCTCCCCCTCCCCCGCTCCCCCTCCCCCGCTCCCCCTCCCCCGCTCCCCCTCCCCCGCTCCCCCTCCCCCCCTCCCCCGCTTCCCCTCCCCCGCTCCCCCTCCCCCGCTCCCCCTCTCCCGCTCTCCCTCTCCCGCTCTCCCTCTCTCCCTCTCCCGCTCCCGCTCTCCCTCTCCCGCTCTCCCTCGCCCGCTCTCCCTCTCCCGCTCTCCCTCTCCCGCTCTCCCTCTCCCGCTCTCCCTCTCCCGCTCTCCCTCTCCCGCTCTCCCTCTCCCGCTCTCCCTCCCCCGCTCTCCCTCTCCCGCTCTCCCTCCCCCGCTCTCCCTCCCCGCTCTCCCTCCCCCGATCCCTCTCTCTCTCTCTCTCTCTCTCTCTCTCTCTCTCTCTCTCTCTCTCTCTCTCTCTCCCGCTGCGGCTTTCCCACATCTGTCCTCCATGGTCTGATAGGGTTATGATGGAGTTCAGTCAGGAATCCCAATCAGAGAACGGGACGTAACGGGAACTGAAGAAGAGGGGAGGGAAAATGAAACTGCAGAAGGAGAAGAACAGGTGCAGAAGAGGTTCACTGTTAAGGAGTTTTAACCAAATTCTTTGCAGACCATAGCAGTGTCCTGAAGAAATGGACCCAAACATTGAACGC
The DNA here is from genome assembly GCF_036971445.1 of Narcine bancroftii. Taxonomy (NCBI): domain Eukaryota; kingdom Metazoa; phylum Chordata; class Chondrichthyes; order Torpediniformes; family Narcinidae; genus Narcine; species Narcine bancroftii. The sequence goes on along the minus strand of NC_091482.1, from coordinate 22,852,768 downwards.
TTTTCACTGATAGAGAGGAATGCACATGCAGTGTTTGCTACATATTTAAAAAAATTATGAAGTAAAAGAAAACTAAAAACCATAATCTCGAAGAAGCCAACACCTCCCCAAGAAGTGTTTCAGCCGGGCCCTTCAGGGCGTTTACAGAGCGACATTTCATCAGTGGAGGTTTATTCGATCTGAAACTCTTTGAGAACAGCTTCTTTGTTAAATTGTTTAATATAGGCTAATAAAGTGTTTGCATAAAAGTTTAAAAGGTGAAAAAAATTTAACCAGTTTAATTTATCATAGGTTCAGTGTCCCATTTAGTTTTGCTAAGTATATACAGTAATGTGGTGTTCGCACAATGTCCACTTCACGTAACACCCAGTTTCACAGAACGTCTCGTGGACGGTACGCAGCGCATACCTGTATTCCAGATCATGTTATCTGCTACAGTGGGGCAATAATTTTGAAGGGGTCATTGCATCAATCCAGGTTATTGTCAAGCATGTTAACCAAACATGCATCCAATCAACAACCTTTCTATGTGAGAGATTACAGATCAATGCCCAACGTTGCTACAAGTGTCTTTTATCTCTGCACAAATAAATGCAATGTTTTATCTTAAATAATTCGATTATCTTGTGAATTATTTGTAACAAAATGATAACAAATAATACACAAGTAGAAAATCACTGTATTTGTCTTAATTTCTCCGACCCCAGCGCCTTTCCTGTTTGTTGAACATGAATGGGTTTCAATGCACTAGTGTTAGATTACAATGCTCCTTTGCAGGAAGCCAGTCCCCATGTCCCTCGACTGCCCAGATGTCCCTGGTGACTTACTCGCCCAAGACGAGTCAACTTCAGACTGCTGCTTGGATTCAATGGATGCAATCTAGAACGGTTGCTTGTGGGGCAGGGTTGAGCATGTGAGGCTGCGGTGGGAGTCTCCTCTTGAGGAGGGACACCAAGGTGCCGAACCGCCACACCAGGTACTCTCTTGGGAAGGGGGGAGGTGGGGGGGTGGGGGCGAGATACAATGATGGAGCTCAGGTACTGAGACCCTTCCATCAGTTTCAAGCCAAGCCAAGCCAGCCTTCAAGCTCCACAGAACTGTTTCTCTTGGCACAGCCCATGCAAGCTTGGGAGCCAGGGCGTGTCAGTTCTCCTGCAGAAGAGGGACAAATTCCTGCATGCTATACCTCTGTGTGGCTGGCCATCACTGAGTGGAGAACAGCTAGCTACTGACATGCAGCAGTCCTTTTAATCTGCGGCACCCATTGGTTGCATACCTGTCTCCACTGAGAACATACTCTGCTGGTTGAATGAAACCTCTCTGCTCAATAAAGACATCAAACTGCTCCCTAGCTCCATAACACCGCTCTCTCAGAACTTTTGAGTTGCCCCTGTGTGGCAGACACCTGAGCTCCAGTTGGATGAGGGAGAGCTACGTAAAAGTATCCCCTGATATGGGAAGGCTTCCAACTACATCTGCGCTGCAGCAATTGCCACAAGCAATGGGGGCGATAGGACAAGTTACTGATTCCCAGCAAGGGATCAGGCATGAGCTTCCTCATTACCCATCTCCTTCATTTATTGAGGTACATCTAACAGACCTTGAGGCCATCAACTCCTAAACATCCAAGCTGTGGACTTAATTTAAGACCTTCGGGGTAGCGAGTGGGCCCATTGATTGGTGAGCCCCCATGTCAAATTCCTTTGATCGGGTGATTCTCCACATGAAAGGCATCACCCTGAAGGATCCTGCTCCTCCCTCATGGTGCCCTTCATCTTTGTTGCTATCCCTCTCCCCTCTGTTCTGTTTCCTCACTTTCTGGGACTTCACTCAATGCAAAACAGGACAGGGGACAGCTGCCACTTTAGCAGCATAAATGGCACTAATTATACTGGTTGGTGATCAAATCAAAGGGAATGGAGCCCTTTGGCCCATGAGGAAATGGTCAGTTGCTCCCAACCAACGACACACGGAACTCACAAGTGTCCCTCGCTGGGTGAAGATCTCCCTCCTATTTCCTGCTGCCTCGCTCTACGTCAGTGGTTCTCAACCTTTTACAGTCTCAGGCCCAACAGGCTTCCGGCCTCATATGCCATGGCCCACTAGTGGCAAAGACTGAGCAATATTTTCGAGTCAAAGGCAGCTCTGCAAGAAACATCTTTACCTAATCTAAAGTTTTTATTTAATATTTTTGAAGACCTGCGTGGATAAGACACTGTGACCCATCAGTGGGCCATGGCACACTGGATGAGAACCACTGGACTATGACACATAGTATCCTTTATTTCATCCATTTCGATTCTAAATGGACAAGTGTACATGAAAATTGGCCCTTCGGTCTGACTAATTCATTTTGACCAAGGTGCCAATTTAAGCTTGTCCAATTGCCTCCATATTTCTAAACCCTTCCTATCCATGTACATGTCCAAATATATTTTTTAAATCTTGTGACTGTACCCTGGCACAAAAAACTGGTCAGTATCTGGAGGGGAGACCAGGTGCTGTGGGTTTCTGTGAGGGGCTCTGGACAAAGTAGCAACACTCTTGTCTAGCTTACGAAAGACAAAAGTAAAAGAATTTCATGCATGTTACATTCTAAATGTAATATTACATGACAATAATGGAACCTTTACCTCTGTGTGAAAAAGGTGCCCCTCAGACCCCCTTCAACATTTCCCTCTCTCTTAAACCTATGGCCCCTTGTTTGACACTCCCCTTCCAGGGGAGAAAGACTGCGACTACTTAACCAGTTTATGCCCCTCATAGTTTTATAAACCTCTGCAAGTTCTCTCCTTGGCCTCCTGTGCTCCAGTCTCTCCTTGTAACTTCAGTCCAGGCAACATCCCTTGTGAATCTTTTCCGACCCCTCTCTGAATTACTCACATTCTCCTTATTCTTTATTTAAGGCAGAGTTTGACAGGCATTTGATTAGTCAGGCCATCAAGGGTTGGGGAGAGAAAGCCGGGGAGTGGGGCTGAGTGGGAGGATGAATCACCTCATGATTAGCACGGTAGAGCAGATGCGATGGGCTAACTGCTACTCCTATATCTTGTGAACATGGCGACCTCATGACAACTGCAGTCTCACCAACTCTTGTGTTCAATGCATCAGCATGCCTCATCTTTTCTTCATTGCCCAGATTCTACTATACCTAGCCCCTCTTCATTATTCCTCATTTGGAAGATTGACCACAGCATGGGGAGTGGAGATGAAAAGGTCAACAGTGGAGTGAGGGTGTGGTGTGAATGAAATAACAGCCTCTGTGGGTCTGAGCACAAGTGTGCTTGAATGGAAGACCAGTCTTTAGTAATGTATCTTGACATTTTTATATATCTAATTGTTTTTTTAAATTTAAATTTAGACACGCAGCACGGTAGCAGGACATTTCAGCACATGAGCCCGTCCCGCCCAATTACACCTGATGAACCTACAACCCCCAGTACGTTTCAAATGGTGGGAGGAAACCAGAACCTCCCGGGGAAAACCCACGCAGATATTAGAAGAATGTACAAACTCCATAGACAGCACAGGATTCGAACTCTGGTCCTGATCACTGGGGCTGTAACAGCATTGCACTAACCGCCACGCCATCCATGCTAGGATCTTGTCAGTTGCGACATTCCCTCATAATCCATTGGTTTATACTCTCACAAGCCACAACGTAGGCAACCTGATGGCTCTTGAGTATTACATGTGACCTCCCAGTGCACAAGACCACCTTCCTGGCATAAATACACAAATTTTGGGGCTCTCCCTTCTCCCTTGCACCCCATCTCTACAATGCAACTGTAATATACATTTAGTTGCTTCCTGACTTCTAAGAGGAGTGGGCCTTTGAGGCCTCACGTGATGACAACATAGCTCTGTTCAACTGAGTGCGGCCCAAAAATGAGCAGGCTAAATCCTCCTTTCGTACACCCTTCCGGATGCAAAACACCCGATTGCCTTTTCAAAGGCTTTTTGGCCTACAACACTGTATTTCTGAGAGGAACCAAAACAGCAGTTAAATGTAATCATGATTTTTCGAGCCAAAATGAGGCAAAACCTCATTTCTGAGCAGGAGCTGCCCAGTTAGAAGCCAACACGAGTTTCATCTGTGCTCTGCTTTCTCCCTTTCTCTCCATCCCAATTATGAAAGGACCACACGAGGCGAAGACTCTGCTAGTTTAACTGAGGGAGCCACTACATTCACATGGGTAATTCAACCTTCTGAACCCGAGCCTTATGTCAAAGCAAAGACAGAGCCAGCCTGGCAGGAATGGAACAGCAGAAAAGCTTGGCAGTGGGTGATGCACAGCCGTTTGCAAGACACATGTTAGCTTCTAATTATTTCCCAGTCCCCACAGTTGAAATGGGCGATAAGTTGTCTCTGAGAGCAAAGCGGCGATTGAAGTGGTCCACTGTCCTTGATCATCCATTATCAGCGCTGCCAGGGTGCAGCCATATCAGGTTCTGAGATAAAGCGCCAGCCTGACAGAAGAAAATCATCATCCCCCTGCAAGGCGGGTTCTTTCCTCTCATTAAATGGAACCTTATCGCTTGAAAACTGCAGTCCTTTGCAAGCAACAATGGCATTTCATCTAATTTTCAAACAAGCAAATCTGACAGCATCCTCGTTTTCTTTTTGCCTTCCAAAATACAAGTTAATCTGTCAGTCAAAACACATGAAAGGGGTGAGGGGGGGGGGGGGGAATACCACACCCTACAGACAAAAAAAAATTGAAGCAGGCAATGAGGAAGCCAGACATAGCTCAAACAAAAACTCATGTATTAATTATTGGCCTCATGAGGCCTTAATAGGGAGACTGGCTTCTCAAGGTTAAAGGTAAAGGAATATTAAACCTGCTGTGAATAGTGTTCAATTACATGCACAATTGACTATGATGGCAATCGAAATCCGATTCCTCTTTTTGAAAAAGGGAAAAGAGAAAGCCTAATAGAAGTGTGATTCACTGATTTACTGACAGTACCTAATTTCAGAAATACCTGGGTTTTGCATTTTTCAATCACACTCAAATCAAAATGTCACTGATGTCAAACTCTGTCTGTATCAAGTACCAACTCACTCCATGTCCATCAGCGCAACCACCTGACAATGCAGACCTGTTCTGATTGGAATGTGATCGTCTGAACCTGAAGATTCTACCTTCGTCTGGTGATACTCCCCTTCCCCTTCTATAACCGCTGTTCAATGATTCAATAGAACATAGAACACTACAGCATAGTATAGGCCCTTCTGCCCTCGATGTTGCACTGACCCATATATTCCTTAAAAAAAGTTCTAAAACCTACCTACCTCATAACCCTCTTTTTTTCTTCCATCCATGTGCTCATCTAGGAGTTTCTCAAGTGCCCCTAATGTTTCAGTTCTGCCACCATCCCTAGCAAGGCATTTCAGGCACCCACAACTCTCTCTGTGTTTTAAAAAAAACTTACCCACCCATGTCTCCCCTAAGCTTCCCTTCCTTCACTTTGTATACAGGCCCTCTGGTGTTTGCTCCTCCTGCCCTGGGAAACAGGCGTTGGCTGTCCACCCTACATCTCTCATAATCTTTGTTAGATTTCCTCCCATCCTTCTACACTCCAAAGATATCCCCGTCTCCCTCTGCGTCCCGACCAACTGAGTCAATTTCAAGGAGCAGGATTTCAATATTTAACTGGCAATGGTACGCACAGACATCCTTCACACCGAGAGTTGGTTATTCTGGGCAAATGGAAACAGATTACACTCTGAATTTGAAGCCATCAATAGCTGCACCGCTGCTGCTGTGCAAAGGGACGCCAAGAAGCGATATCAACCTTATAGAATCTCATTCATGTTGCTGTCCCCTTTAGTGCAACGTTGGGACAGCAAGAAATAGCAAGCTAAATCTCACAGTAGACATCACAGCTACAACCTGGCATGAAGAGATTAGCTGATGCAACTCTTATTTATCTTTCTTCTTTCTCACATCAGAAGGTAGCAGGTCATCAATTGCTGCAACACAAGAAATAAACACAAGGCTTTCCTGTGAAAGGTCGGCTGGGGTATAAAATTAGTACTTAACCCAAACCTGACCTAATCCAACCACGCCTATCCAAACCCAATCAAAACCCCAGTACTTCGAATCCTTTCCAGCTCTGACTTATAAAGAACATAAACTCAGTACCATTGATCTGCTTGATGGTAAAACACCAAAATATGATCAAGAACTCAGGAGATATGGTGTCAACAGTAAAAGTCTTCCTGACCTGGAGAAATGATTGAGCCTAGTCTTCATGCTTATCTCAGTATCAAAAAAAAAAGGATCTTGACACATATCAATCGATAGAAAAGGTTAACTTTAGAGGGATAGGGGCTGAATGCAGACAAGAGGGACTAACTTGGAACTAACGGCAGCAAATTCAGGGTTGACCACTTGGTTAGCATGGACAATATGAACTAAAGGATGTACCTGTGCTGTAAAATTCTATCACTCAATGGCATTGCTTGGATAACCAGCAACGTCCTGTCACTTTTACCCCAGTAACTAACTGCCATCTATGGCTTAACGTGCCAGAGTGAACACTCGCAAATCGGCAAGCAGGTCACCCTAGGGATGGTGTGTCATCGCCGGGGTGAACTGGCACACAGTGTCGGTTCACCCAGTGTGAAAGGGTCATGGGGGTGTCCTTGGACAAATTAGTGGAGGATAGGCACCGCTCTCCCCGGGATGTCTGGTGGCGAGTGTGAAAGGGCTCAGTGGTCCAGTGTGAACAGCAAAAACGGCTTCTTGAACTGGTTCATTGAACAGCAAAGGTGAAAAAGGCTTATGTCTCTTGCACTTCATGTAAAGCAATCGTCAATTAGGAACAAGGATAGGCCATTCCACCTCTTGGCAAGTTCTAGAATGCCATTAGACCAGGGGCCTCGGCTCTATTTTCCTGCCTCTGCTTCAAGTCCCTTGAAATCGGGAACTCAGAAAACTGATCAAATCGTCTTGATAGCTCCAATTAGCCAAAGCACATGGAAACTTTCAGGCAAAGGCGATCCAACTTCCGACTGTTCTCCACGCTGAGGATGAGAATTGCTCGTTGGTTTTGCTAACACTGGAGGATTTAATGATTGTCTTTAAAAGTGACGAATGAACAATTTGCATTTCTTCTCAGAAAATAACAGGCTCCTCTTAAATGGCATCTTTTGACATTAGCACTGAATCTTTCAAGAAAGGAAAGAAATTCCCAAGATCCAAATTTGCATTTGCACTGCCACTTCGCACACATTCCACTGCAGTAAGAGATGCAGAGGATTAAATATGACGTGTGGGCCTTAAGATTTTAAGAGCAAGAACAACGATAAGAAATCTGAACAATACTAGGAAGATACCTTGGTTAAAACACGAGGCTGATTGATACATGATGAGACAGCAGTGGAAAGTACAACCACAGGCTCAATAACCTTCTAAATTGGTGTAAAACAACATACAAAACTGCATTTGGGTCTATACCCTCCCCACTGTATAATACACTTTGCGGACCTCAATGCTTTAATCGAAGTACACTTTGACATAAAACTTGACCCTGAGCCATGTAAGAAAATAATCAGAAGTTATAGAATGATAATCTTAAACTGTGAGGAGGAGCTTGAAGGAGTTTGGGGCACCAGTTGTCAAGCGAAAAACATAAGAGTGACGGAAGCCAGAATTGGAGAAGAGAGGAGATTTCAAGCAGTTCGAAAGCTGCAGGAGGTTGCAGAGTGAGGAGAGGGATGAAATCACATTTGAAATCAGGGAACAAATGTTTTTTTTAGAATATCAAGATGTCGCTGGAACAGAAACCAACATAAATCAACTCGCACATGCCCAAAGAAGGAACTCAACCTCTGCACTAGTTGAGTTGGATCAACTCCAGTCATCAAGAGGTCCACATGGGTGTTCAAGGAAGAACTTTTACTTGAAACTGGACACCTTTTGAAACCATCTCCTTTTCAATGAAGGGTACATTCGCCCCCCCCCCCCCCACCGGAACAAGGAATAAATTGTCTGAAATGCGTCAAACTCCACCCACTCTTCTCCCCATATCCACACGGTGAGAGCGAGCGTAACAGATTGTTACTCCACAATAAAAAAAAATCAATAGAATGGATTGGAAAATCAAAACCCAAACTAAATGCACAGTCACAGGAAATCTGTAAACCACAAATTATCAGATTGTTTTTGCAAGACGAGGAGTTGAGGAAATCAATGCAGAGGCTGTCTGCAATCAATGGTTTATTTTCACAATGTCAATTTTGGATTATTAATATATTCCTATATAGCTGTTGTGTCAAAATAAATAGCAAACTTTAAATATCAGAGAACTTTGTGAAATATTTTAAATCTAGATGTTAAAATATTATCTTTAAAACATTAAACTGCATATAACTAAGCGCTTTGAGTATGTGTACAATGTTTTCTGGTGCAAGTTCTTGTAAGGTTTACTGAAAACATGTTTTTAAATTGACTTGATTAAGTGTTACAAAAGCAAAATACCACTGCAGTGCTAATTAGGCATTGAGAGGTAGGTTGCTCGACTAATTACAGGGAGATGGGGAGAGTGCATGAGGCCAAGAAAAACAGCAAGCATTCAATTCCTGCTGTCTTGTGCATGTCTTCCCCACAGCCAAGGTCTGCTGAAACAAAGATGTCCTCAATGGGATTGTGTGGTAAATCATTGTTAGACCGATCCTACCCATTACCCCTTTCAATGCTCCCCAGTCTTCCTGCCATGATCAGCCGATGAGGTTTGTTGGTGCTCCAGTCTATAGTCAATAATAGCCTATCAGTTTCACAACTTCAGTCTTTTATCGTGCATCAGGTTGGCACTTCCCAGATAACTTTCACTGAGAGAATTCAGGTCAGTGGGCAACATGGTGAATTTGAATGGCAGTTTCTCCAATTGCCCTACAACATGTTTATTCCCTGCTGTACTCGAGTGTCCGACGATGTGCTTACAGAAAAAGAGACTGCAGTTTTATGCACACTCTGTTGAGCACAGCTTTCCCGTGATTCGCACTCGGTAATGACTTCAGTCTGAAATAGAAATAGAAAATGCTGAAGAAACACAGCAAGCCAGGCAGCATCTGTGTAAAGGAACAAATTAATGTTTCAAGTCAGAGGTTGTCTGTCAGAACCCTCTAGCGATTTTCTGTCTTTATTTCAGATTTTAAGCAACTGCTGCTTTTTGGGGGGAATTTCATTCATCTCTCGCTGACAATAGGTGCAGGAGTAGGCCATTTGGCCTTACGCCATTCTCTGTGATCATGGCTGATCATCCACAATCAGTACCTCATTCCTGCCTTCTCCCCGTATCCCTCGACTCCACTATGAAAGCATCTAGATGATTGGCCTCCACTGCCTTCTGAGGCAGAGCCTTCCACAACTCTCTGTGTGAAAAAGTTTTTCCTTAACTCCCGTTCTGAATGGCCAACCCCTTATTCTTGAACTGCGACCTCTGGTTCTGGACTCCCCCAACATTGGGAACATGTTTCCTGCCTCTACCATGTCCAATCCATTCATAATCATATTTTTCAATCAGGTTGCCTCTCATCCTTCTAAATTGCAGTGTATATGAGCCCAGTCGTTGCAATTTTTCAACATATGACAGTCTCGCCATCCCAAGAATCAACCTCATGAACCTGGCGATCGTGGCTAACGAAGCACCAGCACTCCTTTTCAAAGTAAATTCTTCAGAAGACTACATTGTACATACCCACTCTTTCAGAGTTATTTGGATCTGTGAAGATCTGTGGAGTTCTAGTTTCTCATATGTTATAAAGGTGGGGTTTACTTGAACTTATTTGCCTCCCTTCAATGTTGCCTGGCATAATCCACAGTTTTTAATCTCGGCAATTACATGGTGAAGGTGTTCTCAGTTAAACGTGGAGTTCTCGGATTCAAACCCAATGGCCCTTAAGGATCAACAATTTATTTCCCCGTCTCGTTGGTGAGAGATCAGTTGTCTCCTCACACCTGCCCCAGTATTCAATGGCGATCATTCCAATGCTCTTACTCCAGCACTAATTTCCTGTACGAAAGGCACATCATCCTTTTTGGTCTGGTCTGGTCCACAGGCCAATGCAGCTGACAGACAGGAAACCTGATAGAATCCAACATGTGTCTTGTGATGAAAAGGAAAGGCCCAGGCACTAAGTGTTCACAGCCTACCTGGGTGGACAATTCCGAAGATTTTCCACCACCCAGATGAAGACGTTTCTTCTCAGCTGAGTCCCAAAAGGCTGTCCCCTGGAAATCTCAACTCTACACCTAGGCAGTCAAGGCAAGTAAACATATTACCTGCTTCACTTTCCATTCTTCTAGACTTCAGAAACTTTCATTCTCAGCTGCTTAATTTCTCTTTATTAGTTCATACTCAAATATTGTCCAAGTACTGTTAATCCAAATGTACTCAGCTACTTTCTCCTTGACCTTATTCTTCTGGGCAGCAATGATTTCTACAAGACTCAGATGACGACTCGCAGGGTTTGTTGCAGCCAGCCCTGGAGATGGAACACTGGCGGCCCCAGTGAGGCAGAGGGGGAGGGAATTTATTTCTATGTTGGTGGCTGGGCTGTCAGAATGTATTAGTAATCAAGAAAAAGGGAGAAATCATCTCGTCATGGAAATTACCAAGCTGAACCTTGAAAAGGTTGGTCTTTACAAAAGATATCATCAACTGTTCTTTTGGATTGAAACCTCAAAAAGTATTAGCACCCTTCTGCTGCACTCATGTGATTTCCTGGTCTGGTCCACAGGCCAATGCAGCTGACAGACAGGAAACCTGATAGAATCCAACATGTGTCTTGTGATGATGTTTGAAAAATGTCTCCAAGATATTCACTGAAATCTAATGCAGTTATTTCACTATTTTCTCCCGACACAATGCTTTTAAAAGGAGTGCCATCAATAAAGATTACTGGCTTGGAAGAAATAAGTCCTTGCAGACAAATATTCAGCTTCTGAGAGTTGAGTTACATGCAGAAATAACTCACTGAACGTGGCGGCTGACAGGTTGAAACAAGGGATAGTTAAAAATGTTGATCGAGAACTCACTATTGGTGGGGGGGGGGGGGGGAAGGGGAGAGGGGGTGGAAATCAGGGATCTCTGTTTTCCTTGGAAGTCCTAATTATGGGAGTGAAATAGTAACAGACTACGTTCCTGCACCATTGCTAATCCAACACATCAGGAGTTATTAAGCCAATCTTTGCCAACATTTCAGAAATGTTGTTTCATTCCCAAATGTCTTGATGATTGATCATTTCCAGACACCTCGTCATCATTAAAAGGAAGCAACATGATACTCTTGATATTTCCAACTTGCCCATCAGAAGTGTGAGCTTAAAATCCTCAACTAACACGACACTGTCGAGAGATGGCACGATTGCCGCATCTCAGATGAGCCCCTAAACCTGCTGCCTGAACAGAAGATACAGCAGAAGTCCTAAAATCCGGATGCCAGAAATCTGGACCGCCCAAGAATCCGGAATTTTCGAAAACTCCCAAACTTTTTAAATTCAGTGGGTTTTTGTGTACGTGCGTGCATGCTGGTTGACTTTATTTTTCTTTAAAACTGCTTGTTTTGATAAATGAAGCATACTATTTTTGCAAATGAATAAACTATCAACATTTATCTGTCTATCTCTTCATTATTCCTCCTAAAATTTAATTATTTTTAAAGTACTGCCTGGAAAATCCGAACCAACCCAATCCCTGAGCAGTCTCGATTTTAGGACTTCTACCGTCAAAGGTTCCATCGCATTGTTGGAAAAGCATATCATCCATGGAATACAAACAAAATCCTGGAAATACTCCGCAGATCCAGCTGTATCTGTGAGAAGGGAAACAGAGTTAACATTTCAGGTCAAAGCTCTGTTTCTCTTACCACAGATGCAGACTGAGTATTTGCAGCTGAGGAATGGGAGAGTGGTGGAGAGGATTCATACCTTCAAGTTCCTGGGAGGCCAACCATTGGACGACCTTTCCTGGAGGCAGCACATCGAGGCAATTGTGAAGAAGGGACATTAACACTTCTATTTTCTCAGATGTCTGAGGAGATTTTGCAAATAACTCCATTGAACTCCAACATGTGTACTGTGGAAAATATACGGACGGGTACCCTCACAGACTGGTCAGGAAACTCAAGCACCCAGGAATGCTGACGGCCCAGAAAGTGGCAAACCTAGCCAAGTCCATCACACGTCCTGCCCTCCCATCCATTGATAGCATTGACGCGGGATGCTACCTTAAGAGCATGGCCAGCATCATAAAGGACCCCAGTGACCCTGGTCACAATGGTAGAAGGTACCGCAGCCCAAAATTCCAGCACCTCCAGGTTCAAGAACTGATTTTGATCCAACAGCTATCATTCCCTTGAGCCTCCCTCCACTATAGGTCAGCACAGCAGAGTGGGCCAAAGGGCCTGTGCTGTAATATTCTATTCTTTACGCATTCTAACCCAAACGATAAACTACCCTGTCTGCCTTTTTTTAATTCTTGCATTAACTACAACTGTGAACATTTATCTTTGTGTTATTAATTATCTCTTTTTCCATCCTGCACATTTATTGTGATTTAAATGTTCACTAATAGTAGTAGTTGGTGCATCTTACTCGAGTACCTGTCATGGCGGCACTGTCGGAGCCACTGTAGTAGCATCATTGCCATGGAGCAGACCCACGGGGAGCAGAGATGCAGTGCTCCCGTGGGGTCCAGCCACCTAGTCGACTCCGCACGGGCTTTGAATATCCAAGCCACAAGAGGATGCAGACTCTGGGGAAGTGGAAGACTGGAGCAGGAGACCAGAGGATGAGAAGATCATGCACTGTCTGAGAGGAAGAAGCAGAGGAGATGACCCGCGGGGACAGTGACCACAGCAGCGGACCAGTGCGGGGGGGGCTCTGCGGCCGAGGGGCCAGTGCACACGGCGGACTGCTGGTGACTCGAGGTGAGGATCCCACGGAAATTGTGGGCTGCTGGAGACTCGCGACGGGCTGCGGTCTGCCGAAGAGTGGTTCGAACTGGCTGGAGGGGTACCAGGTATCGGAACTGGGATGCGAGGGGGTGCCGAGAGCGTTGTCGGCGATTCGGATCTGGAGCTCGGGTAGGCAATGGTTTGGACTGGAGGTGAATCTACGGACACTCGGTGACATGGGGAGGGGGGGGGGGTGGAGAGAGAGAAGGGACACCTCTATTTTGCTTCTCTCTTCCAGACTGCAAGTCTGCCTGTAAGAGACACTTAGGCAATTCCTGCCAGTGGCGAATCTGTCTGCCTTGCAGCAGGCAAAAAGAAATTTCATGTGATATAATACTGCTTTATTACTATGATAGGAAAAACCCAACACCCAACCCCAACCAACCAATTTTCCCCTGCAACCGTGTCTGCCTGTCCCGCATCGGACTTGTCAGCCACAAACGAGCCTGCAGCTGACGTGGACTTTCACCCCCTCCATAAATCTTCGTCCGCGAAGCCAAGCCAAAGATTACTATGATAATAAATTAATCTTATGCGCCTGTTTGACTCCAACAGTGAGAATTTTGGTGCATCTGTACATTGTACTGATGTATACGACCATAAACTCACTTTGAACTTTTTCAGTTTTTATTTTAGATTTCTGGCATCTCCAGCTTTTTTGATTTTTTTTTCCATATCATCCATCGAGTCTTGGCTGATATTTACGTCTGGTTTTTTTTGTAAGTACTTGCTGTATTCAAATTGGAAGCAGGATTTCTTACAATGTAAACAGCAACTTCAAAAGTTCTTCACTCACCGTGGAAACCTTTGGTGAGGCAACATTCACAAGTGCAGACTTTCTTTCCTGATCAGGATTAAATAAATTATGAAACATTTTTTTTTCCCACAAATCCCCTGCCTAGGTAGCTAACTTGCTCACAGAACCACCTGCAATAAAGTAATCTGAAAAGTACGGGTTGGTTGTTGCATGGCTAAGTGCGGCAGACGCTTTGCGTGCAACAAAATGCCTTGTAGACTAAGGAGACTAAGGATCAGTGAGACCACAGGAATTGTAAACTGATCTTGGCCACATGTTTGGAAGCTCAGAGGGGCAATGCTTAATTTGCAGCTTTTAGATATACACATCAAGCAACTTGAAAATAGACATGCCCCATTAACTAGCATCACCGATAATTAGTTTTGTGCAGCATGGCCGTATTCAGATAACCCAAATCCAAGTCAAAATTAGGTTGGAGTCCCTGTGGGGACTTACACAATGTTTTACATTGGTTCAAGTGGAGAGCAGTTTTAAATATCTTTCAGTACAATCAAAATACAATTACCAATGGTTCATAATTTCAGTTTTGCTTCGGGGCAAAGGTAATCATATCTTTCGTGAGCCCAGATTTGGTGATATATTTAAATTCAAAATGTTCCCATAGGGATCTGGACTTGTTTCAGAGTTGAGATGAAAGAGCCAGGGGTCAATTCCTTTCAAGAAGTTTGACTCTTGTTTCCTATGTAAAATGTAAAAGGGACAAAAAAGAAATTGGCAGACATATTTGTCTCCTTCATCTCATGGCAAATTCTCATTTCCGCTCCCCACAAATATGGATTTTATTAATTGCAAAATCTTCCCTGTTTTCTTCATGCTTAACAACTTTGGCTTCATTAAAAACTGCAAATCTATTGCTAAACTGGCAAACAATGGGTTACAATGAACTGGTCCTGCTTTCATTTGGCACAGTTTCTGTGTTCCTCTACTCTCTGCTAAAGCTGGCTAAAATCTCCTTTCCACGTACCAAACTTCAATTTAAATCTTCCTCAAAGGGCCAGTAACTGCAGCGGAAACAAGTCATTACTTGTCCAATCTCTGTGAAATACAATCTGAATCACTTCCCTCCTCCGAGCTCCCTCTAGAGCCTGACAGAGTTGGACCTGAAAGGAAAAGAGCTCGCAGATCTGGATGTCTGCAGGCTTTGAAGTCCTGTGCCATCTCCAGTCCCCGTGGAGAACCATCAGTGTCTCAGTTTTGTCACTTTCATTCATTCATAAGGTTCCCTTCTTCACAAGTCTGACAGAATGAACTCTACGGGGAGTTTTTGGTGGTTGAACATTGCAACCACGTTTCACAGAAGGTTCAAAACTCTATAGTAAATGCAGTGAAGTAAAAGTAGCCCTTCCAAAGGCTCTTCACTTTGGTTTTCTTTTTCCCCTTAAGATTGTATCTCTGCAACTGATGCTCTTGATGGTTGATGGAATTGATAGTCTGGACCTAAGTCTCCAGACCACCTTTTATCAAAGAAATGCCTCCAGGCAATAATGTCAAGCCATCGAAGCAAGCAACGGTTGGACTCTTGCTGGAGTTAAAAACCATACTTTACAGCAACTCAATCCTAGACCATTCAAGTTAATCACCAACACTTGCAAATCAAGCAATTCAACATTTCTTGTTAGTTTCATTCTTTTCACTTGACCATTTTATTTTAGGTATCTGCCACAAAATCAATACTTTTTTTTTCCATTCTGAAGTCTCTCTCTACCTTCCAAGAGTGTCCGTTCACACAGGAACGACCAAAACTCCAAATATCCGTATCACACCGCGGGTTTACATAGAATACCTAAGGTGCAGTGCTTACGTTGCCCGCAGTTCACAGATCGCCCCCAGTTCATCTCTTGGGGTCGCGGAGGTAAAATTTTGAAACAGGAATTCCCGTTATATATTTTTACACAGACTACATTCCAGAAAATTGGGAATAATTTCCTGGAATGAAGCGGCTGTGTAAAAAAAATCATAAAAGAGAAATGCACCACAGAAATAGACGCTTCGGACCTGGAGTCTGGGCTGAACCATCAAGCACCCATTTACACGAATACTAGATCAATTTCCTTTTTATTCACCTGCTCATTCCCAACAACTCACCCCAGGTTCTTCCAATCGCCAGTGTACTAGAGACAATATACTGCAGGCAGTTAACCTACTGATCTGCTTGTCTTTGGGACCTGGGAGGAAGTTGGAGTACCTGGGCAAAGCCCACAGGGAAAACTGTGCAAACCCACACAGGCAGCAGGCAACCCAGATCACTGGAGCTGTCCCAGCCACACCACTGTACTGCATCTCCCACACTCTGCTATAGTGCACCTCTCCGATTTTACATCCAGTGGTAAACACATCCCAATAAAGAAAAATAAATAAATCATCAGTGAAGCTGTTTCCTTATTCTGCCACCCTGTCTTCGAAGTAACAGCCATCATTGAACAAGCACAGAAAATATTCCCACAACAAATCCTCAGATTTCACCTCAGTTGCCATAACGCAGCCCTCCTGAGACAGTAGGATGCATTTTGTGGGTTCAATTAATTTCCTGGGCTCTGCAATTCCCCGGCACACCACCTCACCTCACTAGCTCCCTTGTTTGTTGGCTACGGCCAAGCTTTCAAAAACAGTGACATAATGCGACAACAGCAGTTAAAGAGATTCCAAGTCACACTGCAACAGCTCTACTTTCTTGTTCAGACACACTAAAGTGAAAATGTGAATCTACGGAAGTCTGTTTCCAGTTCGGCAAATTACAATTCCCAGGCAGCACGAAATGGTCGAAGGTAAGCAAGGCTTTTTCACATTCCTGATGAAGGGCTCGGACCCGAAACGTCGACTGCCTTTTACTCCCTCCGGATACTGTGTGAGTTGCTGAGTTACTCCTGCACCTTTTGTACACAAATGTACACACTCTTGTCCTAAATGATCTGTGGTTTTTTTTTGTCTGTCAAGGATCATAGTCTTTTCTGCTAATGGGAATTGAGAGATTGAGACCAGTGGCGGGATTAACACCAGAAGGTCACACTTCTGGTGGTTTATAGTAAAATCAATGGTTAACACTACAGTGTACAACAACAAAATATAAATATGAACATAGCACTAAAATTTATAAAGAATTCACACTGTTTTCCTTTACATATACTTTTTTTTAATTGTGAATACGTTTTTTTTTGTTTTTTTGTGTGAAATAATCTCTGTTAAAGAAATCAACTGTCCTCAACCTCCCAACACAACTCCCACATACCCCATTATGCTACACCTCTGTTGCCATGGGCAAATTCACATGGGAACCATCAGAATCCAATCTCTCCAGTTTCCGTTATGACATCCGACATTCCGGTCTGCATCCTCTAACACAACTCTACCTCAATGATACAAATTTCAGATATACTGGTTATTTCAAGAAGAACATTTCTGCGATTCCCATCAACATTCACTGATATCCTGCAAAGAGTTGCATTGTATTTATATCTGCAAGACAGAGCCCCTCATACGGCAGTTGCTTCAGCATTACTATCTGTACACCAGTTAACCGGCTGTCAACCATCTCTCTTACTTGGCTTTCACCCACATCAATGCCTTTAACAAATGCTGTGTCAGCTCTTGAACCTGTTAACCGCTAACAGCGAAAGCAGGAAAGCAGCTTGAACAAACGAGTTCCAAGCTAAGTATCTCTTGTGCACTTGATGGGTGATTCTCATTTCTTTCGGAACATCTGTTCATCTCTGAGAGAGTGGGAGTTAGGGGATGGTGTTACTCGAGGTGTGATAGCACATTATCAGCTTCCGAAAACCTCTCTCGTTTTTTTGTGTCAGATGTCAAAGATGCTTCAGATTTACATCAGCCAATTTCTTGAGGAGTCTGAATTTAATTTACACCATCACAACGTTTGCTAAGTTATTCCACATTCCAAGTTTGATGCTTAACACACTGACGGAGACCAATAAATTACACATCAGAGCATTGACAATTGCTTTAAACTTTCACTATGTGTATATAAGACGCTGTTTACATCCGGTACCGCACGGATGGCAGTCTCTTCAATCTGAGGCGCCTGCAAGCTCACACCAAGACACAAGAGAAACTTGTCCGTGAACTACTCTTTGCAGATGATGCCGCTTTAGTTGCCCATTCAGAGCCAGCTCTTCAGCGCTTGACGTCCTGCTTTGCGGAAACTGCCAAAATGTTTGGCCTGGAAGTCAGCCTGAAGAAAACTGAGGTCCTCCATCAGCCAGCTCCCCACCATGACTACCAGCCCCCCCACATCTCCATCGGGCACACAAAACTCAAAACGGTCAACCAGTTTACCTATCTCGGCTGCACCATTTCATCAGATGCAAGGATCGACAATGAGATAGACAACAGACTCGCCAAGGCAAATAGCGCCTTTGGAAGACTACACAAAAGAGTCTGGAAAAACAACCAACTGAAAAACCTCACAAAGATAAGCGTATACAGAGCCGTTGTCATACCCACACTCCTGTTCGGCTCCGAATCATGGGTCCTCTACCAGCACCACCTACGGCTCCTAGAACGCTTCCACCAGCGTTGTCTCCGCTCCATCCTCAACATCCATTGGAGCGCTCACACCCCTAACGTCGAGGTACTCGAGATGGCAGAGGTCGACAGCATCGAGTCCACGCTGCTGAAGATCCAGCTGCGCTGGATGGGTCACGTCTCCAGAATGGAGGACCATCGCCTTCCCAAGATCGTATTATATGGCGAGCTCTCCACTGGCCACCGTGACAGAGGTGCACCAAAGAAAAGGTACAAGGACTGCCTAAAGAAATCTCTTGGTGCCTGCCACATTGACCACCGCCAGTGGGCTGATGACGCCTCAAACCGCGCATCTTGGCGCCTCACAGTTTGGCGGGCAGCAGCCTCCTTTGAAGAAGACCGCAGAGCCTACCTCACTGACAAAAGGCAAAGGAGGAAAAACCCAACACCCAACCCCAACCAACCAATTTTCCCTTGCAACCGCTGCAATCGTGTCTGCCTGTCCCGCATCGGACTGGTCAGCCACAAACGAGCCTGCAGCTGACGTGGACTTTTTACCCCCTCCATAAATCTTCGTCTGCGAAGCCAAGCCAAAGAAAAAAAGAAGATGTGTACATGTTGATATCCAACACAAAATAATGTAACACTGCAGACAAAATGCAAAAATTTCAATCGAGTCTATTTCCACAAAGAAAAATGATAAAAAAAACATTTCTAATGATGCTATTTGCTGGTGGGAACATGAACTTGTTTTATTTCTTACTGGATGCTGCCTGACCTACGGATTATTTCTGGCATTCTCTGTTATTATATCAGATTTTCTGTCTACAAAATCGAAATACTTAATTTTTTTTAAGCTCTTAATTTATCTTGCAACCTACTTATCCAGTGACTGGATCTACTGATGTTTTTTTTAAAATGTATAATTTCACCAGTTTGTTCTTTCTTCCTTGACCCATCTATTCACTCACTTACATTGTCCAAATCCATCATCAATGAAATTACTCTCAGACCAACTTGGGAACCTGCAACATTTCCAGCTAAATGGCTGTCAAGTGCTCTCTTTGTCGCTTCAAACAGATGTGACTGAACCACACTGCGCTGAGCTATAGACTAATCATTTTGTTCCACAAGCTGTTAAAAAGGTCAGCTGTTGGAATCAAGCTCAGAGACTTCACAGGGAGTTCACCGGTATCTGAACTGTGTGCAAGCCAGTAGATTCAAATTAGTTGACCTTCCCAAGGGGAATGTTTATCATGTTTAGTGGGAATATTCTTCAAATGAATGGAAAGTAAGATATGAATGATCAAATGAGTGTAAAATAAAAATGCATGAATTATTGCTGAATAATTGTCAATTTTAAATACACACTCTATCAACCATCAAACTCTACTCTTTTCCCCTGGCAAGTGTCAGTATCAACCAATTGTTTATTTTTTTTTCAGAATGGGAATGAGGCCTGTGAGAACCGTTTAGTTGAAGTCAATCATCCATGCATATCTTCCACCGTTGTACTGCACACATTCAAGATTGGCTGTTTCCGAACCTCCGAACATCATTCGTCCATTTGAACAAGGGCCCTTAAACATGGTCCGCTTGTCAATAATAACAATTTGTTATTTTCCTCAAGTGGAACTTTTTAAAGGGATGTCGGATGCCACTCTCTTTAACGAGGCTGAGAGATGGAGCTTGGTTTAGTGAAATAATTGTATTCCCATTTCAGAGTTCATTAACTCGTTTTATTTGGTCCTTCACTTTACTTTGAATCCGGCAAAGTTTGGAAATGAGAGCGAGAGCAATGAAGCATGTTACTTTTATGGCAGGTCAAATAAATTATAATAAATATACCAAATCATACCCTTAAAGATCAGAGAGGATTGTCACCTTGAAAAAAAATCCTTATTCCTTCAGCCCTTTGACAATAATGGTTTCAAATCAATGTTGCTAACTTGCTTTCACATTTGTGCAATGTAATTACACAAAACACACATCCCCTGCAATTTCAGTCCAGCTCTTTAATTTTGCATGTCATAGATCTATCATTAAATTTGTTTTGGGTTATTGGCCAGTCAATGGGTTTTGTGCAAGACCCAGTTAGTGAAAAGATATGAGCAATTGTTTGTCATTCCGAATAAGTGTCAATGAATCTTGGATGGAAAAACCTACAAGTTCTTTTTACTTTTGTCAAAAAACTGTGCTAACCCATATTCCCATTTATAAATGCAGTGAGGTGCAGATTAGGGCTTGTGTCTTTACCTCCTATGGATGCTGTGAGACCCGCCGAGTTCCTTCAGCACTTCTGTGAAGAAAAGGTCAGGCCCAATGAGTCTCAGAAATGACCATGGAATTGTTTCCTCTAATTTTCCATTCTTGGGACAGTCAACTGCGTTAGATATGAATGGGCAACAAAACGCAGCAATGCTCTTTTCATCTTAATGCAGCGCAATACTGAAGGCGACATTGTGCAAATGCCAGTAAAAAAAAAATGCGGTTCGATCAGGATTTTCAGGGATTCCTTCAGACAAAAAAAAATGTTTGTGAGGTGGCACGTCAGCCCACTTAATTACTTATGATGGAGCTGAATCTAAATTAAATTTCTTCATTGCAGAAAATAAAATCTCACACACAAGACTATTAGTGAATGATGGGTAATTAACAGATGTGAGAATCTGATGTTCTCTGGCCACAAAAATGATGGAGACGAGAAGAGAACCTTATGTTCCAGGCAGAATAGATCATCTTTTGTAGCGCCTCGACCTCCCAGCAGGCTAACATCCGACTCTCCAGCTTCTTACTGTTCTTTCCTCCGACCAAAATATATCTGGTTTCCACATTGTTTTTCGTGAAATCCTGGCTCCCTCACCTCAATGCAAAGCAAAACCGGGAGCTCACTGTCACGAATGGCTCACATGTATCTGGATCTAAATGATCCTTGCAGGAGAAAACCATAAAATAATAAAGCTGTCCCATGTACTGAGAGCAGACATAAAAATTCGGCATGTCGAGTGTAATTCCTATCTGAAGCAAAATATTCCTTCTGCACTGGAGTATTTTCAAAATCGGCGACTTATTGTCTTTGTGCAAGAGAAGTTCAACAGGAAGATCTGCAGATGGCATGATTGTAGCTTACACAGAAAATGCTGGAGAAACTCGGCAGCGTTCTTCATCAGAGCTCAGTCCAGAATGTTGTTATGTGTCTTTGTCTGAGCTACGGAAAGAACGCTGCATGACTTGCTGAGTTTCTCCAGCATTTTCTGTGTAGAAGGTATCAAGAGCAGCTATTCTAACTTTAAAAACTCATCATCTGAGGATTACTGGGCTCACCAGTTTCAGGAAAACTTCCCTTAATGAAACTTTGGCACGCGACACTCAACTCCAACAGATGATATCTACCTACTGATTCCTCCTACTGAAATGCCTCATCACCTTCTCGAATGCCATGCCTTCTGGACTTGGTCAGAAAGGTGTTTCAATGTTGACTATGTCCCCACTGTAGTCTAACTGTAACAGTAGCTGACAACAGATGCAGGTATCCGGCCCCTATGCGGATTGGTAGATGCCGGATAAATGAATTTTCCGTTGGCGCGAGAGCGTGTTGGGTGACTGGTGAACTAATGGTGAGGTACGTCAATTTTAAACCTTTATTTAACCTATTTATTTTCCACCAGTTTTTTTTTGCCATTTGCTGGAGGCTGCAGACTGCTTGAATTCTGGATAACATAGGTTTTACTGCATATTGAAATGATGTATCAGGGGCCTAAAATAAAATATTAACTTTATACTCCATATTACCCAAACACTCGTGTTGATAAACACCTAAGATTATTTTAAAAAGGAACAAACATTTGCTTTAAAATTTTCTTAAAATTGTGAGATTAAAATGTTAATTAAAACAATGATGTTAGCTTGAGGGACAAAATGCTATTTTAATAAAATTCTGTGACAACAAGGCTTTCCTTGGCAGATTAAACGTCACTGCCAGTATTCAAACTTCTGTCTCCTCACGTGCATGTCTGGAAATTTTGCTTCAGTGTGCCCCATGATTCACGATTCTTTAGTGAAAATATAATGAATCATAATCCATGGAAACTAGGCCGAATCCCCCAAAATGAGTGAAACACAAAAGCCTGCAGACACTATGATCGTAAACACAGAGATACTGGAGGAACTCAGCGGGTCTCGCAGCGTCCAGAGAAGGTGAAGATATAATACAGATGTTTCGGGCCTGAGCTTCTTCAAGGTGTAAGCAAAAATTGTCCATTTCTATACAGGAAGAAGATAGCAGAAAAATATATCTGTGATTTGCCTTACGTCGTGCAAAAATGAAGAGCTGTATCTCGTCTATGCTTTCAAGAAAATGCAGTATTTCCATTCTATAGGATTCAATTTAAAAAAAACTCTTTGTTAAATGTCAAGATTCCCAAATATCCAGTCATACACAATGCTCAGAATAAATCATATACACAAGATCTATCTGAAGGAGTCAAATACCTCATGGAACCACTGTTCAAAGAACATAAGAAATAGGAATTAGGAAAAGACTATCTGGCCCATTCTACCAGTTTATAAGATCATGAATGATCTAGCCATGGTCTCACCTCCACTTATCTGCCTTTTCCCCAGAACCCTTCACTCACTAAGTGGGCCTTAAATGCATTTAGTGAAGTTCTCTCTACTACTTCCTTGGGCAGAAAATTTGCAAATTCAGTACTACTCTAGGAAAAGCAGTTCCTTCTAAATCTATTCTCCTGAACCTTGAGGCTAAGTCCCTTGGTTATAGTCTCACCTAACAATGGAAACAACTTTCCCACCCTTATCTTGTCTATCCCTTATACGAATTTATATGCTTCATTAAGAGTCTCCCTCATTCTTCTGAATTCCAGAACTCAACCTCTCCTCATAGGTAAACTCCCACCTCTCCAGAATTAACCAGGTGAAAATCCTCTGCCCCATCTCCAAAGCCAGTACAGTAATACCCTTGGCATCCAGCACCTATTAGTAGATTGGGAATTGGTGGATGCTGGATAAGTGAATTTTCCGGTTGCTTGAGACTGCATGTTGTGTGGCTTGGCGAACTAACAGCAAGGCGTGCCAATTTTAAACCTGTCTTTTTTACCAATTTATTTTCTGTGATTTTTTTCGGTGGTTGCTTGAATTCTGGATAACCGTGGTTTTACTGTTTATGCTTTCTCAAGAAAGGAGGGCAAAATTGTATGCATCTCATCAAGTATAAAACAGAATACAACTTCGGCAAAGGAAAACATTTACAAAGTAGGACAACCTCCATATAAAACAGAAATTGACTTGAAACTGTTCATTGGCTCTTGGAACAAGGAGTTGTATCTGTAATGCCACATCATCTGACACTTCCCTTGCTATTGTTAGGTTTGACACTGATGGTTCAATTTACACTGGACACACCTGGGTACCTGCAAGTATAGGATCCTGCTTTGCACTCCCAGCAAACAAAAATATCAAACCAAGATCATTCCAAACTTTGTTCATCCTTCACTATGAAATCCCATTCAGCATTCAGCTTATAAAAGAAACCAGAAATATTGGAGAAACTCGGCAGGATATAGCAAAGATAAAGATACATAACCAATGCTTTGGGCTTAAGACCTTTATCATACTTCTAGCCCAAAACGTTGGTTATATATTGCTACATAAAGGACATTGTTTGACCTGCTAAGATTCTCCAGCATTGTGTTTTTAACTTCAATCATGGTGTCTGCAGACTCTCTGGTTTTACCAGAAAAGGGAGGCCACCCCTACATCCCAACACTGAGATTCCAGAACAACAGCCACTCACCCGGCTGCCTTCATCTCCATGTTCCTGAATTTACATGAATATGAATGTAAATTTGAAATTTAAAATGTCTTTTAATTCATTTTCACACGTGTTTAATAAATATTTTACATTATGTAATTTGGAAGACAAACGTTGCCAAAAAATGTTATCCAGCCTATCAATGTTGAATTGTGTGGAGATGGAGTCACTTTTAAGATCTTAACACCTCCTCATTCTTGGCAGCTCAAAGGTCATCAATTTCATTCTGAAAATGCACCCACAGCAAATGTCAACTGGATGCATGTCTAATCCTCACCATCATCCTTCAGTGCAGAAGCTATTTGCTTTGGGAAATTAAGAATTTTAAAGGCAATTTAAGGCAATAGAGATGGCCTCAGTG
The DNA here is from genome assembly GCF_036971445.1 of Narcine bancroftii. Lineage (NCBI taxonomy): Eukaryota > Metazoa > Chordata > Chondrichthyes > Torpediniformes > Narcinidae > Narcine > Narcine bancroftii. Next base: position 22,828,314 of record NC_091482.1, on the reverse strand, counting down.
GGTGGTTTTATCAATTGCTAATTCCCATCTTAAATTGCAGCTCATTTCTTGCCATCTTTTCAGAACTTCATAATTATTTATTATATCGCTCTTCGATCTGGAGCATTTACCTGCTGCAATTAGCAATTGCCTTGGAGCACACAAGCGCATTTTCAATCAATTAATGTGCAAATGCCTTAACTCATTGCCCACAGTTATACTGGTGAACTGATTAAGCTATCAAAGGTGCCAAATTCATTTAAAACCTATCTATTTTTAAATCATCTCAAGAGTGAATGCGAAACAGTTATCTAACACACAGTGACTAACTCCCTCATTCTAATTAGTTCAATATTCATTAATAAAAGCTTTCCCCATCTGATTTTATCTTTCAATGTCTATTTCACGAGCATGAAGTGTATGGGAGCCTTTACACATTGGATTCCATCAACCATTTTCACACCTCACCATTTCTGCCCATGCCAGCATGCCAAAACCTCGAACCAATCAGCCGATCTACTTTTACATCTGCTTACATTTTACGTTTACATTTTATTTCCATCTGAGCATATTTTTCTTTCCGATTATTTACCTTTCAGTGGGACGAGAGAAAGATGGCAGTTTAATCAAGACATTCAGCACGGTAACAGGCCCTTCTGGCACCATTTACACCGAATGAACCTCCAACCCCTTACATTTTGAAGGGTAGGAGGAAACCAGAGCACCCAGGGAAAACCCACGTAGACATGGGGAGAATGCACAAACTCCTTACAGAGAGCTTTGGCGCTCTAATAGCATTGTGCTAACTATGCTCTATACTCGAAGTGGAGAGCATTAATTCTGGAAAGCACACTGTGGTGTATCCTTAAACTAACCCCCTCTCTCCCTCAGTCGCAGGGGTTGGTCCAAAACCTATCAATTATCCAGTCCTGAAATCACCAATGTAGAAACTAAATGTCACTGCCCTTTGTCATTTCTGAATTTTGTGGGTGAAATTATCCATTCAATTTAGCACTGTTGGAATACAATGGTGGTTATGACGAAAGATTGGGTCATTTGATCGTCTTCCCGATGGCGGAGCATTTTTTCCGGATGCGCACAATCCATTCAATGTTGAGGGAGACTTCAAGTTGCTGGATCTTTTGGATGGCCAGCATTGCCCAGAAATATGAGTCGTGAGGAACTCCTTCCCAATCTCCTCCCTCGAATATATACTCCTTCCAATCCTCCCTCCCTCCAGTCAACTAGTGAGTGTTGCACCAGCGTCAGAAGGGTCAGGGCAATTCCCATTGCTCTTCGAAGACTGAGATCCTTGTGCCTCTTTGGTCTGTAGTACAGGTGCTCCTCAACTTACGTAGGGGTTGCATTCCTGCAACCCCATCGTAAGTCGAAAAAAAATCACGTCATCAAAGAATACCACACCTATCATTTTTTATAATTAAATTTTGAATCCCTTTATTCTACACTGAAAAAAAAAACGTGCACAGCTGAAAGCACACTGGGCATGGAGAATGTTTGAGGTATTGAGACGGTGAGCGTGGTTAAGTCAGCATCGTGAGAGAGTAGCGCACCGCAAGCACAGGAACAGATTGGAATTCGATATTGAAAGTACTGATTAGCACCATCGTAATTTTGAAAAATTGTAAGTCAGACCATTGTAAGTAGGGGAGGACGTGTATATTCAGAGGCAAAGAAGTCTTCTGTGTGCCACATGATTAAGAAAGTGCCTGGTGCCTTAAGGACCAGGCACTAAAGTTGAAGTGCAGAGAATAGGATATAATAATGAGATTGTTGTCATAGACATGAGTACAATGTGCAGATGCACCAACATTCTTACTTGCAGCAGCCACACAGGAGATGATACACAAACAATAGTATAAATTTACTTGCCATAATACATTCTGTCAGAAAAATAGATAATAAATAAAAAATGATGGGTAAATATTCACTGCTGCTTGGTACTAAGTGATTTTTATTCATTATAACGAGACTGTAAATTGTGCTCTTCTACTTTCAACACCTGCATGAATGTTAGAGTCGACCACTTACACTGCTCACAAAACAACCATCCTCACTGCACTAAATATAACATGATAAATAAACTTAAACTTAATGCAGACAGACCTCAATTGCGTAAACTCATGTAGTTCTGGAGTAATTTAGAGTTAGGGCAGTTTGGGGAAGTTCAAGAGCCAGATAGATAGTTCTTGAAAGCTCCAGAAGGACTGGACTTCAGGCTTCTGTCAGAAGGCTGAACTTGAGTGATGGGGGTTCTTCAAGGTGTTGGCTGCCTTGTTGAGACAATAGATGGGATGTCAGTGCCTGAGATGGACTTGGCTAGGCTGGTTACTTTCAACAGCCTTCTATGTTTCTGTGCACTCAAATTTACAAATTAAGCTTTCCAAATCAAGCAAGTGGAGCTGGAGAATAAAGAAGGCTACCAAAGGAAAATCCCAGCAAACACCATTGCATCTTACAGCAGTGTGGAGGAGAGAGACAGCAAAGACTAGGATTTCCAGGATAGACACTTCGCAGAAGCCACTGAAAAATCCCCAATGCACACAAAGTGATTTGCTCCACATACCGATCCTTAGAACCAGGCTGGTTCACAAGCAATCTGCCAAGAAATTTTAGATGATGCAGAACAACCCCTCACACCTTCCTGCATGTAATCTACTTCAGCATTGCTGGAGTGAATGGGGATTCTCGTGTCTGAAGGAGGCAGCTGAAGCCACTTCCTTCTCACCTGCTGCCTTCTCTCCTGCCGCCCCCCACCTGTTGCAGTTCCTTCCCTCTCAACTGCAGCCTCTTTCTTCCATGGGCATCATAGATGTGCGCTGCTATTTGTCTGCTACACTCTTCTCATTTCAACTACCGAGTATGGAACAGTGTATGTTCTGGCTGAAAATCAAGCTGATGTTATTTCTCTCTTATTTTTCGTCAGTTTCATCATGTTCTTTCAGGAATGCAATTGGGTCTGACCAAATAAGAATGGTCTAATTTCTAGACAGGTTTTTTTAAAATTTAACTAGGACAACATGAAGAAAGGCATACAACTCAACTCAAGCAACCCACCGCTCCACAAAGTGACACAAAATTAATCAGCAGGTCGGGAAGCAAATACAGATGGTCCCCGGTATTCGTCCGAGTTCCATTCTGACCGGCCAGATCTCGAAATGGACGCAAATCGGAAATACGTTACTCCGGGCCGACACGTTCTCAAATCGGAGCCGCGACACCGTCCACAGCCCAGCCTGCCTGGCACTGTCCACCACCAGCGGTACCTGGCCTGTGCCCACCTTCCCCACCTCGAACACGGAGTCTGCCACTGCCTTCATATCCCAAAAATGGAACACATTCAGCACCAGTGGAGTCTCGGCACCCTCCCGGCCCGTGGCTGCTGCCATGTTGAAATAAACAGCCCCCGGATCCCCAGGACCTGATACGTAAAGGTTAAAGGTTTCATTATTGACATGTAATTCTACATTTAGAATGTAACATACATGAAATTCTTCAATTTTGTCTAATTTTTATATTTAGATATATTTTTTCTTTATTTTAAAAAATGTAATCAGTGTTTCAGTCTTATGTATGGATGTTTGTAAGTCGCATAGGTCGTAAGTAGGGGACCACCTGTGCAGTACAGTGAGATATCAGATACAACATGAACTATGCTTCTCTCACCAAAGATGCTGCTTCACTTGCTGAGTACTTCCTGCATTGAGTTTAATGTCAGCCTTCCAGCATCTGCCAGGTTTCCCTTTTGTTAAGGCATCTTTTTATAAGCTACCACAACTTCTCCAAGTAGAATCTGAGCAGTTTTTCCAGAAAAGAAATGTACACTGGAGATTAATTGCCAATAAATTCTGTGCATAAAATCAATTTTGTCACTCAGAGTAGCGTGCTCAGCAAGTCTGATTGACAGTGAAATCACCCAATCATTTCCACTCTGGCTGCCTGCAGAATCGTTAAAAAAAAACCTGACAGTTCATTTTGATGGATTCAAAGCCTTTACTTCACTTGTGCAAGACACCACTTTTAAATGATTGGATTTACCTCAATGAACACAGAGATAACCTGCTTACTTTATAGCAATGGGTTAGTTTTCATCATCAACTTCCAGCTGAGTTGCAATATGGCAGAGTGAAAGAGTAACCCATACTAAGCTATTTGTCTTTAATTTTGTTAACATCTCCACCTTTTGACCCAGTGTTAACTGTTTCTCGATTGCAAGCAGAACATTTCAGTGGGGAAACAAACTGGGCTTTCAGTAGGCCCTTTCAAACTGCCGTGTAAAATGGGGTTAACCGTGCAATTTGCTGGTTAGCGCCCCAGTTACGCGACAGTTAGAAAGAGTCTGACCCGGTCAACCCCGTCGGGATCCAACCGGCTCCCTGACCTACCTCAGAGGGAGTCAGGGAACCCAGTTAAATTGACCTAGGTCGCACCCACAGGCAATTTGAAAATGAAAATGGCCGACCTGCTTATTCTGGTGATGTCAGCGCCTGCGTGCGTGTGCCACCGGGCAGCCAGCATCCGAATGTCCAGCAGTACTTCCAGCGAGCACGTGAAGTGTCATTGCAGGGGGAGGGGGGTGAAATCCCCCCGAAATCGCCGGGTTGGTGATGCCCCTGCAATTGCACCTTTGCCCCTGTAATCGCACCCGGGTCCCAGGAGGGCTATCCAGGGGCTGCAGTTTAAAAGAGGCTAGTCTCAAAGGTGGCAACCAGAAAAGCTTAAAATAAATCAATCTTCAAATGGGAACAATTTAATCTCCTACTAGCAATTCATAAAAATACATCCAGAATACTGAGGAGAGGGTTCTGTCTCAGATGACAGGGCTATTGTAATTTGTTTTTGTCTTCAATCAGATGCATTTAATCAAATTACACTAATTACTCCTGCACTGCATGAATTAGGACCAAACATTAAATGGAATGAAAAACACAACCACACATCTCACCTTAAATGCCAGAATAGACCATGGTTTGAAAGATTGAGAGGTGTACCCACCGGGAGGCTTTGATTTCTTTTCAGATTTACAATGGCAGAATAGCAAATGGTGTCTTTTAAAAAAAGAAACCACAAATGGGACTTAAAGGCAATGATAAGATCAGCCATCACTTGAGACTGATGATGGGTATCAGCCACACTTAGACAAGATTGTTATCAGTAGGCTAATGCCTTTTCAGGGAAAACCAAGACTTTGAAAGCCCCTACAGCATGTTATCAGACTATCTGACAGGCAGATAAGCCTTACTCCTCTTTCACGCAAGCACCACTTCCTGGATAAATGCTGGATAAATGAAAAGACAAACACTAAAAGACAACAGATTTCTGTGAAAGGATTCAGAATGGAGGCAACTTTTTACATCAAGCACTTAAAACCAATTTAGCTCCGCTCTGACAAAACAGCAGAGCTTTGTAAACAAACAGGCTTTATTGTTACCCAGATTATCTCCACTTCTTTAAACTATGGGCAATTCATCCTGAGAAATTTATCAAAAAATATTTCCGCTCCTTTCCTTCGTACCAAATGTTATACAAGTCGAGTGCACCCCATATACGAAGTTCTGAAAACTGAAAAGATACAAAAACCAAACTTTTTTTAAAGCGCTGGCATGACGTCACAAGGGGAAAAAATTTCATCGCGTGACTTGCCCGCGTGGGGCTCTGACGCTGTTGGCGCCAGTTCGATTACAACAACAGTAAAAAAAAAGAAATCTTTGCTTCTGTCCGGGAAGTTGCCAAATGGAGCTGACTTTCAGCACCGGTTGCAGGTGGAGTCGGGGAGGGCAACTCCATTCTCAAAGTTGGGTGTGGTGCCGTCCCCATTGAAGAAGTCATCTCAGGCTGCCGGACTGAAGTGGGGACCTCGGGCTGCCGGGCAGCAGTGGGGAGGTGTCGGCAGCAGAAATCAAGTATTTTTTGGTTATGTATTAGACTTTATTTAACTGCTGATACAAATATCCCTGCTGATGCCACTGTGCTGTTTTGGTTTTTTTTTCGGTTTTGTTCTGAAAACCAAAAAAACCCAAAAACTGAACAATGTCTGGTCCCAAGTGTTTACTGTACCTGTATTGGCCCTGACTGCTTTCTGGATTTGGAATAACCATCTGCTTAATCCACTCAACGTCTATTTTTCCAATTTAAATATTTTTGCAAAAACGTTGCTGGTTGATAAGTTGACTTTTAATAGAAATGCTAAAATAAGGTCAAAATTAGTTTTCACCTCAACAAACAGGCTTAAAACTCTGTGTTCTGAATTATTGCTTCTGTGAAGATTCTGCTTATTAACCAATACCTTAGCACCTGCAACTCAGGAAAGCTCTCAAAGTGGAGCAGAGAAGTGATCCCAAGTGTCTGGACTTATCCCTTCAGCACGAACTAAACAATACAGAATATCTCATTGTTATTTCTATGGATTTGCAACTTAAATTGGCAAGTGTGTTTCCATCATTCCAAGAGTAAGGAGGAACATGAAGGGACGTTGGAATCTTGAGATGCTGGAGAGACAGCATCTATGGGAGAAATAGTCAATAGGCATTTAAGTCTTGATAAAGGGCCCCAATAGGGTTGGATCATTTCCACCCTGTTGATATTCTGCTTGATCCACCAAAATCCACCATAATCTCATGGTATGCTCTATCACACCAACACTGTCAACATTTTAGAAGGCCGCCATTTGCTTTAAAGCAGTGGTTCCCACCCTTTTTCTTTCCGCTCACATCCCACTTTAAGTAATCCCTATGCCATTGGTCCTCTGATTAGTAAGGGATTGCTTAAGGTTGTATGTGAGTGGGAAGGGAAGACTGAGAACCACTGCTCTAGACCCAATTGTTACTGAAATATTTTGCCTGAGAAAAATTGTCATTGATACATTTCCTTTGGAGTTATGAAACTGTGTACATAATGAGACAATTAGGTATGATTAAAACAGTGGTTTTCAAACTTTTTCTTTCCCTTCACATACCACTTTAAGCAATCCCTTACTAATCACAGAGCACCTATGGCATAGGGAATACTTAAAGTGGGTATGTGAGTGGAAAGAAAAATGTTGAGAACCACTGCTTTAAAGCTATATGTTATTGTGAAAAACTGCAATGATAAAAGCACAGGTTTTTAATTCAAATCCTTTCCATGACAAAGTGCTTTTAGGAATGTGATGAACAGCTGATATGTCACTAATTGATTTCAAACAATTCCCACAAATCAAATATTGGCCACTGCCTTCGAGCTGTGATGTCTCCATTGGAACAATGGATCAGTAATCCGCTGGCTGAACACATTCAATGCCCCTCTATACACTTGACTCAAGTGTGGGCTCTCGGAAGCAACAGGGCCTTGAGGCCCAGAATTCCCAAGGCCAGCTTCGAGAGAAGAGAAAGCAAAGCCAGGGACCCCCAAATATTTTTTGACCATCGACCCCTTCATCCATCATCAACCCTCAGGTATGGAAATATTCCCACCAACCCCCATAACCCGGCAACATTCTTTGGATGTCTGGTGGGGTGGGTGTGCAGGCCTGGGGGGAGGGGGCCGCTGACACTCCCCACCCTCCGCTACTGACATACAAAGAACACACATCTCTTTCTTCTCCACTCTGTCCACCCTCCCTCATCCTCCCGTTCACTCTCAATTTATTAAAAGGCCAAAGCCAAATACAACATGGTGGCCATCAAGGCTAGCCCTTGCGAGCCCCTGTCTTAGGTGCTATTTTCAGTAGATATGTCCCTGCTTGCGACCACAAAAGTTCAATACCCCCACTCTCCTCCGGTGTTTATTGACCACCTTTTGATCCCCCAGGCATTTTTTGACCCATTTTGATCCCTTGGATAATCCAGTTGACCCCCACTTTGGAGAGCCCTAAGCTAATTCTTGTATCAACGCCAAGTGGATTTAGACACTCAAAGAGTCATTCAAAAACATTAAATGTATAAAATTAAGAGCATTATTAAAAAATATTTTAGTTTTTATAAATTAAAATAGTAAATCACATCAATACTTAAAAGCTTTAAACTAAAATAATTAAAAATAACTGCTTTGAAGTCTGCAGATTTAGAATCTCCAATGAATCCTAAACTTATTTTGACTTGATGCAGACAGACAGATGACTCCCCCATCCGAGAGTTGGGGATTTTTGGCAAGACGGGGCTCCCCCATTAGATTCCACGGGGAAATCAAGCCTTGCAACAGCATCATAACCTATCACCATCTGCCATTCACCACCAGACATCCCTGGGGATAGGGGATTCTATCCTCCACTGGTGGCATCTGAGTGACGCATCAAGCAATGGTGAACTTGCCCTAAATCTGATCAATGTATTACAATCTTGTATTTAAGTAAAATTAATTATGCTTAATTATAACAGAGTTAAGCATTATGAAGAGCACAGTATGAGCCCTTCAGCCCCTGTTGTTGTGCCAACTTATACAGTGGACCTTCCCTCCCAGATGCATTCATGGAGGGGTTTCTCCTCCGCACGGAATTCTGGGAGGGTGCCGTCGCGTGCTCTCTCTCCCCCTCCCCCCACTGCTGTGACTTTCCCACGGTCCTTTAGAAATTTCTAAAGGTATATTATATAGGACAGCAAAATTTCTTCCTTTTTAATCCTTTGTTTCCTTCACTTTCTTGCACTCATCCAAAAACATCATCAACTTGTCACTACTTTGTCCCTGATAGTCCATGTTCCTTTCACACTGGGCTAATTGGCACGAGGACATCAGATGACGCAGGGGATGATACAATCTGATGCCTGCATGCTGATTCTGGAACGTTCACACTGGACCCTTAACCGGTAGATTGGCCGTTGATTACTAGGACAAGGTGCCAATCTGAGTTCCATGATGCAGGTGAAGAAGTCTGAGACTTGGTAACATTTTGAGAGCTATCAGAGCCGTGATCTCCATTCAGCAAGGTTTGCTGGTTGCAATAAGATCCAACTCTATTTGACCCTGCCTGAATTCAGAAATGAAAATATAAACCTCAATTTATATACTTTAAATAAGTAAATGACCTTGAATTGCTTCTAGGGAGCATCATTTAACAAAATTTGACGCTGTGACTCAAAATGAAATGGTAGACCGAAGATTGCTTGCAGAGTGAAACACAAATGTCTGCAGGCACTTTCATTGTTGTAAAAATGCTGGAGGAACTCAGCAGGTCTCACAGCTCTTGAAGAAGGCCTGGACCCTTGGTTATATGTCTTTACGTCCAATGGACGCTGCGTGACCTGCTGAGTTCCTTCAGCAATTTTTGTGTTTTTATTGCTTAAAGAACTTTGCTTATAATGAGTGACATGGATGAAAGTGACATCGGAAAGGAATTTCAGTGTTTTTAGACAACTATGTCTGAAGTAGCCCAGGTGAATGTTATGGATAACATGAGGCATTCAGTGTCTAGACCTTGGATGGTTGTTGGACAAGAAAGATCATGGAGAATTTGAACTCAAGCATTATACTCTTTTTAAAAAATCAAAGTTTTGTTCAACCTGGAACTCAGTAAACTAGGTGTGAAAAGGAATAGAGCAAAGGGAAAATAATGGTGGCCGAGTCTGGTCAATGCTGTTGAAACACTAACCATCTGAAGAATAGCTGTAAAACAATAATTAGTGTTGATTATTGAGGGTACCCTTCGTAAAAAGAATGTTTCTCCAATATAGTTGATCTGTTTCAGAAAATTAGTACAATAAGGAAAATTAAGCATTCATCTGGAAGATTAAACCTTACGTTAGAAAATAAAGTTGATCTCGCTTATTTGTGTTGCAGATCTCTCAGGAATTAGTTGTATAAAATAAAATTCAATTCAGACTAAATTATCACAGAGGTTTAAACGCAAAGAATTTATTTCCACAACCAATTTTGTTTCAGCCTCCCAGCTCGCGTCAGGTTCTGGGGCATTGTCGCAGCAGAGACTGCCAATAACAAGGTACAATTCTCAAGAAATTTTTCCCAGGGAAGTAATTAGTTTCATTTAGTATGATGACAAATTGATCCAGTGTGAATCACACCTACCGAATAATCTAAAGTCCAGGGCCTGCAGCTCTTGTTGCCAAGTCGTGCTTATTCGGTGGAAACATAATTCTGATCTCTACCCTCATTTCCCTTAGCCCTGGGTGTGAATTGGAGCTAGAAAGGGATAAAAAGCACAACCCTTCTTTGGAGTTCATTATCACCTTACTTAAAGTGTAAAGTGGGTAGTTGTGGGAATGCTGGGGTTGGTGGCAAACATGTACAGCATTAGGAAATGAGTGAACTATACTGCAGAACAGGATAGTAACATTCAGGATTTGCAAAGATCTGGAAGAGCACTGAAATAAAGCAAAGTGTGGCTTTCGCTTGACTGAAGGGAGATGATCATTTGAAGAACAGGACTACTATACACAACAGTTAAACCACCACAAAATGCACAGATTTTAGACACATTTAACATTTCATCTAATGGAGAGTTTTTCAACAAAGGTAAGGGGGGAAAAGATGGACGGAACGAGTTAATAATGCTCATAAATGGATTTTGGTCAAGAGCAAAAAGAAGAGCTAGATGGATGAGAAGTGTTACTCAGTTGAGGTCTGCAATGCCCTGCATTGTCAGATGTTGCAAACAGGTGTACAGTAGCTCTCAACGACGACGGGAAAGGAAAGTAATTGCAATTGTTTGACAAGGAGCAGGTATGTAATGGTAGTTGTTTCAATGTTAAAATATCACTATTCCACACCCCCCACCACCAAAAAAAACCATGAGTCGATTTCTAAAAGCAGTGTGGGAAAAAGTTCTTTCATTTTTAAGCTGGCTGTTAAAGTTTATAGTCTACATTTGCCACTTGTAAGAATCAAGTCCTAACTACTTGCCCAAAGGTAGGTTCTATTGCCATTTGAAGGGTATTGCACAGCTCAAGGCCTTTGGTTGTCCTGAGATGGATTCAGAGTGATGATCTAAACTCAGTAAACCTCACATCAAATTATGGTGCTCACGTAAATGGTAAGTAACAATAAACATTAATATCAAAGTGAAAACACGATGCTGGAGAAACTCAGCAGGTCCAACAGTGTCCTTTATCCACCAAAGATAAAGATACAGAACCAATGTTGGACCTGCTGAGTTTCTCCATCGTGTTTCACTTCAATCAGTGTCTGCAGATGTTTTGGCTTCTCTATATCATCAAGTGTTGACCTGGATTAAGTTGGGCTGAATGGCCAGTTCCTGTCAGCCATATACTGCGTAAACATGCTTATCTTGATTTTCTGGTAGTCATGATATGCTACACCACAGGCCATTTCATGCCAGACCTCCACCTGGAGGCCGGCTACAAGCGCAGAGGTAAAATTAAAACTTGCCTTTCATGGAGTGAATGGCTGCACCAGCGTTGCATTCATGTCGAGCGGCCCTCATAGCACACTCCGAATCCGAGCGACTGGTGCCGTAGCGCCATCCGTCATAAATCACGGCATAAAAACCACTCTATTTTTCCCAGAACAGTTCCAGCTGCAAGGGGGATCATGGGTAGGGAAGTCAACCATTGCTCTGCTGCATTTTGAGCCACAGAGAGCGGCCCTGAAGGCCGAAGCGGCTTGGTGGGGCCGTCACAGGCCGCACCAGCTGTCCCCTGATAGCCCCTGCTGGCCCCCACTGCCCTGAAGGCTTCCGCCGGCCCCCGCTGCCCTGAAGGCTTCCGCCGGCCCCCGCTGCCCTGAAGGCTTCCGCCGGCCCCCGCTGCCCTGAAGGCTTCCGCCGGCCCCCGCTGCCCTGAAGGCTTGCGCCGGCCCCCGCTGCCCTGAAGGCTTCCGCCGGCCCCCGCTGCCCTGAAGGCTTCCGCCGGCCCCCGCTGCCCTGAAGGCTTGCGCCGGCCCCCGCTGCCCTGAAGGCTTGCGCCGGCCCCCGCTGCCCTGAAGGCTTGCGCCGGCCCCCGCTGCCCTGAAGGCTTGCGCCGGCCCCCGCTGCCCTGAAGGCTTCCGCCGGCCCCCGCTGCCCTGAAGGCTTCCGCCGACCCCCGCTGCCCTGAAGGCTTCCGCCGGCCCCTGCTGCCCTGAAGGCTTCCGCCGGTCCCCGCTGCCCTGAAGGCTTCTGCTGGCCCCCGCTGCCCTGACGGCTCACACCTGCCTTTCCTGCCTTGAGGGGGTCATTGAGGGAGAGGTGTAAGAGGGGAGATGGGTCACGGGCTGATAGCGTCATCAGCTCGCACCTAACCAGCCACTTGTAGCTGTACATTCAAGCCAGGCAGCAGAGCGCAGCACTCCGCCAATTATCTTTCCCTGAGAAGGGTTGAATTTGGCACCTCAGAGACGGCCATAAGAAAGATAAGTTTTGGCATAAGGGCAGAGAACCTCTGCCTTTATAAGGGCATGTTCCTTGCTTGAAAGGGCCTAATGATTATGACATGGAGGTGGATGTAAATTTAGTCAACAGAACCCAAGATTATTTTACTCTATTCCCCCCCAACCAAATGCATTTTGAAATAAAAGCTCAAATGATATATTGGTTGATATAGGAGAGAATAATAAAGAATTCCAGCTGCGAATCTTGTGTTACAGATTGATTGTCCATTAATGAAGCTATCCAATTTTGGAAATCTATTTCTTATTCTTAACCACACAATATGATTGAATCCACAAATTACCTTGAAATTAACCTTAACTACGCGGTGCAGAGTGGAAGATGTTTCCTAGACCAAAGTTATGAATGCTATTATTCAACGAACAAGGGAAAACAACCTTTGAAATGAATTTAGCAATTTAATTTTTTTGAAGAATGGGGAAATTAACAGTTATGGGGAACATGTGCAGAAGCGAAGCAGGGTGCACAGCCAGATTAGCCATGATTTTTATTGGATGGGCCAGATCGCTTCATCCTGCTCCTATTTCTTATGTTTAAAAATTTTCTCCATGAGCCCTGAGATGACTCTAAATTGCGACGCACTTTAAACCTATGAGTTTTGCCAATTTGGGTAAAGAGATGTGCCACTTGCCTGGAAGCTTTGAGTAGCCTTGCCAAAGTCCAAATTACTCTTCATCTTTGTATATCATTGCATTTCAAACAAAGCACCAATAAACGGCCCTTGTGCTTTTATGCAGCACAAAGAGCACTGAGGGTTATCACAAGGTCAAATCTGGCGCTGAGCTAAAAAGGCAATGCATAGCCCTCCATACCTGTCCCATCCATGTATGTCCAAAATCTTAAATGTTAAAATTGAGCCTGCGTTCATTACTTCAACTGCAAGCTCATTCTCTGTGAGAAGAAGTTCCCCCTAAACTTTTTCCCTTTCACTCTTAACCCATGTCCTCTGGTTTGAATCTCACCAATCCTCAGTGAAAAACCTCTCATCCATTTACTCTCCCTAGACCCCTCATAATTTTGTATTCTGTCTTTCTTTGGCTTGGCTTCGCGGACGAAGATTTATGGAGGGGGTAAAAAGTCCACGTCAGCTGCAGGCTCGTTTGTGGCTGACCAGTCCGATGCGGGACAGGCAGACACGATTGCAGCGGATGCAAGGGAAAATTGGTTGGTTGGGGTTGGGTGTTGGGTTTTTCCTCCTTTGCCTTTTGTCAGTGAGGTGGGCTCTGCGGTCTTCTTCAAAGGAGGCTGCTGCCCGCCAAACTGTGAGGTGCCAAGATGCACGGTTTGAGGCGTTATCAGCCCACTGGCGGTGGTCAATGTGGCAGGCACCAAGAGATTTCTGTACTTCCATCAGATCTCTCTTCATTCTTCTGCATTCCAGGAAAGAAAGTCCTAACCTTTCCCTGTAATTCATTCCTGAAGTCCAGGCAACATTCTAGTAAATCTTCTCTGCACTCTTTCAATCTTATTGAGGTTATTCCTTTAGTTAGGTGACCAAAACTGCACACAATACCCCAAATTTGGCCCCACCAATGCTTTATACAGCTTTACCATCACGTCCGACAATCAATATGTTGATTTATGAAGGTCAATATGCCAAAAGCTCTCTTTACCATCCTATCTACCTGTGACACCACTTTTAGGGAAGTATGTATCTGTATTCCCAGATCCCTCTGTTCTATCGCCCTCCAGTGCCACACCATTTTGGTAGGCACAGACGAGAACGGCTGAAGGGCCTGTTTCTGTGCTGTAATGGTTCTATGAATTACCCCGACGTATTAGGTTGGATTCAGTTTCAAATTTGGCAGATTTCTCTGTTCTTTAAACCAGTAGAATGATTAGTAGGTTGGCTACTGGAACCTTGCCAGTTTTACCTGAAACATTGAATGCTTCAAGACATTGAATGGCTTTGATCTAAATTAAAGGTGGATGCGAGTTATTTGAAGTGAGCAAAGTAGAAATTTGGAACTAAGCCTTGTTCACTCATTCCCACTGCACAATATAAACAGAGATGCAGTGGAGTACAGGCAATAGATTTCTACACAAATTAATCTGCAAATGACAATTCCAAAATTCAGAGTTCAAAATCTCAAACTAATCCATTACTAAAAGGTGAAACACTTCATTATTTTTGTTCAAGGAGAAACTGCAAGAAACAAAGACCTGATGAATATTGCCCCTCGTTGGACTCAACTACACTAAAACCATTATTGCTACTAGATTTGAATATCTACTTATCTTTGGATAGAATCAAAAGGTCAAAACATTGTTGCAGAACCCCATATTGCAATTAAAGATGAAAGATGAGCTGTTTCCAGATACAAGTGAGAATGGGAATAATTCCCTACAAATTATAACCTACTTGCATACTGCAAATACAAGTCTTCCATTTTCCACCTCCCTTTGAGATGGTTCTCCGCACCTTACTCCAGCCACATCTCTCTGTCCAGCAAGAAAGGCCATCTCTAACTTGTCCTATTCATATCCTTTTTTCACTGCATAATTGCTGGAGTTCTCTGAAGATGCTACCCTCGCTGCCTCCACTTTCTCGGTTTCTTAGTTGCATTCCATTTGTTGGAAACAACTCAACGACCTCCATTATCTCTGTTCTGCCATACAGCTAGCCAACCATCCATTACTGAATGTCCAAATCTTCGGTCCAAAATGCAGGGGAGATTAAAACGCCAATGTTGTTGACACCAGTATGGTGTTCCCTGCCATCGTTTTCACTCCTTGCAGTGAGGCATTTGCCTGATGTTTGGCAGACCATTCAACAGCTTGAAGACTTGTCTGACACTGAGATAAGCTTCAAATCACTTCTCCACAAAGAAACAATGATTCCCCATGCCAACTCCTTAACATCTTCCAACACTGAGGACTTCAATGCTTCACTGGCCAGCCTCCCATTTTAAAATCTGTTTGCTTGTGTTTGCTTTGAACACTGCTGATCTCATACCTACTGACAGAGATTATCCACCATGCTGAACTCATTCATCGATGTTGGTTTCTGGCTCAATAGAACCATGAGATGCTACAGCACAGAAAACATTCAGCCCTTCTAGTCTGACCATTATTCTGCTAGTCCCATTGACCGGCTCCAAATTCCACAATCCTTCAGACCTCTCCCACCCACGTATCTGTCCAATTTATTCTTAAAACTTAAGAACCCACCTACATTCACCACATCAGATGGCAGCTCATTCCACACTTCCACCACTCTGTGGAGCTTTCCCATGATGTTCCCCCTAAATTATGACCTATTTATCTCCACCAATCTAAGTCGAGAAACCCTACTCGCATCCTCTCCATCTATACCTCTCATAATTGTGAACCTCTATCAAATCTCCCTTCATCCTTCTTCACCCCACTTTAATTTAAAAATTCTCATCCTAGTTTCCCGATCCCTCAATGGTCTCATACACACTCACTATCTGAAGCCACCTCCAGCCACACAAGCCTTTGAGATTTCCAACTTCCTCACGTTCTGCTCTTCTGCACCCCCTTCAGGTGCCCAAGTCCTCAGCACTCGTTCTTTCTTTCTTTCTAAACCTTCCCACCTCTTGCTTCCCCTCAGGTGCTTCTTAAAACAACTTCCTTGCATTTCCCCTCATGGTTTACTAGATGATTTACTGTATCAAAAAAATTGCAGAAACAAATTTTTCTTCATTGTTAAAACAGCACGACACAGCGAATAAGGCTCAAGTTATTTAATTTTTGATCGATTAACAAATAGAATGCAGACTATTGATGCAAATAAAACTGCAGGATAACCAACAGCTATGTAACCTACCCAAAAGATTAAACAACACAATGCATCTTTGATTTACTCCACCGCAAGATGATGGAATTGAATTGTTTACTCTTCTGGAGTTTGAGAAAAGGTGAGGAGAAAATGGTTGTTTTATATTTCCTCCAAGTCCATTATTACTTGAAAGTATATTTTTAAATGGCTCATAAGTTGCCTTTTAACAATGTTCCCATGAAGATATTTTGTCTGACAATTGCCAAAATAATTCAGACATTATTAATACACCATCCAGATAAGGCAGGTTGAAGAAAATGATTAATAACACTGGACAACAAATTAAAAAAAAAACATTTGCTTCCTGAAAATAAATTGGGAATTATGATAGACAACTTCAAACTGAACACAAAGATCATTTCAGATTTGCTGCATCACGTAGGAAGTTGGGGAAACATTAATTAAACTTTTATTGAATTTAGCATGTTTAATCGCATAACATCGCATTAGTTCAATTGACCTAAAAATGTTTTGCCGCTGATTGTTATTTGTACTCAGCATCTGGTGCCTCTTGTGTCAGTGTCCAACAATAGTTGGCCAGCCAGCACTGATGGATTCCAGATCCCCTGCTACCGCTTTTCCATGGTCGCAACATCCGGGTGAAACCTTTCACCACGTTCGTCACTGACTGCACCAAAGTCAGCAGAGAAGAAGTCCAAGTGTGAATGCAGAAAAGTAATTTTCAATGACATGTTGGCTCTTCATGGTTTTGTGTACTTGAAGTAGACTTAAAATGTGACAGGAAATTGCAAAATTGCATCTATAAAATGGTACGTGACAGGAAAATTTAAGGCAACTTTTGTGATCAGCAGGCCCATAAAATACACCCAAAAGTGTTCAGGAACCAAAATCTTTGTTGTCCAGTGTAATTGTTAAAGGAAATCAAGCAAAATCAGTTGTCCCGTATGTAAAAACAGCAGTGCCAAATTTGCTGTTTGGTCCTAACTCTTCAGAACTGGAAAAAAAATTCTATGAGCTGTTAAATTTATAATAACCATACACATTCTGTGTTAATGTGCAATACTGAAGAAATTCAAAATCCATTTTAATTTCAAGTAAGTGTTCACGTACTCCTATTTTGTCAGAACAACATTCTATTAAAGACATTGTTTGTTAACACTCAGGGCCATTAATCTATTATCCACTGCAATTACTGATGTCTGAAACAGCAAGAAGAATCAATCAACAGAACTAACATTGTACTTCGCTGCATTAGCTGGCAACTTTCTAACGTCTATGCTTCTCTTTAATCCTCTGGTCTCTCCTTTGTTTTCCAGAACAGTTTAATCAGAAAGGATGTGAAGCAGAGCTCCAATCTTCCAGCTTGTTGTGGAGAAACTGGCAACCAATGGTTTCTCTAAATTCTAATGCTCAGTAATTGTGTTCAATCGACACAGCATTTTTCCTAAAATGGTTACATAGAAATGGAAGATAAGACCAGAAGCAGGCCATTCAACCCTTTGAGCCTATTCTGTCTTTCACTATGATCAAGGCTGTTCCAATAGCTCAATACCATATTTCCCCATATCCAAAGGTGGTTTTTCTGTCCAGCAATCCATCTCCTTCTAAAATATGTTCAACAGCTTGATCTTCATAGCTGGCTGCTATACAGAATTCCACAGGTTTGCCACCCTCTGAGTGAAGAAATATCAGGCATCTCAGTCCAAAATTTCCTGCCATGGAACATAATGATGTGACTCTCATTCTGGACCCCACAGCGGAGGAAACATCCTCCCCCCACTTGACACGTCGAGCCCTGACAATATTTTGTAACTTTCAAAATATTGAAAATGATCCCCTCTCGTTCCTCTATTTTTTTTTAAAAAGAGATACAGCATGGTAACAGGCCCTTTCGGCCCATGAGTTCCTGCAACCCAATTGCACCCATGTGACCAATTACTAACCCATTTGTCTTTGGATATGCAGCACACACAAATGTAATCTCCTCAAATCCCAGTCTTCCAGGACTCATTCTGGCCAGTATTTTGTTGCATTTCCTCCATGACAAGTTCATTAAACTGCTATTGAAGCACATTGTAAAAATAACTGAGCATAACTATATTTAAGTGGTATCAATGAAAAGCAATCAGTTAAGGGGAAAAAAATCCATTCCAAATACTTTTGATTTTGTGAGATGAAGTTGAAAGGATTACCCTCACAATAACTCACAGAAAGCATTTTCTTTTGGCATTGATGTTGAGATGTGTTTAATCAGCTAGCAACATAAAGGATTAGTCTCAGTCTATTCCCATGAGTGACAGAGATCTAGACTGAATTCAGCAGACTTGCAGTTCAATGAAAATCTGCTTAATTGTGTGAAAAATGCTGTCGCCACTTTCATGTACCCAACTCCCTTAACCAACCTTCGGGTTCAAAACATCTCAACGTCCAAGACGTTTACTCCCATCAGGAGTTCCAGTTATTTGTGCAGTATTTTTACCTTGCTATCCGTTGAAAATCCATTATTGAAAAGAATTGCTTTGGTCACTATGTTACAAAAGCTAAAGTACACCGAACAAGGTGCTTCCCTCAGCCACAGGACAGGGCCAATTCTTGTACTTGGTTTTAGGAATTTCACTTCCATTATTCTTAATAGAAAGGCTCTGCGTAGCAACATGGACTGACTGAGTGCCCTGTGGGAAATCACAAAGAAGGCTTGCCCACGGCTATACTTTGTCAGGAGTTTGAAGAGATTCAGTATGTCACCAAAGACTCTCAGAGACTTCCACAGGTGTACTATGGAGAGCATCTGGCTTGTTGCGTCACCGTCTGCTATGGAGGTGCCAATGCTCAGGACAAGAAAAAGCTCCAGAGGGTTGCTAACACGAGAAACAGCCTCTATCCACAAGGACCCCCCCCCCCCCCACCACAACCACCCAGGCCATGCGCTCTTCACTCTGCAACCATTGGGAAAAAGAAACCTGAAGACGAGCACTCAGCGGCACAAGGACAGCTTCTTGCCCCCCCATCCCCACCAAGCCATCAGATTCCTGAATGAACAATGAACCAAAGACACTACCTCATTTTGTCTTTCTATTTTTGCACTTTTTTTCAAGGTGGTTTACAGAAATGTTTTCCCTGTGTCGCTGCTGCAAAACAATAAATTTCATGACTTGTTCATGACAATAAATTCTGATTCCTAAAATATTGCAAGATGGCTTCAAGATTGGACACTGCCAGGAATGGCCATAGAAAAAAAGCAAAGAAACAATGTATAATAAATTGTGGCTGTTAGATTATTTCATGTAATGCCCTGAATTGAATGATTGTAAAACAATTAAAGATATATGGTTAAATTTTATACCAGTAAAATGTTGACTATTTCCACTATCGTTCAACAGCGTGACTCTTAATGTCTTAACTGCAGCACCAACAGTGCCACAACATCTTTTTTCAGTTATTTAAAAACATTTATTTCCCCATTAATTACTGCTAATTTTTTTGGATTTTGACTGAAATTTCTGTCAACACTCATTTCTCTATAGCTTCTGCACAGAATGTCACAGAACTGGGAATGCGACCAACAGAATGATAACCTGTGAAAGGTCAAGGAAGGCTGCATCAACATGTTCCCTTCCACCACCACCACCCCCCACCCCCCCACCCACACACACACAGCTGATGTTTAAGTCTATGAATCACTCACTATTTGGAAAATTGTAAAGAACAGAATTCCGCCAGGATATCAACATCTACACCATTAGGCATCCAAAGGAACCACTGTCACACACACCTGATGAATTGTCAACCTGAAAGATGTCTGACAGATGCTGAGTCATCTCTAAGGCAAGTCATACAACTGTACTGCATAAGTAT
This sequence comes from Narcine bancroftii, assembly GCF_036971445.1. Lineage (NCBI taxonomy): Eukaryota > Metazoa > Chordata > Chondrichthyes > Torpediniformes > Narcinidae > Narcine > Narcine bancroftii. Next base: position 22,808,386 of record NC_091482.1, on the reverse strand, counting down.
TTTTCCTTAATTGCAATAGGAATTGGGGATGGGCTGGCAGTCTGTGATGTAAGAATGGAACATCATGATGGAAGCTGTTTAGTGACCCCATCAACATCTGCATTGTAATAGATAGTTTCTTTGCTTATTTAAGTGACAAATTAATTTAATTTGTTAATTTTGGTCTGCAATGGGCCCTGAATACGGGATTATCCAGTGCCCTTTAGAAAGTTCTACACATGCAATGAAACCAAGAATGGCTCTACTAACTTCAACAATGAGATTGAGCAGTCAACTCCACTAGGTTCACACTCTGTATCAGAGTATCTATCTCCAACAGAAGTCATAAGACAATGCATCTTTGTATGAGTATTACCAAGCTCAAGATTGAAGATTCCTTTCTGGTCAGTTACACAAAATACACAAATTTGCTGTCCAAAAGCAAACACCTCGGGTGAGCTGAGGGCAAATCCTGCCCAAGGAGCAGGTGGCAATGCATCAGCCAGGGACCTTGTAATTTAAAATTCATATTCAAGCATGAGCAAAGTAAGTAAGGATTAATTTAAGCAGTTTAGCATCTAGGAAAGTGGACAATCTTCAGACCCAGATGAAATGCATCCCAGACTGTTTAAAAAAGTGTGTGTGTGTGTGTGTATGTGTGTGTACACACATGTGTGGGAGTGAGGGTAATAAACATAATTTTTCAGTCTTCTCTATTGCAGAGGAGCAATGCTACAAACACATGGCAGTGTAGCGATGAGTGTAATGCCTTTACAGCACTTGGGATCAGGACTGGGGTTCTATGTGTGTGCTCTGGCTTCCTCCCACTGTACACAAACCGAGGGTGTAGGTTAATTGGGTGTAAATTGGGCAGCACAGTCTCATGGTTACCATGCTGTATGTCTACATTATTAAAAATTTACAGTGCAGACGATACAATTCTGCTAACATGGGTAAATGAAAGCTGTGACTGAACTGGAGGCAAATAATAAAAGAACACATACAGTTTATCAATGAGCAAAAACTGGATTGACCTGGTTTCTCTTTTTTAGAATGAGGGAAAAACAAAAATGTTAACTCATCTATAAAAAATATAGGGAATTTGAGTACAGTAAATTTCCTTTTGCTGAGCAATCAAAACCAGGTCAACAAAATTAAACCAATTAAGAGATGGGTAAGGGAGGAAATTAGGACATTATTTCATCCACAGAACATTGTGATTCTGGAACAGAATGCCAAGTGGGATGGAGGCAAAATTCTCACCGCTCAAAATGCTTGCATGTGCACAAAGAGGTTATCATCTGAAGGGCCAAGTTTAATCAGCAAGACACTGGAGTGGCTGATGGAAGTACATCAGTCGTGGATGTCCTGGAACAACAAATCGCTCTCTCCGCTTGCAAAACCACATGACCCTCTCAGAACAGCAAGTTCTCTTCCAGACAATATGCAGCTCCAACAAGCTCTTCCATCTGTTGCCTTTTGTAAACAACAATCCATTAGTGAAGTCTCCTGAGCACTCTTCAAAAGCTCTTGCAAAAGCTTGGAGGCCCCGCATGGGGCAAAGCTGCAGTATTTTAAATAAGATCTGTTTTGAAATGTTTGTCTGTAACCTACTCTAACAAACCTTTCCCAATTTCTCTCCCCCCCCAAAAAACCTATCAATATATTCACTCTGTCACAAGAGTCACTCACAGATTGCTGGAAAATGTCGTGATTTCTCTTTGGTCCGCCCAAGGCTGGTTGGTCTTCCAGCACAGAGAGGGAAAATGCTGCCCAGTGGCACATTCCAGCCTGCAGGTGAGGGACCTCGCTGACGACCCAAGTGCTCGGAGGGGGAAGGACCACAGCCTGGAGGATCCTTCCACCACTGGAGATGGAGGGGCTGAGACCCAGGTGAAGTCTCTCCAACACTGGGAAGTGGATACATTTGTGGCAATAGACAAGTCCACAGGGTACAAGAACATCATAGCAATACACGCACCAACATGACACTAAGAATATGAAAAAAGTGCATCTATTTTAGAGTCTGGCGATTTTAAAATGACCCGACTGAATGTCCCACTCAGCTAAATGTAGCATCGCGCTGCCCATCATCACCTCTCAAGTCCTTTATTTTTCTTTTCATCTTTGGATGTTTCTTTTTAATTAAAAAAAGCGGACATTGACATAATTGCCTTCATTGGCTAAGTTGTCAGAACAGCATTATATTTAAAAAGTCAGATTCCGGTGGGGGAGGGGGGGGATTCACAGCGATTGCAAACCAAAATTCTGCGAGGCATCATCCGTGGAGTAGAATGCGAACGGCAGGTAGGTGACTAATAACGTTACATTGCAGCCTGGGAAGAGAAAGATCTCCATTGTGCAGCTGAGATTGTGTCTCCAGGCATCCGAACCTGACACGTTGAAGTTATTACGGGCACCGCAGCTACATGGCGCAAAGAAGCCTGTGGCTTTTTGTGTATTATTTATGGGGCCTATAAAATTAAATTTGCAGTAAATGCAGTTGCAGTTTCGGGAGCCCCCCCCCCCCCCCCACAAATGTGCAATAATATGCATAGAACCCTGCGGAATTTCTCACTCCCCCTCCCCACTCTCCCTTCCCCTCCCCTCTCTCCTCCTCCTCCTCCTTCCCCTCTCCTCCTCCTCCCCCCCCTCCTCCTCCTCCTCCCCCCTCCTCCTCCCCCTCCCCCCTCCTCCTCCCCCTCCCCCTCTCCTCCTCCCCCTCCCCCTCTCCTCCTCCCCCTCTCCTCCTCCCCCTCCCCCTCCTCCCCCTCTCCTCCTCCTCCCCCTCTCCTCCTCCTCCCCCTCTCCTCCTCCTCCCCCTCTCCTCCTCTCCCTTCTCCTCCTCCCCCCCCCTCCTCCTCCCCCCTCTCCTCCTCCCCCCTCTCCTCCTCCCTCTCCTCCTCCCCCCCTCTCCTCCTCCCCATCCTCCTCCCCCCCTCCTCCTCCCCATCCTCCTCCTCCCCTCTCCTCCTCCCCATCCTCCTCCTCCCCCCTCTCCTCCTCCTCCCCTCTCCTCCTCCTCCCCTCTCCTCCTCCCCCTCTCCTCCTCCCCCTCTCCTCCTCCTCCCCTCTCCTCCTCCTCCCCCTCTCCTCCTCCTCCCCCTCTCCTCCTTCCCCTCTCCTCCACCCCCTCTCCTCCTCCCCCTCTCCTCCTCCCCTCTCCTCCTCCTCCCCCTCTCCTCCTCCTCCCCTCCTCCTCCTCCCCCTCTCCTCCTCCTCCCCCTCTCCTCCTCCTCCCCCTCTCCTCCTCCTCCCCCCTCTCCTCCTCCTCCCCCCTCTCCTCCTCCTCCCCCCTCTCCTCCTCCTCCCCCCTCTCCTCCTCCTCCCCCCTCTCCTCCTCCTCCCCCCTCTCCTCCTCCTCCCCCCTCCGAATAAACAAGCAAACCTTCTGCCTTGCCTGCGCTGTCAACAAAGAGCAATAAAGTAACAATAAGTGCCTCAGCGTGATGTGTCTGTCGGCGCTCCCCTCTCCTGAAGATCTTTTCAATTTCACTTTGCAGGTAAGCTAGATAATCTCTTGCTCTCCCGGGAGCGCCGCATTCGCTGACCTCCCGAAGCCTTCGCAGTGGGAATGGATGACCGGAGATTTGTCTCGCTCATCAGCCGGCTAATAACCATTTGAGCAGGGCGAAGATGCCTCGCACCTGCTGCCCAGTGTGAGGCGAGTGCGAGCAATGAAGCCTCTCCTCCCGTTAATGCCCATTCCAAGCCTGGCTTGTAAACTCATTAAAAGCTCTGATTCGCCGCTGACCAGTTTTTGATCATTTCAGCCAGCAGGAAGATTTGGTTTCAATATCCCCCCACCCATCCAAAAAAAGTTTCATGGAAATAAACACCACTCAAGTTAGCAAATACTATTCAGTTCCGAATGGTTCACAACTGCAGCCAGCAATATTACCATGTCCTGATAGGCATGCAGATTGATTGCTGCCTTGATTGGAGCTGAGATTTCTTTTCCTTCTCGCCTTTCCCACAGTGACCGACACACCCCGAAAGAAGACAAAAGGCACATTGTCTCGTTGAAGGGAATATTGGTGGTTGGTCAATCAAAGGCACTGGGTCATGAATATCAGTGCCCCATTGCTCACATTGGTTGTGTTGGTAACTGTGGTGACATTCCTCAATGGCAGAATTGGTTTGAAAACATCAAAACCTCATTCTACAATCAATGCCCTCTTAAATCAATCTAATCCAAACCTCTATTCATTTCCACTTTTTTTTGCATAAAGTTAAACCAAATATCCAAGCTGTTTTGAATGGTCCCAGCTCACCATAGTGACAGGATTAAGAGGCACATCAACGAGCCAGTCTGAATTCAGGCACCTTTCCTGACTGCGGTGCCGCTATCTTTTCACTATTGCCATCCAACTCTGCTTCACTGTAATCTGAACCGTTAAAATGATTGCAATGTAGTAAAAGACCATTTGTTCATTTAGTTTAATGACTTTATAGGCATTCGTTTATTAAATATTTACAGCAAAAAAAAATGCTCAATGTCTGAACTAGTCTGGAGATAGTTTATCAGGACTCAGTTCAGTGCCAGCTGTTTTCTGTGCCGGAGCACCGATTGAAGAACATGACAGATGGTAGGTAGTTAAAACACTGAGTGGTAGCTACACATGACAGAATTTAATGCCATGATGTGATGATTTATCTCAGCATTATGCATTTCTGCGTCAAACACAGATATATTACATAATATTAAGAAGTATTTATTTATCCAGTAATATTACCTTCTAAGTTGAGTGATTTGTTTTATAAATGACAGGAAAATTTTAAATATAATTTAAAAAAAAGACTTAGACTGATGTAACTTTTAACATCTCAAGATAACCTAACCTCTTGATAATCAAGCAATATTGTACTGCAGTTACTGTCATAGTATAGAATAAGCGACAGCTAATTTCCACACTGCCAGTTCCCAAAAACCATCAATGCCATTATGACTGTTAATCCTGTTCTAGTAAGGCTGGTTGGTATGAAACTTATAATCTTGTTATCCTTCTTGAAATAATGTCATGGGTTACGGACGACAGACAGGGCTATGGATTAACATAACCTTAATACTCTCTCAGTCGGTGGTTAAAATACCGAGTGGTAGCTACAATCACAGAATTTAATGACCTTATCTCAGTTTTGTGCACTTCTTGCTGAACACAGAAATATTACACAATCGTGAGAAGTATTTGTTTATCTAACAATGGCGGGTGTGAGTGTAGATTTTGTTTTGAACTGAAATTTCTGAAAGAGGAAGAAGGAACCCCACACCTTTCATGGCTGTTTAAGGCTGCCCAGTATGAGGCAAATCCAACTTGTACCTGCAATGTTATTACCGCAATACATGAAAGGAAGTAGTAACAGGAAACAGCAGTACCTGCTAGAGGATTAGAGCAGAACTAATCTTATAATAAGAATGAAGCAAGAAGAAATTTCCTGGACAAAAACAAAATTAGAAAGAGACATAACATTCCTGTTTAGATGAAACAGAATTAGTACAAGAGTAGTCAGGCAAGTGTGCAGTGGCATAAGCTATTAACCATGTTTCTATTACTTGCAGATCTTTTATGGCATTGTTCATGGTGAAAGAGGGTATGATTTAGTGATTTGCCACATTACCCATGATACTAGATCAAAGCTACTGACTTAGTGAATGAATAGAGATCATATTTTCAGTAGAGGATCTAAATTAAAAACATTTTTTTCTTAAAATTCTAAAAAAAATTGATTAATGTGTATAAATCTTAATTTAAACTTGTACTTTGAAGTAAAGATGGTAAGCCACATGGGTCAGAAACAAATAGAGATGAAACATCCAGTTGAAAATTGGAACAGTGTGATTTTGCTGCATTAGGCGCTGGGTAGGTCACGTCTCCAGAATGGAGGACCATCACCTTCCCAAGATCGTGTTATATGGCGAGCTCTCCACTGGCCACCGAGACAGAGGTGCACCAAAGAAGAGGTACAAGGACTGCTCAAAGAAATCTCTTGGTGCCTGCCACATTGACCACCACCAGTGGGCTGATCTCGCCTCAAACCGTGCATCTTGGCGGCTCACAGTTCGGCGGGCAGCAACCTCCTTGGAAGAAGACCGCAGAGCCCACCTCACTGACAAAAGACAAAGGAGGAAAAACCCAACACCCAACCCCAACCAACCAATTTTCCCTTGCAACCGCTGCAACCGTGTCTGCCTGTCCCGCATCGGACTTGTCAGCCACAAACGAGCCTGCAGCTGACGTGGACATACCCCTCCATAAATCTTCGTCCGTGAAGCCAAGCCAAAGAAAAGAAAAATATAAAGTGGATGGGATCAGTAGATTGATAGCACCCAGGGATAGAGCTTATGATTGATTTGTTAGAAAATTTCTGGGCGTCTGCTTACAGCTCAATATTCAGAGATTTAACTTGGGGGAGTTTGGCTCCGATTGCAGTGAGGAGTTTGCACAGCTTCTTGGCTCAGGATCCCTTGTGCAGAGAAGAAGGGTGCAGGGCTCTCAGTGTGGAGATGTTGGAAGTCCAAGTGGAGCGACAGACGTGGGTCGGGTGGCATTAAGGGACCATGAGCTCTGTGAATGTTAAAATGGGGAATAGCATGGAAGGAGGCTAAGTGCAAGGAAAAAAGGTCCAACATGTCTACGAAAACAAGGCCAGAGTGATTATTGTCTGCTTGATTTTCCAGCTAAAGCCTAAATTTAGATGTAAATTTATGCTTACCCTTTTTTTTTTGTTCGACTGACAGTATACCAGAGCAAACTTTCAATTGTTTTTTTCCCACAGTTACAAATAAGGTTGATTTTAGTGGTGGAATGGCTTAGAAAAAAAACCCAATTTTCTTGGCACGATGGAATAAAATAAAATCCAGATTTGTACAGCAGGAGACAAAGGATTTTAATGCTTACAGTATTATGCTGCAGGCAAAAGAACCATTTTTCAGTCTGCACTATGGTCAGCACTGTGTGCTACATATTTACCAGCAATGGCTACAAACTAGCAGGCAAACTCAAAACAAAACTCTTCTCTGGACTCCAAGCTTACAATTGTTCAAGATTCAACCTTGCAATACCACTGTTCAAAAGCACAGGATGCTTTTATAATCGGGAAAGCTCATCTGGAGAATGAGAGAGGGATCATTGCAAAGTTGGTAAACCTGTGTGCAGACACATTAAAGATAAACAACACTGAGATTTTTTAAAAGTTGTGAATTATTGGTTTATTCTTACCAGTTATAAAAAAAAACTCATCGAATTACTGCCAAGTGCTGTTCAGTTGTATAATAGAGGAAGGTAGGCAGAAGTTAAACGTTAATGCACCCACATTCTTCATGCTCCCAATGAGTGCATTCATAGCCATTAGGTTGATGTTGCTCTCTTACTCGTGAAAAAAAAACTGATTATAAAGATTATAATTTTTTGAGTGGTAAATGGTAAGTCAATATTTCAGTGGAGATGTGAAGGTGTTTGGTATGAGTGAAATAATTCCAAGTAGTACTGATCGATGGTCCTCCAGAAGTGTTGCTTTAACATGAATTCCAGCCAAGATGCACACCAGATCCACCCTCACCAGTTTGAATTAATAAAGCTAGTCAAATAAATATGTATTGAGCCACATAGAAAAGAAAACAAAAAAACATGTTTTCCTCAATCAGATACGAATCCTATAATATTTTGGAACAAATGCTTTACCCTTCCATTTCTAAAATACCAATCTTCGTCATGGTAGACAGAAATTGGCTGCTATGACGTACCATTTCACAAAATCTGGCATGGACTGAAATGATCTGGGGCATCCTCAAGATATACAAGGTGCTGAAATTTCGTCCACCTTCAATGCAATGTGAGGTTTAAAAAAACCTACACAAGCTCTCACGTTGTTCCCAACACATCTACACAGCACCATTCTGTTAAAAGACCCAACAGCAGAAGTGATAACACACCTTGAACGTTTTCTCAGAGGCTTTCAAGGCAGAAAGAGTAGGATAGGGATTTGAATGCGACTCACAGATTTGCTGGCAGTTCCAGCGAGGTTATAAACTTCGCAAAATAAATAGTTCGTTACAGCTCACGACGTGTTCATGAGGTGAATTTTGGCCACACTATTTTAACATTATGCAGTGATGAGATTCTTGGATACAATAAATATTTAACGTATCAGCTGCAATGTAAGAGGCACTGAACCTTGCACCTTGGAAAGAAACAAGTAATCCAGTAGAGAGGCACTTATAACCCATTTCACTATTATGTCCCAGCCACACTCAACACGCTGAAGCGTTCGGCTTGCCATGGCCAATTGCAGTGCATTGTCGTTTGACAGCAAATATTTATTAAGGAGTACTGAGATCTAATAATTAAATAGATTACCAATTAACCTTCAAGCCACAAGCTGCCTGCTATTTAACTAAGTACAGCCAAAAGATTTAATTCCAAAGGCTTCTCTGAAAGACGTGAATGTAACTGGAAACAAACAAGGGCATAAAGTCTACACCACTGAAAGTTTCACGCTGCCTTATCAAATCACTGCTCTGAACTCACCTTCATTAGCTAAACAAAAAGAAACCGGAGACATTTTCAAGAATCAACTGAATCTCCTGACAAACATTTCAAATTGTATTAATGGATTTAAAATGTGTTTTTTTTTTAATTATTGGAATTAGAAACTGAACGGAAACGGCTTTAGTTCTTTCATGAGGGAATGTACTCAGTGACCAATATGAAAACAAAATCAGCTCAGTTTCTTTCTCCAGATGAAAGTTATTTATCTCTGCTCCGAGTTGGATCCAACAGATTCATTTAAAAAAAAATTCTTGCATTAGTCTTCAGTAATTTACAGTGGGATTGACCAGGGAAATTGGATTTCTGGTGACATGCTCAATAACGTGTTCGGGGAACTGAATGGCTGTTTGGAAATAGTTATTAAAGTACAAGGAGCGCACCGAGTTTAAAGCGGCCAATGAAGCTGCCTTTATTATAAAAGAAGGATTGCAGGATAAAGAATTGCCCTCGAAGCCAATGCCACTGAACGAACAAAGCCTCAAAGCAATAAAGCTTTATCCTTGAACCACTACGCTTAAGGATAATGGACTATGAAGCAGCCGAGCAGATTCCACCCGCTCCTCTACCCCCCAACTCTTCCCTGCCCCCTCCCCTACCCCCCCCAACTCTTCCCTGCCCCCTCCCCTACCCCCCCCAACTCTTCCCTGCCCCCTCCCCTACCCCCCCCCCAACTCTCCCCTGCCTGAGTAATAAGGGGTGAAAACAGTATCAATAGGACGGTGCGGGGCCGATAAAGTCCTGTGGCGAGGCATCAGCTCGAAAGTGAAAGCATCTTGTGTCCAGCGGGGACCCACCTGGACGCTTCGTCACTCGAGAATGACATTTTAATAGCGTCTTACCAGAAGCCAAGAGGCCGTTTGTCACCGAGAATGGCACATTTGAAGGCAGACCCCGGCTGCCTGTCATGTCAGCTTCGGAGGAAGCAGCCAGTCCTGACAGACTAAGCAATAATTTGAACTCGCCGCACCAAGCCTGTGGGGCATCACCGCCACGCTTTATCTTCTTCATTAAGATACACTCAACATCCACACACACACAAAATCCATTTTCCTTTAAAGTCCCAAGAACAGATGGACCAAAAATTAATTGCGCCATTGAATCCCGGCAGACAACACCAGAATGGCTTCTCTTTCAAGTACTCTCGGTAAAAAGCAATTACTGCAACATTCCCTTATAAAATAAAGGTTGCTTTAATGGCCAATAAAAACAGGCTTCACATTTTTATGAAATTGGTCTCAGAAGAGTCGTGTTATTTGCAGTTCAAAGAGTCCGCTCGCACGGGTTGATCTGTGATGGGTTCGGAAGCATGCAGCAGATTTCTCTCATTGCCTGCATCGGGAGACTCGCCCACCCCTCTCCCCACACACCCACCCCTCTTCCCTCCCCCCTCACACACCCACTCCTCTTCCCTCCCCCCTCACACACCCACTCCTCTTCCCTCCCCCCTCACACACCCACCCCTCTTCCCCCCTCACACACCCACCCCTCTCCCCCTCCCTCACACACCCACCCCTCTTCCCCCTCACACACCCACCCCTCTTCCCCCCTCACACACCCACCCCTCTTCCCCCCTCACACACCCACCCCTCTTCCCCCTCACACACCCACCCCTCTTCCCCCCTCACACACCCACCCCTCTTCCCCCTCACACACCCACCCCTCTTCCCCCTCACACACCCACCCACCCTCTGACACCACCGCTGGTCAGGCACCGAGCACTGGGCAAAACCCCCGGAATACACCCTCTCGACCTCTATTATACAGAGGGAGCACGTTTACTGTCACAGAGGCTGTAGAAATGGATGGTGGTTCACCCCAGGCTCGTGAACATTTTGTATTTATTTATTATTATATATATTAAACTAAACACAAGTGATTTTTTTTCATTGATCAAGTACAGAGGGGGCGGGGGAGATCAAAAATCCCGCGTTCGATAGGGAGCGCGTCTGGAATTAAGGACATTTAGAATCCTCTCTACCCGTTGTAAACAGCACTCAGGGCTTCGTTTTGCCTGCATGAATTTGTTGGACTAATTACATTTGAAAGGCAAATTGCACGTTTCTTTCTTTTGTAGTGAGAGATGACAATTTAAAGCCGAGGAATGAGTGGGGAAGACGTGCTCGAAGACTTCAAAAGTGAAGGTTTTACTTCCCAATCCCATCCCTTCCTTCCTTGCAAGAAGAAATTAAACATCATGCCGCCTCCCCCTCCCTCTGCCATTTCACAGCACTCAGATCAGCAGGGATGCCGAGGGTCCCGAACTGTGCCCCCTCCGTTAGAGGAAGACCAGGTTCCGGCGCGCCAGGCTCCAGATACCAAAACAGACCGTCGTGCAATTGGTTTGGCAGATGCTCGCCCCCTCGGCAGGCCGTCTGGGAGTGGGCTTCATCCGCTCTGCAAGCCTCCAACTGTTCCACCCATGCCTTTTAATGAGCTGCCCTCAATCACTGCCTCTGGCCACCGAGCGAGTCCATTAATGATTTAAAAAAAGAACTCCGGACCATTTGCATCAATCAGTTTTAAATCACTTTTTATGTGAATGCATCCAAGTAGAGCATATAATCTCCAATGCCTCTTGCATGAAGTGCCGTTGCACTGGCTGCTTAACCCTGACCGCCACACAGTCAATCTTTTCAACCCCCCCCCCCCCCATTTCAATCAGCGAGTGACAAAAAGAACCCTTCCCGAATTTCTTCCACATTCCCTTCCATTCATTTGAATCGTGAGGTGTCAGGTTGTTCCCTGCACTCTAGTTACACAGCTGTCTGAAGAACACCTGCAGAAAGTGTTCAGATGACTCTTTTGACAAAACTCCTCCACTTGGGGGGGGGGGGAGGGGGTGTATGTGGGGGGTCGCACCTTCTCTCCCCAAACGCGTGCACCAAAAAGTATCTGCCAACCCTCTCCAATATCGACAATTCTTCCACCGACGGCTGCCCTGTTATGGATGAAATCTTGGCTGAAATTCAGGACAACCCCCCCCCCCAAGTGTCGATCAAGGCTAAGTCTTCGAGTGAATCGAACCTCCGCTCCCACCACCCCCCAGTATTCGGGACAGATCGGAAACAGTCTTGTTTTCAACCAACCCCCCCCCCCCCTCGGTGCGGGGGGGTCTGGCCAACACATCGAAAAGGTGAACAAGTCTTGCCTTTCGGAACTTGCATGCATTTCAATGGATTTGAGGAAGAATTCAGACTCACCGCCGGAGAGAGCTCTGCAAGACTCAGATCCCAATGTACATCCCAAGATCGGAACCGAAATGTGTGTTAACAGATACATTTATATATATAGCTTTATATAGAGAGCTTATGACATCCAGAAATGAGCAGAGCTCCAAGAAGATTCCCTGTCCAAAGTCACTGCTCCAATCCCCGCTGCCCGAGCAGCTCGGCGAGTGGCTCACACGGGCAAAGAGCGCTGGACACGCCGGCAACCGCACACAAATCCTCCGGCGCGCAAGAGCCCCGCGGACGGTGAAAGCCCAACTGGTTTCAAGCTGCAAGCAGGCATCTGAGTGGCCCTCCAGGCAGCCTGGCTCTCTCGGCTTCCTTCAGCAGGCGCTCAGGGGTGTGCAATCCCCCCCCACCCCCTTCTCCTCCTCCCCACCCCCTGTTAATCCCCAGTCGCACAGATGGCAAGCAACGCTTGTTATTGCTCGGACCGATCACACGACAGCAAGTCAAATGTGAGCCAACAAAAGGTCACCTCGTATTAGATTACTCTGTCCCACTCCACGGATACACCTAATTCCCATGATAAGCCTCTCTGAAACGGCAACTGTCCAGGCTCAGCCGCACTCGCGCACCAGTCCGGGTTGGACCCCCCGAAGCAGGCGGAGAGGCTAATTTGCACAGATCGCTTGCAAAGGCGACCAGACCAGACTCATCAAACGTTGAGGCGGTGATCTCACTTCAAATAAAAATCCCTGCCCCCTAAACAAAGCATTTGCAGATGACAGAGTTGGGGTGGGGCTCCTCGGAGACAATACCTGCAGCCAACGAACCCAATGCAAAGAGGGGTGGAAGGAGAGAGAGAGAGAGGAAAGAGGAGCAGGGAGGGGAGGGGGCTTCAAAGGCCGGGAGGTTTCGGATTGACTGCAGTTGAACAGTTAAGTAAATTGCGTTTTATTGATTGCTTCTGCCTCACAGATTGACTCAGATTGATGCGATGTGCAGAGCTTAAAAAGAAGTCGTTTGCATTTTTCTGACCGTTTTGGCAATGTGCTGCTCCAATACGCAGCTGAAGCTGGGGTAAGATTAAAGGGGGCTGGACCAGCCGCGACTGCGAAGTCTGCACCTTCCACAGCCGAGCTGGCCGTTCGAGGCTTCCACAGGTTGGAAATTCCGAAGAGACGATCCATCGAGCCTGTACTGAAACGTCCGGGATTGTAACACCTCGTCCTGAGGGTCAGCCTCACCACGGAGGTGGGAGTAACCAACCTCCTGGGACCCGGGCTGCAACTTTTCAAGAGTTTTCAGAAATGATCATCTGGCATGCCGAGGGATTCGATGTTGTGGCCTCCCTCCCCGCTTCATGACATTCCCCCCCTCGCCCCACTCCCCCCCCCTCGCCCCACTCCCCCCCCCTCGCCCCACTCCCCCCCCCTCGCCCCACTCCCCCCCCCTCGCCCCACTCCCCCCCCCCTCGCCCCACTCCCCCCCCCTCGCCCCACTCCCCCCCCTCGCCCCACTCCCCCCCCCTCGCCCCACTCCCCCCCCCTCGCCCCACTCCCCCCCCCTCGCCCCACTCCCCCCCCCTCGCCCCACTCCCCCCCCCTCGCCCCACTCCCCCCCCTCGCCCCACTCCCCCCCCTCGCCCCACTCCCCCCCCCTCGCCCCACTCCCCCCCCTCGCCCCACTCCCCCCCCCTCGCCCCACTCCCCCCCCCTCGCCCCACTCCCCCCCCCTCGCCCCACTCCCCCCCCCTCGCCCCACTCCCCCCCCCTCGCCCCACTCCCCCCCCCTCGCCCCACTCCCCCCCCCTCGCCCCACTCCCCCCCCTCGCCCCACTCCCCCCCCTCGCCCCACTCCCCCCCCCTCGCCCCACTCCCCCCCCTCGCCCCACTCCCCCCCCCTCGCCCCACTCCCCCCCCCTCGCCCCACTCCCCCCCCCTCGCCCCACTCCCCCCCCTCGCCCCACTCCCCCCCCTCGCCCCACTCCCCCCCCTCGCCCCACTCCCCCCCCTCGCCCCACTCCCCCCCCTCGCCCCACTCCCCCCCCTCGCCCCACTCCCCCCCCTCGCCCCACTCCCCCCCCTCGCCCCACTCCCCCCCCTCGCCCCACTCCCCCCCCTCGCCCCACTCCCCCCCCTCGCCCCACTCCCCCCCCTCGCCCCACTCCCCCCCCTCGCCCCACTCCCCCCCCTCGCCCCACTCCCCCCCCTCGCCCCACTCCCCCCCCTCGCCCCACTCCCCCCCCTCGGCCCACTCCCCCCCCTCGCCCCACTCCCCCCCCCTCGCCCCACTCCCCCCCCTCGCCCCACTCCCCCCCCCTCGCCCCACTCCCCCCCTCGCCCCAACTCCCCCCCCCTCGCCCCACTCCCCCCCCTCGCCCCACTCCCCCCCCTCGCCCCACTCCCCCCCCTCGCCCCACTCCCCCCCCTCGCCCCACTCCCCCCCCTCGCCCCACTCCCCCCCCTCGCCCCACTCCCCCCCCCTCGCCCCACTCCCCCCCCCTCGCCCCACTCCCCCCCCTCGCCCCACTCCCCCCCCTCGCCCCACTCCCCCCCCTCGCCCCACTCCCCCCTCGCCCCACTCCCCCCCTCGCCCCACTCCCCCCCCCTCGCCCCACTCCCCCCCCTCGCCCCACTCCCCCCCCTCGCCCCACTCCCCCCCCTCGCCCCACTCCCCCCCTCGCCCCACTCCCCCCCCTCGCCCCACTCCCCCCCCTCGCCCCACTCCCCCCCCTCGCCCCACTCCCCCCCCTCTCGCCCCACTCCCCCCCCTCTCGCCCCACTCCCCCCCCTCTCGCCCCACTCCCCCCCCCTCGCCCCACTCCCCCCCCTCTCGCCCCACTCCCCCCCCTCTCGCCCCACTCCCCCCCCTCTCGCCCCACTCCCCCCCCTCTCGCCCCACTCCCCCCCCTCTCGCCCCACTCCCCCCCCTCTCGCCCCACTCCCCCCCCTCTCGCCCCACTCCCCCCCCTCTCGCCCCACTCCCCCCCCTCTCGCCCCACTCCCCCCCCTCTCGCCCCACTCCCCCCCCTCTCGCCCCACTCCCCCCCCTCTCGCCCCACTCCCCCCCTCTCGCCCCACTCCCCCCCCTCTCGCCCCACTCCCCCCCCTCTCGCCCCACTCCCCCCCCTCTCGCCCCACTCCCCCCCCTCTCGCCCCACTCCCCCCCCTCTCGCCCCACTCCCCCCCTCTCGCCCCACTCCCCCCCCCTCTCGCCCCACTCCCCCCCCTCTCGCCCCACTCCCCCCCCTCTCGCCCCACTCCCCCCCCTCTCGCCCCACTCCCCCCCCTCTCGCCCCACTCCCCCCCCTCTCGCCCCACTCCCCCCCCTCTCGCCCCACTCCCCCCCCTCTCGCCCCACTCCCCCCCCTCTCGCCCCACTCCCCCCCCTCTCGCCCCACTCCCCCCCCTCTCGCCCCACTCCCCCCCCTCTCGCCCCACTCCCCCCCCTCTCGCCCCACTCCCCCCCCTCTCGCCCCACTCCCCCCCTCTCGCCCCACTCCCCCCCCTCTCGCCCCACTCCCCCCCCCTCTCGCCCCACTCCCCCCCCTCTCGCCCCACTCCCCCCCCTCTCGCCCCACTCCCCCCCCTCTCGCCCCACTCCCCCCCCTCTCGCCCCACTCCCCTTGGCCTCTTTGTGATCGAGTCTGGAGTGAAGTGGTCGTGGTTTTGCTCCGAAGCCCAGTGAACCAGGAGGGCATTCACGAGCAGCAAGTCTGTTTTCTTGGGAAAGTGAATGCTGCTGACCAGCGCCAATATTTATCGTCCGACTCTTTAACTGTAGTTGAACTGAAGTGTTAATGACAATTGGTGGGTCTGGAGACTTGTGCGAGCCAGATTGGGTAAGGATGGAAGGTTTGGGCCATGGATTGCATTGAAGCAGGCTATTCAGCCCTTTGTGTCTGCACACAAAAAAATAATTGACATTAACCTCCCATGAATCCCATTTTTAAGAATTCTGCCAACATCTTCACCACCACCCTACCCCCCCAGATTCAACGGCACGCCAAAATGTGGCCAATTTACCAACCCACGTGCCTGTGAGACGTGGGAGGAAAGTGAAACATCTTGGGTGGGGGGAAACACCTGGTTGACTGCACAAAGTCATTGAGGACCCCTTCCGCCGCTTCTTCCATGCTGCTCCTGTTGGGGAAGCGATACAGCTGTATCAGCGCACAGCACCACCACCAGGCCGAGGAACAGCTTCTCCTCATGGGCGGCGAGAATGCTGAACGACCAAAGGAGTTGCTTCACACTGAACATCCAAGCCTTTCATTCGTACAAAACAAGTTTAATTTATTAATTTTTGTAGATATAATATTTGCCCTGCATATGTAGATCTATATGTGTGTTATGTCTGGTTATGTGTCTGCATGTTTTTGCACTGAGGACCGCAGAACGCTGTTTTGTCGGGTTGTACTTGTACAGTTAGATGACAATAAACTTGTCTTGACTTGAAAACGCATGCTTTTACAAGGAGAATGTTCCAACTCCTCACAGGTAGCATCTAAAGTCCTAGTTTGTTGGCACTGATGTGGCAGCTCGACAAGCTGCACCGGATGGACATCTGCAATGCTCATGGGTTTTACTACGATCCAGTGGCTTTGTGGTTACTTATGGTGATGGCAGCGATTAATTCCAAATGGGTCTACTATCTTAACATTAATAAAAACCTTTGCGATTTTAGTGCATTTGATCACTGGATCAGGCCACGTCTCTTGATGCTGATCCAATAAATTAGTCACAATTCTATTGAGAAAGAGAATAAAATGGCACCTGAAAAGTACTAAACTGCCAAGTTTTACAGAAGTGTTCTCCAATAAGATCTGACGCTGGACTACAAATGGAGATATTGGGGAAGGTTTAAGGAGTGGGTCAAAATGAAGTTTGGGAAAAGAGTTATGAATTGGAAGCATCGGAATCTGAGTTCCTTCGGAACAGATGAAGAATTGGAAAATTGCAGGGACGACTGAGAGTTGGAAGGAAGAGGTTACCGAATTAGGGCCAGTGGAGCGATGAAGGGATTTGTCAGTAAAAATAAACATTATTTAAAATCTTAGCTAGGTTCTATTGTTGGTTAGTACATAGGCGAGGAAAACTCAGAAACCGGCAACTATTGTTTAGTTTTAGATGAGCTCAAGTTTAAAGAGGTCAATCACAAGATTCCATAGACACCGTGGTTGAAGTAAAAAAAAAACACACACACAATATGGGAGAAGCTCAGCAGGTCTAACAGTGCCTTTATGTAGCAAAGGTAAAGATACAGAACCGACATTTCGTGCTTGAGTCCTTAATCAAAGTATGAGAAAAAGCCAGGCAACATTGATCTGATGGTTCTGAGATATCCTCTCTGTACTGCATAGCCTCCTCAGTCTATGCCATGTTGCTCATTTAAAGAAAATGCAAAATAGGAATCAGTCTTTGAAGAGAGCTTCATGTAACAATAGGATGGAAGCAGGTAGCAGGTTGAAATGAGCAATTTTAGCAATGGAATGAACACTTTGTTAGTAGCTCATCCAAGGGACTATATTACAACTGGGTTGCCAATTTTCCCAGTTACTTAGATAGGGGTAACTTCTGTGGGCAAACATTGTGTCAGATCAAAGGCAAACTAGTAATAACCTGTGTTCTCAGGATGCTGCTGCCAAGATACCTTGTGCAGATAAAAAGAAAGTGGACTCCAAGGATATTGATGGAATAGGAACTATTTAAGATGATTTTTTTCTGTATCACAGGATGGATAAGAATCCTGAATTCAGTACCAACCTTTCCACTTTACTCCCACATATTTAATTTTGCACCGCTCCTATATGACCATTTATTTTGAAACATGATTCTGTATCCACTTATCCAAATGCCCCATGATCTGAGATTTCCTCACCATACAACACCGTATAGTTTGATGTTGCTCATTTACTTATTATCACTGAGAATGATCTTCCATAGTTCATCCACTGTGAAAATCCTAGCTTTCTTTCATTAGCATGGTGGGAAATTTAAAGCGGTAAATTTTTCCTGGTTGCCAATATCAGTGGACAGGAAATCCATGCCTCCTGGGAGACAGTTGGGTAATTAGCCATGATTGCAATGAGAAAGATATTGCAAATCCTGTTGCATTTATGCCGGGAACCCAATGATGTTTCAATTTTCCACAGTCCCCCCCTCCATTCATCGTAATCAAAACCATTACAATTCTTGAAAAGCCAAACCATTCGGGTCTTCCCAGCAATGTTGAAAACCGACGATCATTCAGTTGCAGTCTCAATGATCTTCCATCTATTCAGTTCCTTATCCATAATTACTTGTAGTTTTACAAAGTATGAACCTCAAAAGGAGCATCAATAAGATTATTCAATGGTTGAAGGAATATAATCTGCTGGTGTCCTCTAACCAGGAGAACTTGGTTTGCCACCAGTAAAGCAAACATTTTTTCTTGATGAAATAATATCCTTTCATAATATCCAAGCCAACAATTTCAAAGACATTGGAAATTGATCAGGAGAAGAAACCCTGGCTATTTTATTGGCCTCGACCAGCCTGGGGATTGTTAAATCAATTGTAATATCTCCACCGCTAATTGTCTGAAATAAGTTAGGACAGCACAGGGAAATTCTAACACAAGAAGCAGTGTGTATCTGTGCTATGCAACAGTTGATCAGAAAAAATGTGTTGCGGAATATGATTGGGTATTCATCATGAAGTTTGCGATTTTGCTTCTGATCCCTCCTTGTACGAGATGTGCTCACGCATAAAGATGCCAAGGAAAATGCAGTGCCATCCAATTTAATGCCATGCAGCACTGGACATGACCTGCAGGAAATTCCTTCCCCACACATGTTGCTCTCTGATGCTATTGGTCACTCATGCATGAACACGTTTTCACTGCAAAATGTACTTCAGCAATACTCGAAGGGGACCTGCCGATCATGCGGAAAGCTGGATACTACTTTAGATGGCAGCATTTTTAAGTTAGCAAATTTGCTTGCTGCCCAAGTCCTTATCACCATTTCTGACGGATAGCACTCACACACACGCAGCTATGCTCCGATATGAACCTGGAGATCGCGATTCTCGCTCAATGATTGAAGTCCAACCCTGATGAGTCAACTTCTTCTCCAAATCCCATCATGATTCAACAAGCAGTGCCTTTTTTTGTTGCACATTAAGCCTTGGGCCTTGTGACAAAATAATTTTGCAACAGTACTGCCAATTACCTGTATCTTCCAAAGTACTGGACATTTTTCAGGTATCCACCCTGGCCATGGGACTCCATACCATGCAATTCATCCATATTATTTCATCAAGAAAAAATGTTTGGTTCACTGGTGGCAAACCAAGTTCTCCTGGTTAGAGAACACCAGCAGATTGAATGTATTTCTACATTATGTAACTATGCTGAGATCTCTTTTTATTTGAAGAAATTTCAGTGAAGTTGAGCGATAAAGAATCTCCTGCCCTGAAAAAAACTCCTTCGACATCCACTGATTGGTCCAGGCCACCAGTATTTCCCAGTAATGCCACTGTTATTAACTATGATGGCGCAGTCAATCTTGTTGGTAGGATTATAATTTCGAGGTCAAGCAGGTCCACATGAAAATGTAAGTGGTTATGAAGTGACCACTCTTGTTCAAATTAATCCAAGCACTCCAGAATTAACAAGGGCTTCTATTTGGCAGGCATTTCACCAGGGGAGAATAAGATCTGATGTGGCATGAGGTTAAGCCACTTTATTTGGAAGAAACGGAGAATATTTTTATATTTTTTCCTTGGCCGTCTTTAGAGGTTGAACCAAAAGCCCTACTCCATAATTTCCTTTACAATGACTTTAGATGACTTTAATAATAATGGTGATTCAATTATCCCAAAAACATTTAATTTAAAAAGACAAAGAATTGAGATATTATAACCAACCATATAGAAAACTAAAATAAACATTTGTACATGTGCTAATTACGAGACATTTCAGATCCTAGATGTTGCAGAAGAACGAACTACAGTATATTTTACCTTGCTAAATAAGCATCTTTTCAGCTCCAGGAATTTAATGTATAAGTTTATTTTTTTGTCAATTTGTATTCCCCAGTGAGAGCTAGAAAATACTGTTCCTTTCAGATATGAAAAGAGGACTTCTTTTCAACTGAAAACACGCGAGTAAATAGGACGCATATTCCAGTACACAGGAGTAGAGTAAAGTAAACCAGAGGAAGGATTAAAGGAAATAGTGGAGTGGGTGGTGGATTCCAATCTCTAATAAACCCCAGCTGAATATATAAAATGACTCTTATGCTCAAGACTGCAAGCATTCCTTTTAATGGAAGCACATGGATCCAGAGCTATAAAGGATGAAACTTTGTCCAGAGTAGTCCAATTAAATAACCTCACATGTAAAGTTCAATACAACAAATAAAATGCTAAAACTTTAAAACTCTTTCAAAATCGGGGGGCAAGATGTATGGAGGAAGAGGGAGAGGGTAAGAGAAAGGGAGTGAAGACAGAGCTAATAGATACTGGTGCTGTCGCTGGGAATAGCTTCACTAACTTGAAATTACATTGTTAAGTAGGGGCAGAATTTTACCTCAGGCGGAATGTTAGTGACTGCGATTTTTTTAAGTGGACAGCTTGTTTAATTTATCATTAAACATTTTAATATTTACAACAGAGCAACACCCCCTGGTGGCAAAGCCATTGCTTACGAGGAAACGGAGCCAAGCAGACCAGAAGGAGGACACGCCTCTTGGCTCAGTTGGTTAACCCCTCCAGCTGGGTACTGAATGGACGCTATGTATGGGCTAGGCCTTCTTTGCACTGTGGCTCCAGAACAGTCTGGATTCACTTAGCCAGGCTATTCCGACGGCACCTCCGAGACCTGCCCCATGAAGGACAAGAGCAGCAGGCCCTTGTCAACATCACTACCTGGAGTTTCCCCTCTGTCCCTACTTGGAAATATTTCATCGCTCCTTCCGGAATTCCCCACCCAACAGCACTGTGGGAGCACTCTCATCAGAAGGACATCAGCAGTTCAAGAAAGTGGTCAACCACCGTCCCTCAAGGGTAATTAGGCATGGGAAATAAATGCAGGTTTTGGTAGCAATACCTAAAATTGAATTAAAGTAAAAGAAAAGTATTTAAAAAATTCTGATTCTGACCGTTTTATGGCATAAAAAAAAAGCAGGTGTTCGTGTAACACTTTCCCAAGGCATTCCAAAAACTTCACAGCCACATCTCGACCTGCTGTTATGAAGAAATGGAGCAGCATTCACTTCAATTCAATACAGCAGTCAATCTCTATAAGATCTCACAAATTGGGCCAACACTTTTTATCGATGGCATTATTAATGGATATTTAATGATGTGGACACCAGATGAACCCCCTTTTTCCGTGAACCATTGGAATCAAGCTAAGAGATCATTTAGGGTTCAATGGGACAGAACTTCTCCACCCCTTGTCTTCCAGTGGAAACCCAGGTCTCAATGGTGAGGACCAGCCAAATGGCTGGCTCCATTGGCAAAATGCCTTTGACAACCATTAAGTTGCACCCTTAGGTTCACCAGCTGTCAAAGCTGACAATCTTGTGAATGTTTTTGACTACATGTTCATCTAAAAACATTTAAAAATATTAAATGTTAACATCCACTCATTTCATTCAATTCAAACTATTTAAAGAAACTTAAATCAATATAAAGCTCTGTTTAACTTTCTCTGATTTCACAATTAATGGGTTCTCTGCACTTGCCGACCCTCATATAGATTTGATGCCATCCCAATGGGCAACTACGAAGCAGATCTGCCCCACCATCTCCAACAACTCGATGGTCCCTGTATCTGAAAGGTCAGTCAATATGTTATGCATAAGGTTCTCAAGTGCCGTTTGAACCCTCAACCTACTGCCTCAGACACAGAAAGAAGGAGACTTAAGATTTGCAGTCCTTGTCCTTTTATACCACCTCAAGGGATTTCTCAACTCAAAACTTATTACACTTTACGATCTATTTACCAACTTTGAGTAACCGCTCATCCTGTGGATGAGGGCCACAGGAACACGTCAAATTTTTAAGCAATTTGCTGCAGAATTCCAGCATCTTTGGCTCTCTTGTGCTATTGTCCATACCGAGCTACAGACAGCACCAGACTGAGTCAATTTTGCCATGTAAGGGGGTTTTGCCAAAGGATTTGAATTACAACACAAGAATGGGAACACCCATGTGGAATGATTTTAATTGGCACTTTCCTTTATCAAACTTTTCCAATTATAACAGAAGATTACTCCTGAGGAAGTACTTTGAATTAACCCCAGACATGTCCTTTGAAATTAGGTCTCTTTTCAAGGGAAAGTTTGGATTCTGGAGTGAAGGAACAAATTTGGGGAATGCTTTACCAAAACGTTATACTGAAACATCAAGTGGGCATACGACGTGGCTGGAAGGGAAGGCCAATCTTAATATTTTAAATTGTTTTTTGGCCCATGACCAACAACGTAAAGGCTAATATCTGTTGTCCATTCTGAGTTGCCTTTACCATGGGGATGGGTCTGTCCTTGAACAGCTGTAGTTGTGGCAGCGGTAGTATTGTAATGATGCTGTGCCTTACTAAAATGCAGGATTTTGACCAAGCTACGGGCCATCGAGAATTGATCCCATTAATTCCATCACGTTGGTCAGATTGTGAGACTTGGCAGTCCAGATGCAGCGAACTTGGTGAGCTGCACCAGTGCTAGTGACAGCGTTTATACTGAATTCACTGGCTGGAATGCCAACAAGTTGACAGTCTGTGATTTCTTCACTGCTGTCAATAAATCTGAATAATTAATTGTAAGTACCTTTTGTGTGAAAGGTTGGGAGAAAAGAGGAATCAAAATCAGGGGTGTTTCTTTTTCCCAGCCTTTCACAATGCTGTGTCATTCAATAAATAGAGGGCAGGTGGGGCATATGACTAGGCCCATCGCAAAGAACTATCGTACAGTTAAAAAATAAGTTTACTCAGGAAACAATCTTTCAAAATGCTGAAAAACAGAAATTGCAAAAGCTTCCAAATAAAAGCAGGGTAATAACTCCACAAAAATGTAGTGACTGGCGGATAATTTCATGCAAATACAGTGCATGAAATAAATTGCAGTCATTTACACCATTGTGGCCACTGGGGCCATTATCCAATCATCTTCTCTGAGAAGAGTATTGTCGTCCGATTGCGTAAGTTCAACCCAATGAAACAGCGCTCTCCAGTCTTTCGTGCGTAGCATGCAGGCACACAACCAGACTTAATGCAAATACAGAGAATCAATACACATGCAGGACAAGTAGTCATATATGCAAATAAATGAATAAATATTGTTTTGTAAATATGAGTCTCGAATACTTAGTGTGAGCAGTTCCTTTTCAGCCTTCTCACTGCCCGTGGGAAGAAGCTGTTCCTCAGCCTGGTGGTGCTGGCTCTGATCCTCCTGTATCTCTTCCCCGATGGGAGCAGCTGAATGATGCTGTGTACAGGTGGAAGGGGTCCTCGATGAGTTTGTGCGCCTTCTTCAGACAATGATCCCAGTAGATCACGTCAATGAGAGGGAGGAGGGAGACACCAGTGATGCTCTCTGCCATTCTTATGGTCCTGTGGACTGACCTCCGATCCATTTCTCTGCCACAACCGTACATCACTGTCTTGTCCTTGAACCCCAGTGTCTGCAGACTTTTGAGTTTTACTTGAGATCCGGGTTGTCACTCTCGCACCTTATCATTTTTCTCATGACATAATTGTTCCCGTTGCTGCAGTGCAGAGAACTTTATTTTAAAACTCAATCAAGTTTATCATATCTTTGGCTTGGCTTCGCGGACGAAGATTTATGGAGGGGGTAAATGTCCACGTCAGCTGCAGGCTCGTTGGTGGCTGACAAGTCCGATGCAGGACAGGCAGACACGGTTGCAGCGGTTGCAGGGGAAAATTGGTTGGTTGGGGTTGGGTGTTGGGTTTTTCCTCCTTTGCCTTTTGTCAGTGAGGAGGGCTCTGCAGTCTTCTTCAAAGGAGGTTGCTGCCCGCCAAACTGTGAGGTGCCAAGATGCACGGTTTGAGGCGATATCAGCCCACTGGCGGTGGTCAATGTGGCAGGCACCAAGAGATTTCTTTAGGCAGTCCTTGTACCTTTTCTTTGGTGCACCTCTGTCACCGTGGCCAGTGGAGAGCTCGCCATATAACACGATCTTGGGAAGGCGATGGTCCTCCATTCTGGAGACGTGACCCACCCAGCGCAGCTGGATCTTCAGCAGCGTGGACTTGCTGCTGTCGACCTCTGCCATCTCGAGTACTTCGACGTTAGGGATGAAAGCGCTCCAATGAATGTTGAGGATGGAGCGGAGACAACGCTGATGGAAGCGTTCTAGGAGCCGTAGGTGATGCCGGTAGAGGATCCATGATTCGAAGCCGAACAGGAGTGTGGGTATGACAACGGCTCTGTATACGCTTATCTTTGTGAGGTTTTTCAGTTGGTTGTTTTTCCAGACTCTTTTGTGTAGTCTTCCAAAGGCGCTATTTGCCTTGGCGAGTCTGTTGTCTATCTCGTTGTCGATCCTTGCATCTGATGAAATGGTGCAGCCGAGATAGGTAAACTGGTTGACCGTTTTGAGTTTTGTGTGCCCAATGGAGATGTGGGGGGTGCTGGTAGTCATGGTGGGGAGCTGGCTGATGGAGGACCTCAGTTTTCTTCAGGCTGACTTCCAGGCCAAACATTTTGGCAGTTTCCGCAAAACAGGACATCAAGCTTATCATATAGTCGATTAAATAAAGCTGAGCATTTATCTATAACAGATAAAATAACTCACATTTAAATGTATTAACCAAGACCCTAATCTTAAACAGGCCTGAAATGGTTCAGCAAGAATCTCACACAGGAATCACATGTCCACAGGAGGAGCTAGACATGCAGTGTCCAGGGATTGATGACGAATCGTAGGAAAATGCTGAATTGACTTATTTTCTGGACAAAAAAAAATTACATTTCCATTCGATGGATTATTTGAAATGTTTTAAAATGGCTCTTTTGTTCAGGTCAAAATTCTCTCCCAAAAAAAATCCCTGTTTTTGTACGAGTTTCAATAATGTTCCATGCAATATCACGTGGAATGGCGCACTCAAGTCTAGACCTATTTGGAAAACCTTAGTATAAAGGGACAATACAAATAATAAACCATGGTCTTTAAGTTATTAAGTGTTCCAGTGTCTGTGTTCATGTTAACAAATAATTCACTTCTGGGTGAGTATGGCTGTAAACCCCCAATGCCAAAATAGGATCATCAGGAACTCAATTAATACTATGTTTCGACATGAGGCACTATGTCAGATGGGTATTTGTGAAGTTTAGTGATATACCCTTAATGAGCAGCAAGATGTGCTGACATGAGAAGTGAGATTGACATGATGGTGGTTAAGTGTCAATTCCATCGCAGCCTTAATAGCATTGCCAGACAAGCCTGCAGTAAATGAAGGGGACCATGATCTTCATATATGACAGCATTCAAAAAGAATGCATGTGAAAGCCATTATAACATTAGAAATGTCGTGTGCCAGCAGAAGAGTCCTCATCAGATAGACAGCCTTCCAGAGCTTGCTCTAACGTTACTGGAAGCCTGTCATTCACATTAACATGTTGCTCACAAATAAAAAATCCTTCATTAGTTTGTTTGACTTGGCGGAAGTACACAGCAAGCCAGCTGTTGCTTTCTCCTTGTCTATTACCAACAGCTGAAGATGGGGAGGCAAATGGCAGTGGGCACACCAATGGACTGCACCTTGTGTCCTAGCTCATTAGTGGCTCACAGTAAAAATGAAAGATGTGTGGACATTGAGGCAGACTCCTTCTTCTTTGCACGAGCGTGCCAGAGAGCTCTCGGTAGATTTAATTAAAATCGCAGTGAACAGATGGAGAAGATGGAAAGAAATCGAGCCGGAGACTGCTCATCTGTCTGGGCCTTGCAGTTTTCAATCAAGCTTCAGCTCTTGGCCATTTCAATTCCAAGCTTCTGTCAGGTTTAGGAGTGTGCGCACAGACTCGGCCAACGGACATCCATAACCTTGGGTGAGTTTAAAGCCGTACATCTGCATGAAAGCAGAAACTTCAGAAGAGTTTCCTCTAAACTAGTTAAGCAACATTGTAAAAAGGCTTTTGCTTAGTTCAGTTCGCGACTACATTAATCTCATTATCCCTTGAACCGTTTAACTGGGAATGCCAAATGTAATTTGTATTCTGGGGCAAGGCAAATGTTCTAAACTGATTATCCCAATATGAACCATAGCAGTCCACTATATTGTTGGGTTTGAAAGGATGTCTATCTGCTGAATAGTGTTCCCATATGCCTTCTGAATTTCATGACACAATGTTGCGTCTGCTTTGCAAGGGATAAATTAAGCGTGTGAAAGTCTCAGCAAAGCCCTCATTTTCCAGTTAATCAAATCTCCCCTAATCAAATTAGCACAAATAATTCCGTGAGCCACGTTGCACAAAAGTACATTATCTCCCTCTCTCGGAGTTGAAAAGAAGAAATCAGCGTGGTGCTTTTCTCCTCTGCCTGAGCAGGTCTGAATAGAAAGGGCTCTTCCGAATGCTCCCCAAGAAAAACAGGGAGACTGTAGACTAGCATTGGCAGAGTTCCCAGCTCATTAAAAACTCTGCCTCTGTGGCCACCTCCAGGGACCACTGAAGCATTTGGTAATGAGATACTTGTTTAATTTTCTTTCAAAGCGAGACATCTGTGATAAAACTCCCTGTGTTAGCCCCACATAAGGCAGATCTATCAATGAGCCATAGGCCTCAATCGAGTTGATGGAGTGTTTGCCATTGAATGAACTAGATAATAAATTTTGAAGAGAAGGGAACAATTACCATTAACTCTGCACTCTCCAAAGAGTCAAAGCCCATCATGAAAATTCAACAGTGGAAACTAAAGGGATAAATGTTCACAGTCAACCATCTTAATTGATTTTGCTTCATAAGGTGAAGTATTGGGCTGATGCTCCCCATCTCACCCTCCTGTTTCGATACAACCGCATTTAGAACCTCAGCTAAAATATTAATTCCTTGTGGGAAAAATAAATCTGTGGGGGACTGAATTATTAGATCGTTTCCCAGGAGAATCAAAAAGCAGAAACTATGTCCGAGCTCTTTTAAAACCCTACCAATGTCGGCTTTCAATGGAAAACCTGAAGTTCACATCTTAATAATTAATATAATGTGTAAGACCCTCATTTTTACATAGAACTTTCCACAACCCCAAGATGTGCCAAAATGCCAAGGCAATGTCATCAACTGGGTCACAATGGTAGATAGGGCGATCTGACATATTAGGAATCGGATGAACATGGACATTTCAGCACTGAAATGGCACTAACTTGTTCATGCCTGAGAACGGGGATTGCACACACCTTCTGTAATCATGTCAAGCCAAAGAACTTAAGGGAATGCAGGAATCAGAATGCTTGTCAACTGATATCACTGTCGAAACAGTCAGCAGAGGGGGGAAGAAAAAAACAAGAATGACTGAAGAGTCAAACAGAATGGCACAGCCAAATAAAAACCATTCCACAACCTGAAACATTTAAATCTAGCAGCTGGCCTAAATCTGCTGGGAGAATCGTTTAGATTTTGTCATGTCCTACTGCAGGTTCTGAGCACGACACAGTGTTCACAGTGCAGAGAAAATTTACAAAGATGTTGCCGGGACCTGCAGATCTGAGTTACAGGGAAAAGTTGAATAGGTCAGGATTTTGTTCCCTGGGGCATTGGGGAATGAGGGCAGATTTGACAGATGACGGGTGTAGATAGGATGAAGGCAGGCAGGCTTTCACAACTGAGGTCGGGTGGGACGAGAACTAGAGGGCATGGGTAAAGGGCGAAAGGTGAGGAGTTTGAAATGTCAGAAGGTGGTAAGAGTGTGGAACAAGCCACCACCAACAGAGGGGCTGGATGCAGGTTCGATTTCAACATTTAAGAGAAGACTGGATAGGTACATGTATGAGAGGGGTATGGAGGGCTATGGCCTGGGTGCACACCGATGGGACCAGGCAGAATAAATAGACTGGCACACTCCGGATGGGCCAAAGGGTGTATTTCTGTGCTGTAGAGTTCTATGTCCTTCTGAGTATGTGACTGAAGATGGTGCAAGACAAAAACCTTTCAGGCAAAACCAGCAATAGCCCATTTTCAGTGAGGTGAATGCTGTGGCAAACACCTGTGGTCCAACATATGCTGGAGATAGGAAAGCAGCACAAAGAACATTCGGCCCACTGGGTCCGGCAATCTCATCAGTCTCATTCCCCCCAACCCCACCTCTTTAATTCTTTGTTGCTGCGCAACTTACTTCTTCTCTTGCTCATTATCTCCCTGTTGATTATTTTGCACTAACCGAATTAAAAAGGAATTAAACAGCAACAAATTAACCTGGAGGATATGAGTGGACACAAGAACACTTGGTGGAAACCCACAAAGTTATGGGAGAACTTGTAAACTGCATCCAAGGCCTGGATTGAACTCAGACCACTGGAGGTATAATAGTGTTAACTGCCAGCCACAAGCTGAGAATCTCCAGACTAACACAACTTCATTTCCCCTCGGTCTTAAAAATCCCTTCCCTTTGTTCCCCACAATGTTAAAAATTAACAAGATTTAAACTTTAAGTTTAAATTAATGTTTAAAATTATTATTTTTTTGACAGACAGCATGGAAACAGACCTTTCTGCCCATGAACACATGCTGCACAAGCCCCCCAATCAACCGGCAACTCCCGTCCATTCTTGAAGGGTGTGAGGAAACTGGAACACCCAGAAGAAACCCACGCAGACACAGCGAGAACGGGCAATCTCCTTACAGACAGCTCCAGATGCCAAACGCGGGTCGTTGGCGCTGGAACAGCATTGCGCTAACCGCTAGACTAACGGTGCCAACCAAGGAACACAGCCCGAAGAACACAGAATGGTTCATGGTCATCTTGTTGTATTAACTAAGGGGCTCATGGAAACTGGAGGGAGGGAGGGAGAGAGTGAGAGAGAGAGAGAGAGAGAGAGAGAGAGAGAGAGAGAGAGAGAGAGTTCAATGTACATCTGCCAAATCAGCAATGGATTTGGTTTCAATATTTTCATTTGCTTCTTTACCAAGAGTTAATCTGGAACTTCCTTCCTCAAAATACTAGGATTCACAGATG
Source organism: Narcine bancroftii (assembly GCF_036971445.1). Classification (NCBI taxonomy): domain Eukaryota; kingdom Metazoa; phylum Chordata; class Chondrichthyes; order Torpediniformes; family Narcinidae; genus Narcine; species Narcine bancroftii. The sequence continues at coordinate 22,779,511 of NC_091482.1, read as the reverse complement.
ATTGTCAGCCGAATGTACTAAGGGATATCAAATTAAGATGGGCAATGCAGATTGGCTTTCATCCACCTGAAGAGAAGGAGCTGAGTGGTGTTGTCCTATTGCAGTGTAGGTCTCAGTATATTGTGCTGCTACTGAGACGTACCCATGCCTGACCATCACACTGATTGAATCCCATCATCAAAACTCAGGGCTACAATTAAATGCAATATCATGTCATCAAAATTAATAATTAACTAATTTTCTCGGATGGGTGATAGCCTGCAAGGAGAATTTCAAGTGTGCAGCCCGTTGTAATAAATATTTTTAGATTGTGACTTTCACAGGGAAGTTAAAGGATTCCCCTCCTCAAGCAAATGCATTACTTTAGTCAAGATGCAGGAAAGGAGACGTTTCCCTCTGCCAATACTTGTTCAGCATTCAATGATTTGAGTATGTATGATAGTGTCTGACAACAGATCCATACAGATTGTTTCTCCAGTTCCAGTTTTCAGATTTCATTGGGAAATGTCTATATATTTCCATTGGGAAAGAAAGAGCCAGTGTTAAATTTAACGAACCAGAAACCAACAATCCAGAAAATTATGTAGGTCTGCACTTGGTGTCACAGCTGTAATATTCTATAATGCACCTCAGTGAAATTACTCAATAATAGTGATGTTTGCCTCCTTGCTTTGTTTCTCATCCAATCCATTTTTAATTTTAATCACTGAGCTGAGAGTGTGCAGCAATTAGTAGCTTTACAAATTGTGAAGAAGGCAAAATACAATTGATGTGTCGTCTGAGAAACAAGGTGATGGGTGCTTGCTTGGCAGGAAGCAATACTATTGGGAGGGGGAGGGGCAGGCAGGAAAGGCACAACTGGTGATCAAATAAAAAGAAAGCACTTCCAAGGCCTGGTTCCACATAACTGTGTGGGTCACATAAAGAGAGGGGTTACTTACCCCTGCTCAAAAGGGATATTCACTCTTGTTTATCTATTGTTTCCCAATGTCCTAAACATTGACTCAGTTCTACGTTGACCGATGCATTACTTAATCTCTTGTAGGTTTCTCCACACCCCCCCTCTCTCAACCTTCTTCACCCCTCCTCTCTCCCATCCTCCTGCACCCTCCACCCTCCCAAACCCCATCTCCCACCCTCTACCTCCTCTCCCACCCTCCACACCCTGTCTGCCAACCTCCACATCCTCTCCCACCCTCCACACCATCTCTCCTTTCCTCCCAACCACCTCTCCCACCCTTCCACACCCTCTCTCCCACCCCCACACCCAACCTCCACACCATTCTTCTACCTTCCCCACTATCTCTCCTTCCCTCTTCACCCCCTCTCCCATCCTTCCACACCCTCACCCCACACCCTCCACACACCCCTCTCTCAGCCTCCATACACCCCTCTCTCACTGTCCCATGCCCACTCTCTCACCCTCCCATACCACAGCACCATATTTTCACAGGACACTGTCCCAGAGCCGAGTGCCAGTTTATTCTACAGTATAGTTCTGTGCCATCCCACAGAACACATTGCCACCTCTCACAGCTCAGCACCGCTTCATCCTATGGTGTGATCCTTCTTTGTCCCACAGCATGGCCTTGCACTCTCCCACACTGTCCTACTGCAAAATTCCATAACAAAATGCTTATTACTACCTTTTGTGCCAAGCTGGCTACCCTCCTATGTTCTGCATTTACAATGCTTTCTCAAATATGGCATGAAGTAGGGAATGCTAAGTGATAATTAACTGTGAGTAGTTATCATTTTGATTTTTGCAATAGTTAATTATCACATTCCCAGACCACAGAATTGTCACACATTCGGAATGAAACATCTTTAGTCAAAAGAAGCTTGAGCAACAGGCAAGAGGATCAAATTCTGGATTTTGTACCAGTTGTTGTTCACACAAATGTTATTATATTTCAGATCCTATCAGCGATATTATCATAACTTGGCATTTCCTAAATACCATGCCATTTCTCTCTGATAACCATTTCCCCTTTCCTGTCAATAGTTTCTGATGAATGCACAGACCTGAAGCAAACTTTGACATGTGAAGCTTAGTCAAGCATGGAAGGCATGGCGGTCAGGCTGCAACATATTCCTGTCCACCACTCAACCACAAAAATCACTTCACTGCAATTGGGAAGTGGAATCCACACTGATTTCCATCGTCCATAGAACATACTTACTCCAGGTAAAGTAGTTCCATATAAAATCAGCCAGTTTATTAGATTACACTGGACAACAAAGACTTTGGTTCCTGAACACTTCTATGGACTTTGTGCAGCTGATCACAAAAAAAAACACCTTAAAATTTTCCTATCACATACTGGTTTTTATATATAAAATCTGCTTTTGTGATTTCCTGTCATATTTTTAAGTCTACTTCAAGCAGACAAGAGCAGCACGTCAGTGAAAATTCATTTTCTCCATCCGCACTTGGACTTCTTCCCTGCTGATCTTGGTGCAGTCAGCGACAAACATGGTGAAAGGTTTGACCAGGACATTGTGACCATGGAAAAGTGGGTATCAGGGCAACTGGAATCTATCAATGCTGGCCGACTATTGTTGGACACCGACACGGGAGGCATCAGATGCTGAGGACAAACGAAAATTAGCGGCAAAACATTTTTGGGTCAGTTGAACTCACGCAACGTGCCGGCATCATTATGCGATTAAGCCTGGTAAATTCAACAAAAATTTGGTGTTTCTCCAACTTCCTAAGTGAATATAGCAAATCTGAAATTATCTTTTGGTTCAGTTTGAAGTTTTTAATCAAAATCTCCAATTTATTTTCAAGAAGCAAGCATCTTGGGGAAAAGAAAATTGTTGTCCAGTGTAATGTATATAGCCAGTCATTGGAAAGGCAGCACTGTGGTGTAGCTTGTCAACGTGCTGCTTCACTGTGCCAGTGACCTGGTTTCAGTTCTGACTCTGCCGCCTCTGTGGGGTTTGTTAATTTTCAATGTGACCACATTGGTCTCGTCTGGGTTCTCTGGTTTCCTCCCACATCTATCTCATTTATGTGCAGGCTAGTCAGTCAAGTAACCACTGCAAAATTGTTCAGAGTGGACAGGTAAATGTTATATCTGGGTGCATTTAAGAGAATAGGTTAAAGGGAAAATATGGTGGGAGAACTGAATAGTTCTGTGCCCAAATAGGGACACGACAGGCAGAACGCCCTCCTTCTATGCATGAGGAAATATGGAAACTTCTGCAATGTCTTTGCCAAGATGCCAAAATAGATCATTCATTTTGGAGGCATTCAGCCATAATCCCACATCACTGGCTTCTCAGCCAAGCACATGCTGCAAGTCTGCGATTTTTAAGTTTCTTATCTTGGCAGATTAAGTTTTCCATTTGGTGAGGAGAGGAAGAGCCAGTGAGATCCAGAAATCTGGTTCAATTTCTCAAGTGACGGGATGCCTCATCATGAAAGTTGCTCAGGGAAGGTGAAATGTGTGAATCTTTGTAGCCAGAGAGAGGAATGAAAGCAAAGAACACCCTGGTCTCTCAATCAGCTGACGTGAGTGCAGGAACTCCCACGCCCCTCGATGTGAAACATATTCCGCCTGCCAGAGCAACTAGTGGGGTAGAGCGGGGTTCGTACTGGTGGGTCTTCTGGAAGCAGCAGGAATTGTGACAGCACTATTCCACATCTCCAGCAGTTAATCAGGAGTTGGCTCGAGGAAAAATTGTGAGCGATCTTCACTGTTGAGAAGGGAATCCACTGACGTGGTCTCAATCTTTTCCAGAGAGTAGAGCTGACTTTTACAGGAGGTGCAAATGGCTGAAGAAGATGTTGTGAATGGGTCAGTCGGTTAGTAGCCCCCCCCTAATAAGGTGGTACCCTGCCTCCTAGCATCCTTCTGCTGGCACCTTTGTTCCACTGTGATCAAAGTCCCAATGCTATGCATTTTGAGAAATAGCAGGGTATTTTATGTCAAAAATTCTCATCTGCCATCGAGCTAAATTATATCCCTACACGGCATGACAATTTGGAGAATGAGGAAAATGTACAGACACAACGCTGAATGAGAGAATTACAATTCTAATTTTCAAGCACAATGAAATAAGGGCTGAATCTGAAAAATCAGTGCAAAGTTGAGAACAGCTTGATTTTCCTCATTCAGTGATGAACGTATTCTTAGAAATCTCCAGAAAATTGAGCTTGGGAAGAAAAAAAACGGTTGCATCTGCCTCAATGGATTGCAAATCTGTCTGCAATCAGATCAACAGGCCATTATCTCCTATATGTTCCAGCATGATAATTTAGAAGGCAATTTAAATAAATGTAGTTAAAGACAGTGGTTGCAGAGCTAAAATGGAAATAGAGCCTGCTTTTACATGCGAGGGAAAGGCAAAATAGGAACTTAAAAGAAACAGAGATACTGAAACAATTTTTCCATCTGCAGGGAATTGAGGAAGGAAAGCTCAATTAAAATTCTGAATGGTGCTGCACATCAAGTCAATGGTGTCAAACAGTGAAAATCCACCTAGGTGAAGCTACTTTTAAAAAGCTAGATACTGTGATCAAGCTCGTTAAATTGACATCTAATTAGAATAGAACCGAACTGAGAATCTAGACGTTATAAAAGTGGCAAATGACTTTTCAAAAAAAAAATAGTTTAATGCTGGTCTACTTGAGGTTTGAACCTGAACTAAGAAACCTGTTAAATTTCCATTGTGAAAAATAATATGATGCAAAATTTACTCCTGTCATCATGTGGGGGAACCACAAAGAGCACTTCCGAAGCTTATCTACCTATTATTTCAGCAGAAGTGCAAATCCATTTAAACAGAATTTAAAAAAAGGTACTGAGAAAAGAATATAATGTTAAGTAAATGGACTGTTAACAGCAATTTTATAAACTTCCAAACTTTAGTATGTTGGATACAATATATTAAGCAATGTAAGTAACTTATTTTCATTATTTATCATTGGTAATTTAGCTAAACCTGTAAATTCAATCCCTTAAATTAAGCAACTATCAATGTCTGAGAGTCCCTTTGTTTTAACTCTTGATGGTTCAATATTAGCAACTATCAATGTCTGAGAGTCCCTTTGTTTTAACTCTTGATGGTTCAATATTAGCAACTATCAATGTCTGAGAGTCCCTTTGTTTTAACTCTTGATGGTTCAATATTAGCAACTATCAATGTCTGAGAGTCCCTTTGTTTTAACTCTTGATGGTTCAATATTAGCAACTATCAATGTCTGAGAGTCCCTTTGTTTTAACTCTTGATGGTTCAATATTAGCAACTATCAATGTCTGAGAGTCCCTTTGTTTTAACTCTTGATGGTTCAATATTAGCAACTATCAATGTCTGAGAGTCCCTTTGTTTTAACTCTTGATGGTTCAATATTAGCAACTATCAATGTCTGAGAGTCCCTTTGTTTTAACTCTTGATGGTTCAATATTAGCAACTATCAATGTCTGAGAGTCCCTTTGTTTTAACTCTTGATGGTTCAATATTAGCAACTATCAATGTCTGAGAGTCCCTTTGTTTTAACTCTTGATGGTTCAATATTAGCAACTATCAATGTCTGAGAGTCCCTTTGTTTTAACTCTTGATGGTTCAATATTAGCAACTATCAATGTCTGAGAGTCCCTTTGTTTTAACTCTTGATGGTTCAATATTAGCAACTATCAATGTCTGAGAGTCCCTTTGTTTTAACTCTTGATGGTTCAATATTAGCAACTATCAATGTCTGAGAGTCCCTTTGTTTTAACTCTTGATGGTTCAATATTAGCAACTATCAATGTCTGAGAGTCCCTTTGTTTTAACTCTTGATGGTTCAATATTAGCAACTATCAATGTCTGAGAGTCCCTTTGTTTTAACTCTTGATGGTTCAATATTAGCAACTATCAATGTCTGAGGGTCCCTTTGCTTTAACTCTTGATGGTTCAATATTAGCAACTATCAATGTCTGAGAGTCCCTTTGTTTTAACTCTTGATGATTCAATATTAGCAACTATCAATGTCTGAGAGTCCCTTTGTTTTAACTCTTGATGGTTCAATATTAGCAACTATCAATGTCTGAGAGTCCCTTTGTTTTAACTCTTGATGATTCAATATTAGCAACTATCAATGTTTGAGAGTCCCTTTGTTTTAACTCTTCATGGTTCAATATTAGCAACTATCAATGTCTGAGGGTCCCTTTGTTTTAACTCTTGATGATTCAATATTAGCAACTATCAATGTCTGAGAGTCCCTTTGTTTTAACTCTTGATGGTTCAATATTAGCAACTATCAATGTCTGAGAGTCCCTTTGTTTTAACTCTTGATGATTCAATATTAGCAACTATCAATGTCTGAGAGTCCCTTTGTTTTAACTCTTCATGGTTCAATATTAGCAACTATCAATGTCTGAGGGTCCCTTTGTTTTAACTCTTGATGATTCAATATTAGCAACTATCAATGTCTGAGAGTCCCTTTGTTTTAACTCTTGATGGTTCAATATTAGCAACTATCAATGTCTGAGAGTCCCTTTGTTTTAACTCTTCATGGTTCAATATTAGCAACTATCAATGTCTGAGGGTCCCTTTGTTTTAACTCTTGATGGTTCAATATTAGCAACTATCAATGTCTGAGGGTCCCTTTGTTTTAACTCTTGATGGTTCAATATTAGCAACTATCAATGTCTGAGAGTCCCTTTGTTTTAACTCTTGATGGTTCAATATTAGCAACTATCAATGTCTGAGGGTCCCTTTGCTTTAACTCTTGATGGTTCAATATTAGCAACTATCAATGTCTGAGGGTCCCTTTGCTTTAACTCTTGATGGTTCAATATTAGCAATCTTTACAAAACCCATCCAAAAAGAGTGACCAGGTGGCTAAAAGTACATCATGGATTGATATTTGAAATTTATAGAGAGCAGATTGGTTTTACCTCCAATCAGAAAAATAAACAACCCAATTTAACGAGGGTCAAATATGGGCCTACACGTCTATTTTAGGAGTGATGGTCTTACATAACAAGCTACATTTACATATCAGTTCTGTATGTTTGTATTTCAATAGTCATCAACAGTACTCAAGAACCATAGCTTAGAGAAGAAGGATGACAATAAAGCTCAAGCTTGTGAGTCTAGGAGCAGGTCCTTTAAGCTCTTCGGCCATTCAGGTAGGCCATGGCTGGCCTTCACTACAATTCCATGGCTTGCTCTTGTTGCTTGATATCCATATTCAAATAAAAACTATGGATCTTGATTGTTCAATTTCATGTCAAACAGCATTCGTAGCTTGTCAGCTGAGGCAACTGGAGATTTTTGCCATCCTTTGCACAAACAGGACTCTCCTCCTGGTTTCAAGTAAAAACACCATGTTGGAGAAACTCAGCTTGACAAACAGTGTGCTCTATGCAGCAAAGACAAAGATACATTTTTGGGCTTGAGAGCTTCATCAAGGTATTAGCAAAATGTAGACAGTGGCTGAACAAAATGGTGGGGTGAGGGACAGAGGGAGGAGTATAGGACCACAGGCAGGAGGTGATAGGTGGATAAGGGAGGGAGGGAGGGTTGCTTCACTTGGAAGGACTGTTTGGGGCCCTGAACAGTGGTGAGCGAGGAGGTGTGGGAACAAGTTTGGCACTTCTTGCAGTCACAGAGGTAGCTGCCTTCGGTCTATTCACATCAAATGATAGGGATTTCTCAATGGCCAACCATTTCAATTCTGTGCCCCACTCCTGCGCTGACATGTCTGTCCATGGTCCCATGCATGGCCAAACCAAGACCACCTGCATATTGGAGGAGTAACACCCAACATTCCATCTGGGCACTCTCCAATTGGATGGCATTATTGTTGACTTCTCCAGTTTCTGCTCGCCCACTCCCCGTTCTCCCCGATCTCTGTCTCCCTTCCCCCAGCTCTCCACCCCCTTCCCTCTCCATTCACAGAACAATCACCCCCTCCCCCTGTTTTCTCTTGTGCTGTCCCTCCCTTATTCACCTATTGCCTCCGGCCTGTGGGCCTCCCCCTTGCACCTCCCTCCCCAACCATTCTGTTTGGGCACCTGTCTGCATGTTGTTCATACCTGAAAGCCTGAAATGTTGGTTATGTATCTTTATCTTTGCTCTATAAAGTAAATGCTTGTAACCTGCTGAGTTTTTCCAGTGTTGTGTTTTTATCTCAATCACGGTGTTTGCGGACTTCCGTGTTTCACTCCTCTCTTCCCTTCCAGTTTCAATATTGAATGGCCTTACTCCAATATTAAGATTACACCTCATTCTTTAAAAAAAGAGACAGGGCCTAAAATTTATTTTGTTGAAATTAGAGAGAGATCCATTAGTGGATTTCCTCTTCTTTCCAGAGGAAATAACTTCTCTGTGTTTATCATTTCACCCCTTATCTATTTTAAAGGGTTAAATTAGATCGCTGCTCAACTTTCTATGCTCAAGATAGAGAAGCAATGTTGATGACACATCATAATTTATCCACAAAGCTGAAGCATCTTTCTGACAATTGGGCAATGTGCCTCATCCAAGGTTAATGCAACATTCATAAAGTATGGTGCTTGAACTGAACGCAATGCTCCAGGCGGCCTGACCAAAACTATGCACAACAAGTTTGTATTAATCATGTTCACAAGATAACAACCTTGAGCTAAAGCCCATTTCATTAGAATTTCATACCTGTGCATTGCATCTTGAGATTGACAAGAAAGAAAAGCCAAAGAAGAAAGCCCAAAAATGATCATTAAAGATGGTAAGAGATGCGTACAGTGATGGAAGCAAGCAAATGCCGTTGAAAGCAAGGCATCTGACATTGTAGCTTCTGAGTAGCCGTTCCACTGAATTCACATCTCAAAAGAAGAATGGAAGACACATTGAATATTACGTACGTTTCCCTCGCTTTCATTTGCTTTTGTTTTGTTCTTTATTTCTTGAAAAAAAAATCACAAGATCTAGTGAAAAATTTTTACTTGCAGGGAAAATGTTAGGTGGTGCAGCCCATCCACATGTATCACTGCCCCATGCCATAAATGATTCGTGGATCGAAGTGTCAGTATTTTATTTCTATCTGATTCCCTGGCCACATCTGGGCATGCCGGAAATTGAACACTTAACATTTCACATTTTGTGCAGTTACGTTCAATTCACATTTCCATTGTTCATGCTAACACGAGGAAATCCAATAGCAAACCTTCCAGTGAGCAGACGCGACACATGACATGGAGTACTGGGCTCATTTGGAGCTCTGAACAGCGTCGTTTCCACTAGTGTTCAGCTCTTCGGTTCCTTTGTTATCAGAGGCAGGAGACCACCAAGATCAGCTGTGCCTAGTAAAAGCCACACCTTACATTTATGCTTGAAGTCATTTAAAACCTTTCTGCCCATAAATCTACCTGAACTGCTCTGACCGCAGGGTATAAAAATGATTCAATGCAGTTTTCGCGTAAGAATTACGATGAAGGCTCCCGAATACTGGGTGAAGGTTTCCTTATATCCTCCGTTCCATCACTTTGCTGATTATGTTCAGAAAGGCAGTTGCTTTAGGAACTAACTCTCATTTGCACTTCTTCCTTGATCAAGGTATGATTTAGATTTATATTCATTGAAGTTGATTGTGGGTGAGAATCCATGTGCTGCCTGCAGTTCATCACTTTGAGGCTGGTCCGTGGGAAGTGGACATGTCACAATGGACTAGTGGGGAAATGTCACTTATAGCTCAGGATTAAGCCATTCTGTTGGACAATTACAGCCTGTTGCGCTAAACCAAAGTTGAATGTTGCATACGTAGTGGAGAAAATCATTGATTGATAACTTTATTGCCTCCAGTCAACATATCCTTCAGCTTGAACATAATATTTTCAAGGAATCTTAAAGTTATCTGGGCATGGTGCCCTTTGAAGTTTTGGCCTCAATATAAATCAATGTGCAATGAACAATTTAGAACAGTCTGCCTTCTATTTAATGGTCTAGAGAGCAAAGCAAGGCCAAGTCAATCCTCTTTATATTTTTGAGTTGCACATTAGCGAAGGCATCCTGCAAATACTTTGGGGAATAGGGAGGTGTGATGGGGAGCAGGCAGAGTGATGCTGGGCCTCAAGGGGGAAGTGAAGGCGGCTACATTGAAGGTGGCAGTGTGATCTTCGACCTCTCAATGCCTCTGAAGAGACTTTCTTAGCCTTTTCTCCTTTTTTATCTTTGCAAGATGGCGCCAGAGAGTGGCGACTCTTTGCTAGCCCTTGAAACGGTTTGCAAAAGAAAGCATTTCAGTGCACGTGACAGTAATATCTAAATCTAAAATCTAAGCATGCTGGGGCTCCCAGGTCTGCGCCCATGACATGAATGATCCGGTGACAAACAAATGCATGTGCGTAAGCAAGCATCTAAACCCTGCAAAATTACATTTCTAATCTTGCCAGAAATAAGGACATAGGTCTCATTGGCTATCTCCTCTCTCGTAGACTGCCGAAATGACTACTGACCAGTGGCACTTCCACAGTGGTGAAGTGTTTTGAGAGGCTAGTGTTGAAGCCTCTCCGCTCCTGTTTGAGCAGTGACATGAATCCATTCCAATTTGCCTACTGCAGCAACAGGTCCATGACAGATGCCATCTCACTGGCTCTACACAAAACCCGGGAACAGCAAAGATGCACACGTCAGGAAACTCTTTATTGACTACAATTCAGCACTGAATACCAGCATCTCCTTAAAACTGATCAGCAAAGTTCAAGACCTGCGCCTCAATACCCCACTGTGCAATTGGATCCTGGAATTCCTCACCTGCAGACCCCACTTGGCAAGAACATCTCCTCCACATTTTCTCTATCGGCACCAGAATACCACAGGGCTGCGTGTTTAGCCCCTGCAGTACTCATTTTACACCTACATCTTCACCTACAACTGTGTGGCTCGGTACGACGATAATACCATTTACAAATTTACTGACGATACCACAGTAGTGGGCTGTATATAAAAGGGCTGAGTCAGCACACAGGAGAGAGAATGAAAACTTGGCTGAATGGTGTACTAAAACACCTCTCATTGAATGTCACCAAAAACAAAGGAGCTGATTGTAGACTTTAGAAAACCAGAGGTGAACGATCCAGTGGTCCTAGGGACATCAGAGGTGGGAAGGGTTGACAACAATTAAATTCCTGGGTGTCATCATCTTGGAGGATATTTCCTGGATCTAATGTACCAATGTCATTGTGAAGAAAGCTCTTCAGTGCTTCTAGTTCCTGAGGAGTTTGCAGAGGTTCAACATGACATCAGAAGCTTTGGCAAACTTTGACAGATGTGTAGTAGAAAGTGTGCTGACCAGCTGAAACACAGCTTGGAATGGGGGCACCAATACGTCTGAGCAGAAAGCCCTGCAAAAGGAAGGGCAGATGCCTAACCTTTTATCCGGGTCCATTGGGACTGGACACCTGCTGTTGTTTTTGGAATCATTTCAAAATGGGGGTCCCTTTAAGCAAATATGATGTTTCAAAATTGCACAAAATGGGGGACACGTGGTGCTAAATGAACAGATAAATAAAGACCAAAAAAGACCATAATATCACTAGTATGTATTTTTTTTTAAAGTAAAACTTCAAAATAAAACTTGCACAGATTGCCCTGTCCTCCAGTACCTGTCCCTGCGGGTGTCCTTTCTTACCTTCGGTGAAAAGGTGACTCTTGGTCCTAAGCACCTGGTGGGAGAGAAGCAGGAGGCCGCTGGTAGCTGGCTCAATGCGGGATCAATGGCCGTCTTCCTTACCCTTACCCAGAGCGGTTCCAGCTGTGTGGGGGATTATGGGTAATGAAGACAGCCATTGCTCCTGCATTGAGCTGTCGCTGCGAGCTAGTGCGGCGCTCAAATGAACTCTGGGCTCGGCAAACCTGATGCTGTGTCGGGAGTTAGATGGGGGGGGGGGGGGCGGGGGCGACGGATGGCCAAAAGCTGGAGGGGGTGACAGATGGCTGGGGGCAGGGTGACAGATGGCAGGGGGTACGGATGGTAGGGGGTATGGATGGCAGGGGGTACGGATGGCAGGGGGTATGGATGGCAGGGGGTACGGATGGCAGGGGGTACGGATGGCAGGGGGAAGGAGCGAGACGGTCGGGCGTATTCATTAGGGTATTGTTGTGGACATCCTGCAGTTCAGTTTAGACTGCAGGCTGGCCGCAAAGTATGTCTAGGGTCTGCTGCAGGAAAAATTCCGGATGGGAATCAGTTTCTAATTCCCACCTGGATCTTTTTACACAGCTAGCGTTGCAGGAATTTTCCGAGATATTCCCATTATGTAGCGGCAGTGTAAAAAGCTTATTTGATGAGCAGATGTCAACTACCGAAAAATAAAAGTGTCAGTTTTTGGAGGTTGCCGGTGTTCGGAAGGTTAGGCACCTGTGCCACAGCCCAGAAAATCATGGGGAAAACTCTCTGATCAGGTTCAGGAACAGTTGCTCCCCCTCCACCATCAGAGTCTTCAACGACAAACTCAAGAGATTCATTTAAGGTCTCTTTCTTTGCACATTATTTATTACTGAATATTTTTGTTTCTGTATTTGCACAGTTGGTTTACATTTCTCTCTTTTGTATATGCATTCTTTTCTTGAGTACCGATAAGTAGAAATTCTGCCTGGCTGGCAGAAAAAAGAATCTCGGGGTTGTATGTGATGTCATGTGTGTACTTGGACAATAAAACTGAAATTGAACCTGAACTTGAAATGATTTTATTTATTTCTAGATGGTTAGTTTAACATCTTATAAAAAATGGTAATCAATGAAGCTTCTGTCATTGTTATTGATTTTGGGTGGCAGTGAGTCATGGAAAGCTTTGGACACAGAGGCCACTCGGCCCATATTTCTCTGCTCCTCCCTGGTGCTGCAGGCCATGGCTGTTAAAACACATATCCAAATTATTTAAAAGTGACGAGTGTTTCTGTCCCTCCGACCCTTTCAGGCTCTCAAGGGCCCACCGCACTTCAGGTGAAATAATTCTTCTTTATTTCCCAACAATGATGTTAGATCGAAGCCCCCTCCTGGGTTTCAACTCAGTATTGAAGGGAACAAGCCTTTCCTGTTTATCTTGGCCTTCACGATTTTATACCCTTTAATTAACTCTCTCTTTAGTCTTCTTCATTTGAAAGCAAACAATGCAAATTGATTTTCTAGTCCTGCCAACTTCTTCATGAACCTCTTCTGCACCTCTCCTGTGTCATCAAACCCCTGCAACACTGAGACCAGAAATGAACACCAAGTGAAGGGTCCTCCAAGTCCACACAGAAAAAAAAACATATACACATCATTATGCTATTGCCACAATTATTGCAATCTCCTTCTGCATTACAGGAGTTCTCTTCCATAGCAGGTGAAGTGAATTTCATATGGCTCATCCTTCCCTTTCATTTGTGAGGATGAGAGGCGACAAGCGTGGAATTGTTGGCGTAGCGGTTAGCACAACGCTTTTACAGTGCCAGCGATCGGAATCGGGGTTCGAATCCTGCATTGTCTGTGAGGAGACATCCTCCTTGTGTCTGTGTGGGTTTTCCCCAGGGGCTTTGGTTTACTCCCATTGCTCTGGGGGTTGTAGGTTAATTGGGTGTAAATTGGGCAGCATGGACTCACGGCCCGAAGTGGCCAGTTACCGCGCTGTATGTCTAAATTTAATTTAATTTTAACATTTAAAGAGTGAGCAGAGAACAGTTTCAAATTCTTTCCTCTTCGTGGGCAAATGGACCCTGGCCTGGCCATTTGTGACCTGATTTAACTATTTGTGCGTTAAATAATGTGGACAATCGCCAAGAAGAAAAGCATAAGAGATTTTTAAAATGCTTCCCGTCTGTTCTCTGCATCACGAGGCATAACTAAGTCTGTACTCTTGAAGGATGCACTGTGGATTTGCATAGATTGTCCAGAGGGTCAGTGTTACTGACAGTGACATGGAAACGTGCTCTCCTTCCCTTTTCTCTCTACATTCTGTTCTCAACACAAGCAGAGTACAATTTACATTTTGCTGGCTTGGACAGACTTAAATCCACAGACTGCTGTCAGATAAATAAATGCAGGTATACCCCGCTTTACAAAACTAGAGCGCTCCTTTCGTAAGCCAAAAATGGCGTAAAGCGAAGAAGCGATTATCATTGATTTCTCTGGGAAATTTTTTTGAGCGTCCACAGACCCCAAAATATAACCTACAAATGACACCTAAAACCTATAATAACACTAACATTTATTAAAAGCAGGAATGATATGATAAATACACAGCTTATAAAGTATAAATAACCTATGTATAGTGTAGTTCGGCTGAGTCCTCGGAGTTTGGGGTGGTGGGGACTGGGGTGCAGGAGAGAGAGGAAGAGCTGCTTAGGGTGCCTGTACGGCCTCTATAACAGCTCGTTGCTTTTGACAAAGGCGAAAATCCTCTCGTCAAAGCGAACACAGGTTTCCTTGGAAAAGCGAATTTTTGTAAAGCGAGTATTCGTAAAGCGTGGTGTACCTGAATCACCTTCTGAATGCATTAACAGGTCACTTTTTCAAGAGATCATTTGTTTTCATTTGCACACTCCTCAAAGCAAATCCCATGCTAAACATCAATTGATTGTCTTTCTGGATTACAAGCATTAAGTGTGTTCCATTGAAACTCAAGGAATCAGCAGTAAGAATACAGGCTTTGTCTCTCATGAATAATTTGGTGTTAAAACTCACTTGTGAAATCAGATGCGCTATTAAGGATGTAAATACTAACTTCCATAAGACGTAGGGCCCATTGATAGAATATTATCATAACCCAAGATGTTTCAGTGTTCTGGTTCTGGGGGGACGGGCCTGGGTGTCACTTGATTCCCACGTATCTTTTTTTAAAAACCTTACTTAGCAGTAAGGGCTTTAATTATTAGGGGTTTTGTTTGTCTCTTTGATAATACAATAGATAGTTGCTTCACTCAGCTGAGAATATTGTAGATATTGATAAATTTATTATAGAAGGAGAAGAGAAGGAAAGAGGATTGTAATCTTTTTTTTAAAAGGAAAGTTTATAACTTCATTGAAAAGAAATTGTTTTGTTTCTTGCCTTACTTTTTCCTGTTGGATTGATGTTATGCTTTGATGTACTTTCTAATGTTGTACTTTGATGTACTTTGTAATGATGTACTTTGGAGTTTTGATTGGTGTTCATATTTGAGGCAATTTTTTTCTTTTTTACTACCCAACCCCAACCAACCAATTTTCCGCTGCAACCGTGTCTGCCTGTCCCGCATCGGACTTGTCAGCCACAAACGAGCCTGCAGCTGACGTGGACATTTACCCCCTCCATAAATCTTCGTCCGCGAAGCCAAGCCAAAGAAGAAAGAAGAATTGCATACTATATAGAATATGAATTATGGATAGGATCTACTGTTTATGTAGGTTAGTGATATACGGAATATGTTATTTAGTTTTTGTAACTAAAACTATCTTAGAGAATTGATTTTTTAAAATGTTATTTATAAAATCATGATATATATATATTTAAAAAATAGAACTAATGAATAAGTAGAAACAATTCCAAAAAATACATACATGATATTTTAAAACTAACCTCCTACCACCCCACCACACCCCTTCCCTAACCCACCCACCCCCTAACCTACCCCAAAAAGAAGGAGGAGATCACCCATAAGATCAAAATTCATCAGCTAATGACCATGGTTTGGAGGAACACCACTACCGTGCATTGAGGGGATTTAATAATTCGACCCCATATAGTCCAAATACGAGCTCCAGGTTTTTCGATAAAAAAGGTAATTATCTCGCAAATTATATGTTATCCTCTCCAATGGAATACAAGACCTCAACTCCATATGCCATCTCTGAATACTCAAATGAGTCTCATTTTTCCAAGTAATTGCCAGACATTTTCTAGCAATAGATAATGCCAATGTTAAAAATGCAATTTCAAATCGATTTAATTTTAATTCTAAACTGATCCTCTTAATATTACCCAACAAAAATACTAATGAAAACTTCACTTTCAGAATAATTTCTAAATATTCCTGAAGTCTATTCCAAAAAGGTTTCACTGTTTCACCCGAGTGTAAATAAACAACCTACATCCTTATGAACTTAGTGAATTGTTGTAGCGTACGCGCTACAACGAGTGTGGAAGGAAGACACCCTTGCGAGGAGTGACAATCAAAGGTTGCTTTATTGTACTGGCAGCACTGTTTATATGGGCGCCTGGCACTGACGTCAGGGTCCCGCGTCATCAGAGCGCCGACCTCGGGTTGGCCGGCGTTCCCGCCAGAGTTCCTTGTCTTCCCGCCGCGCAGAGGTCACCTGGGACAAAAGCCGGTGTCAATCCACCCCCAGGTCCGCGCAGTTGCCACGTTCGCCGGCCATTTCGCGGACCGTTCCACGTCTCCGTGCGCGGGCCACGACATTGTCCCCATTTTGTTTGTACGTTTATTAAAATCAATAAAAATATTTTTAAAAACCTCATTTGCTACATTTGGGCAACAGCGACAATGTAAGTGGTTAGGGCAATGCTACCACAGTGCCAGTGACCCGGTTTCGAACCCAGCGCTGTCTGTCTGGAGTTTGCATGTTCTCTGGGTTTTGCTCCAGTTTCCTCCCATCTTCCAAAAAGTGCAGAGTTGGTAGTTTAATTGGTGTATAATTGGGCAGCGTGGGTTTCAAGGGCCTTCGACCAAACTGTATCATTAAAATAAAAAAAAATAATAAATCCACTGCACGTCCATTGCATTTAACTGTCAGCATTCTTCAAAGACTCTTCTATGTTTAATCCATTCTCTGAAGGATTACTCGTAATATACAGTTAACCTTATTCAGCATATTAGTTGCCAGAAGAAACTCAGTTCAGCCACTGGGATAGGTCTGTACAATTGGGGATATTGGCCATCATTAAAAAGCTTGAATAACCAGTAGTTATTTCTCCAATAATCCCCAGGCTGTGGAACATTCTCCACAGCATAAAGTGGGGATTTCGCAACATCTTAACACTGGGAAGTTTTTTTTTCCCAAAGACATAAATTCTGTGACTAATTGGAGGTCAGCAAGTGTTAGCATGTTCCAGAAGGAGCTAAGAATGTACACATAAATCTGATGCAACTACAAATGATAGATGCGGGAACTGAACACTTGATCAAAGAGGAAAAGGGAAAGCAAGGCTAGGGTTGCAGGGATAATCCTTGTCCAGAACACCTGGAAAGCCCATGAAATATTAACCATCCTTTCTCTTTGACCCACCGATTGACTTGCTGCGCAGCTTCTGCTTTAGTTTCTGATTTCTAGAATTTGCATTTCTTTCTATTTGGCCCACCGTGCTTGAGAAAAATCAATGGAAAATTAGCTGATGTTCAAGGTGTAAGATCGAGGCACATTGTGTTCAACCAAATGCTTCTCCAAATAGTTGAGGAGGTGGTGGCAATGAGTGGTGGTGAGGGGGGTGGAGTGTGGGGAGTGGGCAATGGGTAACAAACCAAGGTTGCCCTTGTTTCCTGAATCTACGTGAAGCCCCCTCATTGTGTAATCTTTCTTTGGCTTGGCTTCGCGGACGAAGATTTATGGAGGGGGTAAAAAGTCCACGTCAGCTGCAGGCTCGTTTGTGGCTGACCAGTCCGATGCGGGACAGGCAGACACGATTGCAGCGGTTGCAAGGGAAAATTGGTTGGTTGGGGTTGGGTGTTGGGTTTTTCCTCCTTTGCCTTTTGTCAGTGAGGTGGGCTCTGCGGTCTTCTTCAAAGGAGGCTGCTGGCCGCCAAACTGTGAGGCGCCAAGATGCACGGTTTGAGGCGTTATCAGCCCACTGGCGGTGGTCAATGTGGCAGGCACCAAGAGATTTCTTTAGGCAGTCCTTGTACCTTTCCTTTGGTGCACCTCTGTCACGGTGGCCAGTGGAGAGCTCGCCATATAATACGATCTTGGGAAGGCGATGGTCCTCCATTCTGGAGACGTGACCCATCCAGCGCAGCTGGATCTTCAGCAGCGTGGACTCGATGCTGTCGACCTCTGCCATCTCGAGTACCTCGACGTTAGGGGTGTGAGCGCTCCAATGGATGTTGAGGATGGAGCGGAGACAACGCTGGTGGAAGCGTTCTAGGAGCCGTAGGTGGTGCCGGTAGAGGACCCATGATTCGGAGCCGAATTGTGTAATATTCTGATAACTTCAGCTTTATTCAAGCTTTGTTTAAATATTTATTTTAAAATACCCTGTCTTCACATATGGAGAAAAAGGGCTTGGTCTTTTAAACTTTTCAAAGCAGTCTCTGTAAGCTCACGGATCAACCTTGCTTCTGTTTGAACATCTCTTGCCAACAAACCAGTGGACTGTAAACCACAGTGTCAAACTCTGGGCAACCATTTGTGAAAGGATGAATGAATGGATTGTAACAGCTAGTATGTTCCTACCACTATCTTTTTCTGACAGCTGTCATCTTCTCTGTTAAGGCTAAGTCTTAGGTCTAAATTCTAAAAGCAGTACGCGTGATCAGGTTACTGGGACAGGATGTCAAAGTTCTTCACCGTGGAAAAGAAAGGCAGCTAACTAAGCGCTCATTAGTGGAGCTTTCTGTCATCTCCAGCCACAAGACTCCAGTGAACAATGCTGACACCCTGGGTATGACCACATACAGCTCAACTGTGAACCATCTGGCCAGGGCATTACGACCAATCAATCAGAGAGGCTTTCTGCATTCGGACTCAGAACAATTACATTTAATGTACTCACATATTTATGTTTGCAAACAAGAGCAAATTTTTTGATAAAAGTTATGCAAAGTTCAGGTGTCAGAACCAGAATCTATTGTCATGAACAAGTCATGAAATTTGGTGTTTTGCAAAAGCATCATACTGCAAATATTCATATTATAACCACCTTACAACATTATTATATAAAAAAAACAGTGCATGAAAAGTGAGGCAGTGCCTTTGGTTCATTGATTATTCAGGAATCTGATGGCAGCGGGGAAGAAGCTGTCCTTGTGCTGTTGAGTGCTCGTCTTTAGGCTCCTCTACCTTTATCCTGATGGTAACAGAGTGAAGAGGGCATGGTCTGGGTGGTGGGGGTCTTTGAGGATAGAGGCTGTACTTTTAAGACACCACCTCATGTAGATGTCCTCGATGGAGCGAAGTCTGGTGCCTGTGACATCACAGGCCGAGTTAACAACCTGATACGCAGTAAATAACTCGAGAAACTGAGACTGAGTCACTGATTTACAGGCTTTTAATCACAATGGACAGGGACCTCATCCTGTGCCGTGACCCGGGCTTCCTGAGGAAGGGTCAAGGTGTTAGAAGCTTTATGCAAGGTCAAGGGGGGGGGGCATCCAGAGGTACAGTCAAGAAACGAATGGAACCAAGAATAGAGCTGTTCACCACATAACCCATTGGAGTTTATTCCTGTCCTGAGAATTGGCATCTCCATACCAGGCAACCAGGCAGAATGCTCTTCACTGTACAGCTGCAGAAGTGTATGAGAGTCTTCGGACCTCCTCAGACACCTCAAAAAGTTTAGCCTGGTGTAATTTAGCTGTTCTGTATCAAAACCAAAGCAATAAAACAACAGAGATTCACCAATGACTTTAGCCTCTTGTTTCTATATACAGTAATTAATACAATTTGAAAAGGACTTAATAGGATGCAAATCATTTTGGGGCAGACTGATGCTATGAAGGGTCAAAGCTAAATCTGTTGCCATTTGATAAAGGATACAAGTTTAAAACCTGCTCTGAATGGTTCTGAGCACTTCCACAATTAAGAATTTGCCCGCATGGATCAGGTGCATGAAGCAAAGAAACACTCCTCATCAGAAATGTAACCAAAAAATTCATGGATGGAGAAATGTTGCTCAGTCCAATGAACCTTACCCCCCCCCCCCCAAGGATTCAACCATGACTAGGATTGGGGTGCGCAGGAAGAGGTAATCCCATTGATGTGGGAGGAGCTTAGGAACCTGCCAAAATTCGTAATAGTTGAAGAATTACATTGTTAAAGAGGGCCAAAAAAATGATTGAATGCGTATTGATGTACAAAGAGTTTTGTGTTACGTACTCTGCTCTGGGCTCAAGGGATGGACACAGCACAGCCGCACGATAGCACAGAATCTATGAGATCATGACCCGAGTTAACTATGGGCTTTATGATAGAAGAGTTGAGGTAATAGACACTGAAGGGTGATTAACGATTAGTCAGAGGTTTTCTGACAATTTCTACTTTCCAGCAAACGTTTTCCACCCTGTGACATGACTTCTCATGTATGAAATCCAAGTCTGGACAACATCCACTGGTCTTATTTAGATCGGCTCTTGTAATTTGGGGTCAGTAGGTGGTCAGCACTAAAAGCAAACCACAGACTCCTGACTGTTGTTCCCTCAAAAACAGGTGCAAAAGGTTGACACCGTGAAATTCAGTACCAGAGAATAATCAAACTCATTCACTGCCTTATGAGCAGAGACAGTTGACTGAAATGTGTCCCTGGTGTTTTTGCCTTCATTATCATGGTAAACAAACCGGCAGCCATGTAATACACACTAAGAATGCATTATAAAACTTGCAGACATGCATAATCTAATTGGATATCTATAAGTAAAGGAAAAGGAATTGAGGATCAATAGTATTATAAAATATCTTGAGCTGCCAATAGGAGGAAGGGTTGAGTGGGGTGTGCCTGCAAGGTGAATTCTTGCAAAAGTTGCTGAACCTACTTTGAAACGGATTTTAATCCCACCCTCAAAGATATACCCTGCTGCTTAATCCTGATCCAACTCCAACCACTCGGCAGCCTCACTCGTTTTCTTTGAGACTCGCATCTTCTAATCTTGACCTAACCGCCTCCTGACCAATGTCACCCTCTGTGCTTGACAACATTGTCAATGGCTCCCGTAACCGTCATTCCCGAATCAAAAAGAACGCACTTAACCAAGCGCTTCTCATTTCGATCCAGGTTTTAAAACTCCCCTATGTGTTCTAATCCTCTATATTCTATCCGCATTTAAAAAAAACCAACAAAATGATTGTCCCTCTCTCCTGAAATTAATGTTCTCTCAGTGACAGGTCCAAAAACAAGGTCAATACCGTTAAATTCAATAAACTCATTCACTGCCTTCCCTGTCCCTGGTTTCCTCCCTCACATCTTCCTCAATTTCTTTGATCTCTGTCCTGTGAAAATCTGCCTTCACCTAACAAGAAACTTCCCTCCTCACCCCCACCAGGCTCCACAAATTTCTTGACATATTCCCCTTTGATCCTCTCCTGCCACCCTCTCTCGACCTTTGATCTCCACAAAAAGATCCACACGACTGTGAACATCTTCCCAGCAATCTCCCACCAATCTTCCTGCTGCCCAATCTTTCCCTGTCCCAGTCTTTTGTTCACCACCATAATCTCCTCCAGCAGCCTACTCCTCTGTTTAACCTCCAGTCATATTTCGCTCTTCCTTCATCTTCCTTCCTCCTCAACAGTGATAATTTGTTGAGGTAAAATGAGTGCATGATCTATGCGGGAATCACTATACAAACCCAAGGATTGACATTCTAATCCTCTTAAAACTTTGTACATCAGACATGATGAAATGTTGCTTTATCATGGTCTTGAACAGACATGGGTCCTTTACACATTTCTATTTCTGCATTCAATCAGAATGCACAACTTATTCATTTGAATGTGAAATCAGCATCATGGAATGCCAGACACATTCGATCTCTCGTTTATTTATTCTTTCACTGGTAACGTCTACACCAGTGGTTCTCAACATTTTTCTTTCCCCTCACATGCCACTTTAAGTATTCCCTATGCCATCGGTGCTCTGTGATTAGTAAGGGGTTGTTTAAGGTGGAAAGAAAAAGTTTTAATCGTACCTAATTGACTCGTTATGTGCACGGATTCGTAACTCCAAAAGAAATGGGCCAATGACAATTTTTCTCAAGCAAAATATTTCAGTAACAATTGGGTCTTGAGCAGAGCTTCTCAACCTTCCCTTCCCACTCACAGACCACCTTACTCATCACAGAGCACCAATGGCATAGGGATTACTTAAAGTGGTATGTGAGGGGAAAGGAAAAGGTTGAGAACCACTTATTGCTTGTCCCAAATTGCCATAAAGAAAGTAATGACTTATGGAATAAAATAAATTATGAAATAGGTGGAAAAGGTTTGATCTCTTGAAAAATGCCTTTATATCAAAATAGACTTTCCTTTTTCTATGAATAATCAATTTTTGATGATTTGGGAATCAAATGGGGATTAAGAAAGTAGAGGATTGTTTTGAAGCTGGTAAATTTATTACTTTTCAACAAATGAAGGAAAAATTCAATGTCCCAAATAGTTCCATTTTTTTGTTACTATCAGGTTAGGGGTTTCTTGATTGACAAGTTAGGCCCTAATTTGATACTACCTTGGCAGAATGAATTAGAATTATTGATAAGTAAGGGTGGTACAAATAAGTTTATTTCAGAGATGTATAAATTACTTAAAAAAGCTGCTCCCAAGTTAAGAATTCATAAATCAAGATTAAGATGGGAGATAGATTTAAATAGATGAATAGATGAAAATTATTGGATGAAATTATGACAAAAATAATTAATGATAGATATAGACTGGTTCAAAATAATTTTCTGCATGAATTATAATTAACTCCTCAAAAATAAAAAAAAGTTGAAGCTGGCATTATCAGATTTAGATGTGATTAGATAGTTGGTTTGTTTTTTCATTCTACTTGGGAGTGTTCTAAAGCAAAACCTTTTTGGTTAGAGGTTAAAAAAAATTTGGCGAAAATATTAAGGGTTAAACTCCCACAGGATCCGATGCTATTTTTGTTGTACAATATTAAAGTGGTTAGTCCTAAACTATGATTAACTATGTATCAAATTGAATGTTTACAATTGGCATTAGCCATTTCTAGGAAGTGAATAGCCATTACTTGGAAATCAGATACGGATTTAGGGATGGAGAGGTGGAATTCTGAATTGCATTCTTGAGAAAGTATCATCATTTATGTAATAAATATAATTTTTTCTTGAAAATATGGAGCCCATATTTATAGTATGTTGGTTTGAAAGTGTGAAAGATTCTTAAAAGCCCAACCCGTTGGTAACCCTTAACTCCAGCATTGTTTGTATTGAGAATCATATTTCTTTTTGGCATTCTCCTAGTTTCTTTTTCCTTTCTTTTTTTTTAATACTTAGGGTAGGGTTGGTGGGTGGGGGTTGGGGAGGGAGGGAGGATGGGCGGCATAAAGGATTTTTTTTCTTTCTACCAGATTTGTACTTGTTTTGGTTTTATTGATTATGGAAATATGAATGTGGCTTTTAAAAAAAAATTCTTAAATAAAATGTTCAAAGAAAGTAATGATGAGGTGTGTAAAGATATATGTTCCATATATTTGTTAATTTTATTACCTTTTCTTTTCTTCTTACTTTTCTTTTGGGTTAGAGATATTTAAGAAGAGTTAATTTTACTGGATTAAAAAAGTTGGGAAGAAGAGGTGTAAGATTTTGAGTAAGTGGACTTCAGTGAAATGGTTACAGTTAATACATTTTAAAAAGAATTTGTAAGAGTTATTTTAGCAATATCGAGCAAAAGTAACTTGATAAAATTATATAGGTTCAGAAATGGAAGAAGATGATGCTGTATATTATTGAGATGATTATATTTGGGGTAAGAAACAGATATCCTATACATAGTTTTGAAAATATGGAACCTATATTTGTGAAATGATGTTTTTAAATGTTTAATATAATGATGATGAGATATATAATGATTAATATAAGATGCAATATTGTAAAATCAAGTACAACGATAATAAGAGATATAATGTAATCTGACAACATAATGATTTAATTTTAACTTGCTTTTTTGTAATTTTGAAATTCATACTGACGCCCTCAGGACCTGGTAAAGTCAAGAAAAATAGATTCTTCAAGTTTTGATAATAGTTCTAAGACATTTCTTTCTGGGTTATTTTTTGATTTCTTTTTGGGGATTTCTTATGTTCCTTTCTATTTGGGGGGAGGGTAGATTATATGTGGGTTTTAAAAGCCATCATGTAACTTGATTATATATTAATATACTGCATATGAACTTTGTATGTGATTGCAGGTATGACTTGAAAAATCCAAAATAAAATATACAATAAAGAAAGTAATGAGAAGGGATATTTCCGAATTATGCAGTGCACTTTAATGAAGCTATTTTCACCTGAGTCGGGAGTTCTGGGACTTTGACAAAGGAAGGGCTGGTGACCAATTTCAAAATCAGATCAGTCTGCGACTTGGAGGGAACTTGGAATCATTCAAGTTCCTATGCATTCTTGCTCCTATCTTTCCACATGCAAAACATTGCAGATGTGGGAAGTGTTGAAGTAGAAGCTTCGACTACCTGTATATTGTGTCGAAGATCCAATGTTGTCCTTTGTTTTGGATAATGTTGAAACTCCACATTATCCCAGCGAGAAGAAAGTATTGTATCGCACTCCCAAGGTGACTGATGCACGATTGAAAAGTTTTGAGGAATAAGGAGATGAAGTCACTTTGATGCAAAATACCCAATCCAGATCTACTCCAGCAGTTTAGTCATTGCAGAGCTGATCCACCTGAGTGTCTGTTAAATGCTGATCTCACTGACTTCATGATGGGGGCATTTGATCATGTTACTGAATGTCAAAAGGGAATGATCAGAGTTTCTCTTGTTGTTGAAACTTGGTTCTGCAGCATATCCTGATTTTTATTATGCTAAACAATGTAATACTCACCTCTACGAGGGGAAGACACAACATCCACCTAATGTGGTGAGCTCCATATTATTACATGCGTAGATAAGGGCCAGTGTGAACGAAGTGCATGAGAATAATTGATGCCACAAAACATTAAATATTGGCTGAGTGAGACCTTCGAGCTTCAACAGTGCAGCTCAGAATCTGGATGAGTGTAATCAAAACTGGATCATTATTTCTGCATGAGGGCAACTCCCTTATGTACAGCATTGTATGGCGCAGGGCATAGTTCTTTCAATGCAACAATGGTACAGACATTTCATCTGTGTAGTTGAATGAGAAAAATGAGCAATTAAAAGAGTTAGTTGGGAAAAATGGCAGTAATCCTAACAACAGTAAAAACAAACAAGAAACACTGCTCTCTAATTTCCTTTCTGAATGATGAAGACCTTCCCGGGCAATAATCCCGGAAGCTCATCAGTTATTCCATTGTAACAAGAACAAATCTGTTTTGTACAGGAACAGTCAGACACATAAATCAATACATTCTGCCATGTGAATATCACTGTGGTTCTGGCACTACTTTCAGAAGGTCTTCATTGTGCCCTGGAACAATATCAATTTGGACTGGGCAACATCTTCACCTTCCTTCCATCCTCAATGACTTCATTCAGCAGTGAGGATGTCAGATAAAAGTCCATTTATCCAAGCTTCACTCTTTCCTTCAGTTAACTTTCACAAGAAAGCAACAGAAAATGGTCATTTCCCTGTAAAAAGTGAGTCTCAGCGCATGTGCACACACGCACACACGTGCACACACACACACACACACACACACACACACACACACACACACACACACACACACACACACACTCTCTCTCTCTCTCTCTCTCTCTCTCTCTCTCTGAATAAATATTTTCAACACAGCTTTTTGTTCCATTGCTGGACATGTCCTTGGTTTCAACATGCAGTCTGCAGTGTGCAAGTCAGTGGACATTTCCATTTCAGTTATTGCAGGAGTTTATCATGATCAAATCAAGTGCACAGGATTTGAGCAAACTGGTTCATCATGCAATAGGCTTACTAACCACAAAGTTGTTACTATCTGACCCTGGCTATGGTACCCAGTCTCTATCACGGTACCTCCGTTTGCCAAAGAACAAATCAAGTCCTGAATTAAGCTGATGGTTCCAGAAGGTGCAAACAAGTCCCATTGAGCAGGCATCACAAGTATTGAATCCCTGCAGTAGATTTTCAAGGAGATATGACCTATTTTGGCTTCCTTGATGTCCTTATCCTACATTTTGCTTTTTAAATATTTTAAAAAAAGTACTTTCACGGCAAAAAAGGAATCAATCTAACTGATCTTGGCTGACAGCGGTGAAATAGTATTTCAAATGAGCTATCAAACAGAGATTTCTAGCTCATTTCAGAAAATCATTTGAAGTTTGAAGTTCGTGTGGAAATATCTTATGAACATTTCTCCTGTATTCTTGGTCAGCTAAGATGAGTAAAAATGTTCACACAAAATTGCTGGAGAAACTTAGCAGGTCACGCAACGCTCTTCATGTAGCAAAGATGCATAACCAACATTTCGGCCTGAGCCCTTCATATAGGTATGAGCAAAATGCAGGCGGGCATCTGAATAAAGTGGTGGGACTGGGGGAGGAGCACAGGCCCACAGGCAAGATGACATAGGTGGCTATGGGAGGGAGGGCACAAGAGAAAAAGGCTGAGAAGCGACAGGGGAGGGGGTAGGTCTCTGAATGAAGAGGGAAGGGGGTGGACAACAAGAGGAAAGGACAAAGGGGGATGTGAAGAGGGGGAGACACGGGAGAGGTCAAATGTAAACCAGTAAACTCAATGTTAATGCCATCCAGTTGGAGAGTGCCCAGACAGAATATTGGGATTTGCTCCTCCAATTTATGGGTGGTCTGGCACTCCTTTTATGAGCCCATGGACAGACATGTCGACAAAGAAGTTGGAATTGAAATGCTTGACCTCTAGGACAGAAGGAAAGTGCTCAGCGAGGCAATCTCCTAGTCTCAGTCCAGTCTCTCCGGTATAGAGAAGGCAACAATGGAAGAAATGGAGGCAGAAGGTGACTCATGCAGATTCACGAGTCAAGTGTTGCTTCACCTGGAAAGGACTGTTTGGGGCCCTGAATGGTGGTGAGGGACGAGGTACGAGTGCACGTCTTGCACTTCCTACTGTCACAGAGGAAGGTGCCAAGGTGGCAATTAGGGGGAGGGGATGTGGACAAAGGAATCACAGAGGAAGCAGTCTCTTTGGCAGGCTGAGAGGGGAAGATGTGTCTGGTGGTGGGATTATGTTGTAGGTGACAGAAATTGCGGAGGATAATTTGTTGGATGTGGAGTCTGGTGGGGTGCTGGGTGAGGGCAGGATCCTGTTCTTGATGCATGACCAGGGCAGATGTGCAGGGAAATGGAGTGTATGCAGGTGAGGGCTGAGTTGATGGCGATAGAGGGTAGGCTATGTACTTTTGATGAAGGACATTTCAAATGATGTGGAATGGAAGACCTCATCCTGGGAACTGAGACAACTGAATGGAATGGAATCCTTACAGGGGACAGGGTGTGAAGAAGTGTAGTTGAGGTAACAATGGGTGTTGGGTTTGTGGAAAATGTCTGTAGAAAGTTTGTCTCCCGAGAAGGAGACAGAAAGTAAAAATGTATTATGCACAAAACACTACAAAACACATTGACTGGAATGCAAAAAATTCTGTGCCAAGTTCTCTGAGTGATGTAATAAAATAACATATACCCAAGTCCTTTCACTAGTATGCAACTGAACTTTTAATTACAAATCTATTAACTCTATATTTGAGGCCTTACAATGTTTGGGGGATTGTGTTGACTATAAATTGTTACTTCAGATAACGTTAACCTAAACTCAGAAGCAGATGAATTACAAAACATGCACTGAGGTGAAGAACTAAATGTTCTCCATTTGTAACATGTTTCCAGAGCTTAGTGCTTTTTAGTTCTGCATTAATTGCTGCATTTTCTTTTTAAGTTATAACAATTCTAATCCTTAACTGAATTTTTGAGAAGTATTATTCCTATTTGTTAATGTTAACGAGAGTTTTACATTTTATATTTGGATGAGGTCCTTCAGTCCCATGAGCCTGTGCCGCCCCAAATTAACCTAGAAGTCCCCGTACACTTTTGAAGGGTAGAGGAAACATGGGGAGAATGTACAAAGTCCATGGAGAGAGCACCAGATTCAAACCCAGGTCACTGGCGCTTTAATAACGTTGCGCTAACTGTGCCACCCCATAGAGAACTGATTGCATTTGATTGTTCGTGACACCTCTTGTGTGAAAGATATTCGGGGGGGGTGGTGGGAGGGGGATGAAAGATTAACTCCTTTTATAACAGGAATCATCTCTAACTACCCAAACAAGAGCAGCAGGATTTTGTGAGGAAGCATTTTTACTTTTTCAAGAGATTGGGGTGTGAGGGACTTCACAGTTCGATTTATTAAAGCAATGAGCAATTAAACCATGCCGACCAAGATGAGCCCATATTCATTTGCCAGTCTGTACCAAGCTCAATGGGAGGTCTACCCTCCTGGTCACCTTGAGGCAATCTCTGCTACAAGGTCCACATGTTGAACAGTGACAGTGCCTAGCTGTTCGTACAGGTGCATACTCTTAGCAAAGTTCACAAACAATTAGTTTGGAAAATTATTGATGAGAGTCAACATCTTGATGAGAGGAGCAGGGAGAAACCTCAGGTTCTTTCCCATGTTCTGCTGGACAATTTCCACTTCCTCGCGCGCTAAATATGTGATGTGCATATTATACCTGAAGTGTAAGTATGGAAGAGAACCCCGAAAGATGCAATGCATCAAGGCAAATGTTGCACCCCAAAGCATGGCTTCCTCAAAAATGATCTGTTCTCACAAGCTGCTCCAAGGAGCACTCCTTCAGATGCTGTCTCACTTAGCAGGTTGTACCCAGTGACAGCAGGTGCGCAGTACAATCGTACAATAATGATACCGAGGGATTTCTCTGCCAGCCTCTGCCCTGTTGCCAATCTAGCTTTCAAATAGACAGCACACCACCATGTCAGTGAGTCAAATGAAACATGTTCATCCCCATGAACGTCAACACAGTTCAAATAATTTGGATTCTGGTCAAAAGATATCGTTTCCAAATAAGTATTTGTGTCAGGCTTAAAATTACTGTGAGCAAATGACAATAGAGCAGAACATGAACATTGTGGAGCATTTCTGCTTCATGAGCAATGCTTGCCACAAGAGATCACAAGGGCAAGATATAAGTGGGTTCAGGTCAATGCCTCTAGCCTTGTTGAAGGAAATCACTCACTGTACAAACATTTTGCTTCTGGCAACACACAAGGTTTGCTGTTGGGCATCAGTGAAAACTGCAATCGCCTCCACAATGAGAGTGCAGTATTCTCTAGTTTGTTCATCTGTGAGAACCATCAGAGTGCCCAATGGTTTCCACCAATTGACATGTACAAAGGAACTTAAATCATGCATACAAGGCCTCAGGCACATAAAGCTCAGATAACAAACCATACATGCCAAGGAATCAGAACTGCCCAATTGTCTTCATCAGAGCAGAAGGTGAAGGAAATATCTTTTGCTATTATCCCAAGAGCCTCCAGTGAAATGCTGACTATTGGAATGTGCATTGACATAGCAAAATAGTAACTCATATTCAAAGAAAATGCCGTCACTTAACCATATAACCATACGGAGCGGAAACAGGCCAGGTTGACCTTTCGAGTCCGCACCGGTTCACTAGACAACTCCCCTAGCTCAAACCTCCCGCTCTCCGCCAATAACCCTCCAACCCCCTCTCCTCCATGTACACATCCAACCTCACTGGATAAAATACCCTTTTGACACTTTGAAGATGGGAATCTTTTTGTTTGGTTATGTATTCTTTCAAAAATTGAAATTTTGAAGAAGGGCAACATCCTTCACTGAGAATTTAACTCTCTTTAGCCCCCTCATCACTGACTCCTTGTCCCAGGAATTGATGGCCAATTTACTGGTCCAGTGGGAAAGCAAATCAATTGGCACGCCGGGTGTTTGCTGCCGATTAACCTAGTGTGAGAAGGACAAGTCGCACGGAACGTTTCCCAGTGAAGGTAGACTCTCCTACCCCTGGGGATGACCTGTGGTCGGAGCAGGTGGCAACCCCAGTTAAAAGTGGCCCAGTGGGAATAGCAAAAACGGCTTCTTTAACCGGGACACTGAATGGCCAATTAACTAGGATGCCAGTGGAAAAAGGGCTTTTATCTGCAGTGCAACTTGAACTAATGACTTGCAGGGTTTTGTTACTCCTGACCCCAACCCAAGTGGTGGTATATATGTGTTCTCAGTGGTCTCAGGTAAGCTTTGATGAAGAATGAGAGAAAAAGAAACACAGATATTCCTTTTGCTGAGATGTGCCCTGTAACAATCCAACCAACCAGAGGGTGTTGTTATAAATCACCGCTGCTCACTCAGCATTACTTCCCAAGCCATTCAACATGAACAATGGCAGCAGGTGCATGTGAAAACAAATGCCCCAATTTAGTTATAACTCACCATTCAAACAGGGTCAAACTCCTCGAATTCCTGACCACATAACTCTTGCCTCGTACAGAGGGCATGAGTTATGGGGATGCTGAACAGATGTGGGTTCCTCACTCTGGAGGTTTGGAGGCAGAGCCAAGACCTGATAGATGTTCTAACAGGCACTGATGGAGCGGACAGTCAGAATTTTTTTTTAACCTCGGGGCGGGGGGGGGGGGGGGGGAAAGCGTCACACGCTGGAGGACATGCATTTAAGGTGAGGGGTGGTTCAAGTGAGATGTGTGGGGGAAACTGAGTGTTAGGTGCCTGGAATGAGCTGTCAAGGAACAGTGGTGAAAGCAGAAGCAACAGTCGTATCTGGATAGTCATATAAATATGAAGGGGACAGTGGGATATCTATCAAATTAAACATGAAAGTCTGTAGACGCTGTGATTGTATTGAAAATACAGAAATGCTGGAGGAACCCAGCAAGGCTTGCAGCGTCCATAGGAGGTAAAGATATAGTACTGACGATTTAGACCTGAGCCCTTCTTCAAGATATGGGTAAAGAGCAGGCAGATGCCAAATTAAAAGGTGGGGGAGAAGGAAAGAAGGGGCTGGGGGAGGAGCACAGACAAACAGAAAAAAGATGTTACCATATTTGATGTTATATAAGACCCAATTTTTTTCCAAAACAATTGCTTAAAAATAACAACCCCCTCCCCCACGGTCGAAATTGGAATTAGGGTGAGGATGGTGAGTTATGCTGAGAGGGATCATCGACACTGCGTGGCTCACCAGCATCACCGCCATCTTTCATTGGGGGCTGGTGGTGGGCTGTCGGGAAACTCTACCGGCGGCCGGCTATTGGTCCCAGTACTTGTCCCACCGCCCTGCTTCTCCCCCCCCCCACCCCGGGAGAGAGCAAGCAGTAGGACCAACAACAGAAGGTTGGCAAGAGAAGGCAGGCAGCGAGGGAACTGAGAGTGAGCCACCGGGAGAGACAGGTAGTGGGACCAGTGTGGGGATTGAGAGTGGCAGTTTGATTTTATTAAATGTTTTCTGCTATAAAAAAAAGATTTCCCTGTTGTCCTAGTTGTATATTTTGTCCAAGTTTTTTTTCTGCTTTGTCCCTGTTGAAATGGGGGGGGGGGGGGGGTGAAGTGGGAGCTCTTTTCTGCCCTTGGGTTTTATACAGTAAAACAGGAGAGAGGAAAGGTGAGAATTGATGGGAGGAGGGGGGTATGGACAAGTCCAAGCAGCAGTGGTGATTTGTGCATCATGGCTGAATGGCCTGCTCTCATTCCATGCTGTATGTACTTTGTGATTAGCTTCAGCACAAAGAATGTGGGTATCTCAGGAACGTATTCCACCACCAAATCCTCAGCAGCTAGTGATTATCAAAAAAAATGCCAGCCTTGAAGGTGGTGCCTAGATCCTGCAAATAAATTGGTTTGGCAAACTTGCAAAACCATTCCTTTCCCATTGGAATGGAATCTCCTTTTACACGTACAAGCTCCCAGGCATAGATTCACAGACAACCACTAAGGTTGGCTTGATCCCTGAGTTCCACATTGAATAAATTTACCATTTTTGTCAGATAATTTGCCTCCATTAGTGGAT
Source organism: Narcine bancroftii (assembly GCF_036971445.1). Lineage (NCBI taxonomy): Eukaryota > Metazoa > Chordata > Chondrichthyes > Torpediniformes > Narcinidae > Narcine > Narcine bancroftii. The sequence goes on along the minus strand of NC_091482.1, from coordinate 22,747,693 downwards.
TACCAACATTTCATCCAGGGAACAAATATAGGAATTGTTGTTTGGAGTAACTTGTAAGAAAAATATATAACTTTTATTCCAAGAATACCTTCTACGTCCTCAGGACAAGGTAATACACAGACAAACCAATTAATTGAGTTGTGGTCAATGCAACCTTCAATTTCTGCCTTGCCACTTGAATTTGCCGAAGGATAAATGCCCACTAACTTCTCGCATAAAGAATGGCACTAATTTGGTCAAACAAGCAAGGGCCATCTGAAATGAGAACTCTGGACTGAGGTTAACTCATGATTTCTTGCTCGGAGACAAGTATGGTCAACCCAGAGTCAAGCCAAAGGTTAAAAGTATGAAGCCTGGTAGTTCCCTCGCCAAAAGTCTCCCTTTGGAAGTGAACACAATCACCAAATCCAGTCGAAGACGACTCAATGTCATATGAACTAGTTGAGGACACCTGATGCCATTCAACTCATCTTTCAAAGTGTTATCCTATCACCATGCTCTGATTTCTCACCATATACCATATTCTCTGCAACGTTTTTCTTTCAAATGTTGAGTTCTATCTTATAAAAGAGGAGAAGTGATTGATTTTGAAAAGATCATTTCAAGTAGTGGCAAAAGATGGTTAACTACACCCATGACAAAGTACACACAGACGTGGGTGTCTTAGAAAATGTTGGACCATGCTGTGTTATGCATCAAAATTAAGGGTCTCCCTTATGCACCAGGAGCAATGAAATCTCCCAGGGGAGGTGAAATATAAACAGTCAAAAAACCCACAGCCAATTAAGGAGTAAAAACACGGAAAGCTATTCAAATACCCCTTGGGATTTGAAGCTATTTAAGGAGACCACACTAACCATGACATATTATTTAGTAATAGATGTGATAGCTGCCCTGCCAACTCTCATTTAAAGTTATGCAGTGAAACAACACATAATATACAAACAAGCAACAACTTCTCTCAGTCTGCTTTCCCAGAAATAGAAAACACCATCTAACAACACTATGGGATGTCCCAATATATAAGCTGCTTGTCGTCCTTTGTTTCACTTGTGCAGCTTTTTGCATGCCATCCTGTTTTCCCAGTTAACTCAATAAGTAGTGCCATTGTGAACACTATCTAGTTTGATCACTTCAATCGCAAATTACAACACCATTGGGCTAAATCTATACTTTGGGAACACGTCCCCCAGATATTTCTGTTTAGCAGGTAGGGTGGATAATGGATTCACAACGAGGCCTAGCCACAAGATCTTGTATGGTGACATGTTTCTTTTTGTACTTCAAGCTTTTTTAGATTTAGAATCTGTTTTAGATGAAGTCTCACTTCGATGATCACAAATATCCTGTTCTGCCCGACGATATCTATTTTTCGTAAGGGCCATAGGCTTTAGTGCAGTTCCATGCAAAGCATATGATACTTAGCATTTGCTCATATGCATAAAGTTTTGTTTGTCAGTGTTAAACATCTGCAAATAGCGGACCCATTCCTTCCATTGTCAAGATTTGGTTGAAGATTATATCTTTTTGAGGTCTTCTCTCAAAGAATCTCTGATAATAGAAGCAGCCAGATTCAATCCACTTATTCACCCCATGACTTTTTGGAAGAACAGCTTGAAATAATACTTTTCCAGTAAAATGTTCTTGAAGCTCTTGCTTACGGTGGCAATCTTCATGAGATGGCACTTGGTGCTTTCAAGCTGCCTTGTAAAACGGGGTTAACCAGGCGATTTGTCCGGTTAGTGCCCCACTCACAAGGCAGTTTGAAAGGATCCGACCTGGTCAGCGTTATCCTATATCAACCGGGTCCTGGTCCTACCTCGGAGGTAGTCAGGGAACCCAGTTAGACTTACCTCGGTCTCATCCACCGGTGGCTTGAAAGCGAAAATGGCCAACCCGATTATTCCAGTGATGGACCGGGCAGCATGTTGGCACCAATTCAAATGTAGAGGAGGAACTCAGCAGTGCAGGTCAGGAAAGGGGATATTATAATGTGGTTTAAACATGCTTCCCAGAAAGAGTGAGGTTAAAAATTTTTTTACTTCACTTCACTCACCATGTCATCGTGGGGGCGAGAACCCCCTTAAATTGCCAGTTTGGTGATTTAATGGGGCGATCGCCCTGCAGGTTAAAAGGTACTGGGAGCACCTTCAACCCATTAAACACACGTGGGTCCCAAGAGGGCTACCCAGGTGCAATGGTTTAAAAGTGCCTACTGTCAGTAGCCTTAACTCTAGAGACCCAGGTTCTGAGACAGTTTTTTCTCTGAAATGGTTCAAAGGTGTCCTCAAGCTCAGTTTATAAAGTTGCCGAACACAAGAAAAACAACCTGTAGGGCGGCACATATAGGGTTGCAGTCAGTGCAACGCTATTAAAACGCCAGCGCCTCGAGATGGAATTCACCGCTGTCTGTAACGATTTTGTACATTCTCCTCAAGACCGTGTGGGATTCCTCTGGGTGCTACGGTTTCCACCCACATTCTTAAGCCGTTCAGGGTTAGGAGATTAATTGGTCACGTGGGTGTAATTGGACAGCGTGAGCTCGTGGGCTAGAAGAGCATATTACCAGGCTGTACCTCTAAAACAAACCATGACTAGCCTCCTCGTAACTCCAGACTCACTATGAACGCAATTACAGTCTGGTGGCTAAGCAATTAGGGATGGACCCTAAATATATGCCTAGCAAGGGATACCACAAATAAGACAATGCCAATAAGAGGGGGAAGTCATTGAATATCCTTCCAATCTGAAGGAACAGGTGCTGATTCTGGCACTGTAACGTGAGCAAAACATCTAAAAGAAATATCTTTTTTTAATTCCTGAGATAGACAGCTGCTTAATAAACAAATTTTGTGTTTCTTTAACTATCTCCAAAGATCATTTTAACTAATTTCAAGATGTGCGGTGATGTTGATTAAACCCAACTTTCTTAAGCTAAATGTCGATTTCAAGTGTAAACGTGAATCCAAAATTAGAAGCATCCCTATTATGGCGAGGGGTACTATTTAAATCTGTCTCAGAGTGGCCCAAAAATAATCCTTTGATATTAGCATTGTTGCTGCACTGGTCCACCACTCTTTTCTCTTGTGACCTTTTAGTTGCTCTAATAGTATCTTCTGTTTCTTTTAATTATGTATGACACGCTGGCTTGTACTCAAGAGTTTATATCAAGTGACAGCAGGATAGATGCGTTGTCATTGATGGGCTGCTCGTTCATTCCCCTAGATAACTGAGATGTGCAAGGCAAGCCCTACCGGAAAGGTAAACCTGAATGAAAGGAAGAAAAAAAATTCCGGACATCTGAAACAAAAAGAGAAAATGCTGTAAGCATTTACCAGCTCCGATAAAACACTGACAACTCATCTTCTTTCCGCAGACGCACCTCGACCTGCTGAGCATTTGCAGCATTTTGTCCCTGAGAGATTCTGCCAAGGCTGATCCAGGGACACAGCTCAAAGCTTTTCTATAACCATCTCTGGAAGTTTTACAGTGAAGGTTGCTGCCATTTGCAGTTGAACTCGGGGCATCACGAAGTGGGAATACAAATTCTTCAGCAGCTCTTTGCTGATCTTGGCCAGGGCAGCTGGAAGATCCCCTTCACTCAATTTCACAACCCGAGTGGAAGCCAGAGAAAATATCTGGAATTTTGGAAAAAAAAATGTACTCATTGGAAACTCTCTGAGAGGCACGAGAGTGTGGACACCATTTGATGAGGGAATTTCTAAGTTGAAAGAAAAAAAATAAATCTCTATGTGTTTTAAAACCAATAATTTATTTCTGAAGCACACTCACTTGTGTCCTGTAGGAAATGTTGGGGTTAGGGTTAGGGAGTCATGTTGAGAGCTGTGATAAGCAACAATGGTAATGTCCATATAATCAGTTCCAGAAGGTCCTCTCCAAAATAAATTCATTGGATCGATTGTGTCTACTTGAGAGAACAATTTCTCATTGGAAAGACTGGTTCTCTGCTTATGTTTAGTGTCTCAGTACCTTTTGGAAGAGTCAAGATTGGGTTTTGTACTCAGTTTTCAGGACGGGTCTTGATTGGAGAATTTGCAAACTAAACTGAAAAAACAACATGCAAATCAAAGCTCTGTAGCCTCTACAACTTCATGCTGCGAGTGGCAGTGGACAAACTGCTAATGGCAAGAAGGGGCTCCTAGAATACCTCCATCCTGAACAGAATTTAATGAGCGAGGGCTACAAGCAAGAAGCATTCACAAACATGTTCAGCTGGAAGGGTTGAGCTGATAATAGATCTCGGCTGACTCCTGAGATCCCCACTCTCACACAAACTAGTCTTCAGCCAATTGAATTCAATCCACGTGATACCAAGAAATGGCTGACAAAATTATATAGTGCAAAGGCTGTGGGGCCAGAGAACATTCCAACGTTAATGCTGAAGACTTGAATTAGCTCCACTTCTCGCCAAGATTTTCCTGTACAGTTACAACACTGGAATCGATCCAACAAGGTGGAAAATTGCCCAGGTATGTCAAATCAAATCCAATCTGACTAAGTCATGCCCAATCTGTCTTCTCTCAATCACCGGCAAAGTGATGGAATATATCAACCATAATGCTATCAAATGACATTTATTCTTTAATAACCTTCCCGCCAATGCTCATTTTGGTTTTTGTCAGAATTACTTGACTCTGGTCCTCATCGTAGCCTTGGATCCAATATGGATCAATTCCGGTGGTAAGATGAGAATGACTGCCTTTGGCATGCAGACAGCATCTGACTAGATCTGTCATCATGCAACCCTGGCAAAAATGAGAAAAAGAGGGCATCAAGAGAAAAAAAAAACACTTGAATAGTTGAAGGCATTCCTTGAGCAGAGAAATATGATGATTGTTGTTGGAGTCCAATGACTCCACTTCAAGGACGATCACTGAAGGGTAGTCTTCTAAATCGTGTGCTGCTTTATCAATGATCTGCTTTCTATCACTAAATCACTGGTAGGGATCTTTGACGACGACCACACAATATTCCATTCATGTCCAATCCATGGTTCCATGCAACAACAGCTCGTCAATACTCAGGGATGAGATATTAATTGGCAGTCAACAATGTATTGGCCCATGATTATCTGCAGCAGGAGAGGGTTCTGGGATCCAACAACATGGCCATTGCTGAGCCTTCCATTGTCAGCATCCCTGTGAGAATCGAAGTTTTAAAGCAATAACCAAAATGAGAAAGCAGAGAACATTCCATGGTATATTTTGCTAATTTAGCAAGGTTAAAGTTAATTCTGAAGAACAACAACAACTTCATATTTGGCAAGGAAGATTATTAACCATTGGGTAAGGGACAGAAACATGATTGATGAATCCTAAGTGAATTCTAAGAAATATTTACTAATATTTACTAATACTACAGACTGTTCAAATCTTCTGGAAACCTAGAGGTTTTGATAGCATAAATATATGACCTGCAAGCCACGAGGCAGACTCTTTTTGGTGAGACTAGTTGCGTATAGCAGTGCTTCTTGCTGTAATGGAAGTTCTCACACTTTGCAAAGCAATTAAAATTTGTATTCGTGTTTGTTTTCAAGCCACCTCAGGTCCACATTAACATCTGATGGGTACCATTGATCAGAAATGCAGCTGAGGTAGCCACATTAATACTGCAGCTAAAAGAGCACATCAGAGACTGCATAATTTGTGATGAGTAATTCAGCTCGTGGGTTTCCAAAGGGTTTTCACCATTTTCAAGCTGCAAGTTATAACTTGATGAAGTATCCTCTACTTGCTGAGCACCACAAGGGACAGAGCATATGATTAATCAAATCCCATCCACAAATCAGTACACAGTATCAAGGTGTACCATATGCCAGTTATTCACCTGGACTATACCAACAGCATTTTCCAAACACACAATCTCTTCCACCAAGGAGGACAGGAATAGCAGATGCATGTGAATATCATTACTTTCCTGAACTGAAAATATATTGTTATTCAGAATAATACCTCGAACTTTGAACCCAGAACATTGTCACCACAAGGACTAGAGCAGTTAAGATAGCTCAGGATGGGCGACTTGCTGACGGTGCCCACATTCCAAAAACAATGAATAACAGTGAGTAACCTTATAATTTCGGTCCAGTGTAATTTCAACCAAGCATCAACTGGTATTGATTTGTTGAAGTGGATGATTGCTGTTGACCAGGCCATAAGTATGAGCCAATGGGACCAAGTAGAAAGAGGCTATTTACACCCATCGAATGCGACCTAATAAGATCTAGGTATTGGGTGCACGCGCACCGCTGTGCGCGATGTCTCCTCAGCTTCGGGAGCAGAGCCCCATCTTTCCCGGGGCTTCTCAGCACAGAGGCCAGAGCTCCTGACAGCACCGCCGGCAGTCGTTGCTGTTCGCGCGGGGGAGAACTAATTGAGGTCACAGGCTCCAGTTCACAGGTTGAACTCTGGCTTTCTTCATAACTGTAACTAATTGCGTCTTAAATCACAGTTTAAGTATTTTGATATATTTTTAGATTTCTTCAACATGGGCTTTTATTCAAATCTGCTGGGAGAGATGTTTCAGCATGCCCCTCTCCAACGCCATCATGCCACGCCCCCCACCCCCCCACCCGACCTAATAAGATCTGATATGAAGAAATTAAGAAACGTACCTTGAATAAAAGTTTGAGAATTAATATTGTTTTGTCAAATACTATGATACCAAAATAATCGTCAAGTTTTTTGATTGTCCTTTAATCATGAATAAAATCGCCTCAAACCGTGCATCTTGGCGCCTCACAGTTCGGCGGGCAGCGACCTCCTTTGAAGAAGACCGCAGAGCCCACCTCACTGACAAAAGGCAAAGGAGGAAAAACCCAACACCCAACCCCAACCAACCAATTTTCCCCTGCAACCGCTGCAACCGTGTCTGCCTGTCCCGCATCGGACTTGTCAGCCACAAACGAGCCTGCAGCTGACGTGGACTTTTACCTCCTCCATAAATCTTCGTCCGCGAAGCCAAGCCAAAGAAAGAAGAAGAAAAATCATAAGCAACGTTTTCTTCACAAAGGAACCACAGCTGATTGAGCCAAAATCTTATTCATGATTTTATTGTGTCTCAGACAGCTTTACTTTGCCTATCTGTGCATAAAATTTGCTGGCAGAGTTGGGCAAGAGAATCACTTCTGCATTAAAAGTGAAACCATTGCCCCAAGAGCACCATATTGTGAGGTTTCTGCATAAAATAATTTATAATCGGTCTCCTTGTCTTTACAATATTGTAGCTATGAACAGTGTGCTGTGTTAAGTGCAAAGCTTTTATGCTAAATCAGTAAGCTGGTTAATGAACCAATGGCATTTGGAGCAACCAACACTGATTTTCAAATATTCAGAAAGATAAATTGAAAATAGGTTAGCTATTAGTTATTATTCTGTGAGTATGAGAATTAATGTTTTATATTTGCAATGGTTTAGGATTGTTTGAAGAGCTTACTGGAGGATATTTTCACTGTCTAGACTCTAATAAAAAGATGAATAATTAATAGACCAGGTTTTGCTTTGACATAAATGAAGTAGTGGACTGCAAAACAACATAGAAAGGAAAATTATCCTCATCGACTGAATGCATGTATTTTGGGCTGATATTATGATCAGTGGGGTGATTGAAATCCACTTGAGCACAATTGGCATTTTGCGTCTTCGTCATGAACTCTCAAATGAGCTAAAAATGACTAAATGTTTAAGTTCTCTTCTATCAGCCTCTGGTTTAATATGATCTTAATACTCCTATCGTAAATATTTCCACTGCTTTTCTCTGAGCTTATCAAGAAGGAGCACTCGATGCTGCCCCAAGTTTAAATATAGTTTGTCTCTTGGAATGTTCTGGTGGCTCCTGCTGCAGCACCTCAGGTAGCTCTCAATGTCCAGGCAAGCAGAGAAGTATTTTCCCTTTCAAATTCTGCAACAGCCAAGCCCCAGTGAATATCAAGCTCGCTGTATGTGACATCGGCGATGAAGCAATTTCCCTTCCGTCGAAAGATTGTCACCCGGCACGTGGAGAACAAAGAAAACCTTTGGCGGGTGTAAGAGAGAACTCTAGCCTACGTTAAGCTATTGGTGAGTGCATGAAGCAGGCAAGGTTTCATGATGAATCCAATCACTTCCACGATCTAGATCACAAAAGGATCTGGATCCTAGCTTTCACACATACTCACTGGAGCAATAGAGTGTGTGGCCCATTCACTGGTTTGCAGATAGTTATCTGATTCCCGCTTCCAAACATGCTGTGTTCAAAATATTGGGTTGTGGAGCAGAAAGAGCCATTCCGAATGTATATTATGTGCAGAGAGCCTCACAAATTTGCAAACACAAACAGCCCTGATTTTATCAAAATGGGAAGTTTTAAATGGTTAATGCCAATTTTATCACTCATAAAATCTGAATAAGTGAAAGCCTTTCTATGCTAATAATTAGCTCGAAAAATACACTTCTCCATAGAAAATATCAAATCAATAGCATGCATAACTCATCGTGTAATTTTTGATGGCTTTCCTTCCTTGATTGTTGTAACAATTAGGCTCAAAATCTAATCGATATTGACCTTAAAACAAGTCTATAGTGATAAAACAGGCCCACAGTGATATCTTAATCCAATCAATTGTGGCATTCTGTATGACGGATAGGCATAGTCGATTGAAACTCAAACTTAGAAAAGTGGGCTGAAAAATGGCAGATGGAATTTAATGCTGATAAGTGTGAGGTGCTTCATTTTGGTAAGAAGAATCAGAATAGGACATACGTGGTAAATGGGAGAGCATTGAGGAATACAGAAGAGCAGAAAGATTTAGGAGTAACGGTACATCGTTCCCTGAAGGTAGAAACTCACGTGGATAGGGTGGTGAAGAAGGCTTTTAGTCTGCTGGCCTTTATCAATCATTGCATGGAATATAGGAGTTGGGAGGTGATGTTGAGATTGTCTAAGATGTTGGTGCGGCCTAATTTGGAGTTCTGTGTGCAGTTCTGGTCGCCTAATTAGAGGAAGGATATAAACAGAGTGGAGAGAGTGCAGAGAAGGTTGACCAGAATGTTACCTGGGTTTAAGCATCTAGAGTATAGGGAGAGATTGGACAGATTAGGTCTTTCTTCTTTGGAGCGTAGAAGGTTGAGAGGGGATTTGATAGAAGTATTTAAGATTAGGAAAGGGATAGACAGAGTGGATGTGGATAGACTATTTCCGTTAAGAGGAGGAAAGATTAAAACAAGAGGACATGAGTTAAGAATTAAGGGGCAGAGGTTTAGAGGTAACATGAGGGGGAACTTCTTTACTCAGAGAGTGGTAGCCGTGTGGAATGAGCTTCCGGGAGAAATAGTGGCGTCAGAGTCAATTGTATTATTTAAGAAAATGTTGGACGGGTATATGGATGAGGGTTATGGGCATTGTGCAGGGAGGTGGGACTAGAGAGGGGTGTTTGGTTCGGTGCGGACTAGAAGGGCCTAATGGCCTGTTTCCGTGCTATAAATTGTTATGTTATGTTATGTTAACAGATCAAGGATAAAAGGATGAAACTTTTATGAAGATTGATCAATTATTGTCAAAATTAAAATATGCATGTAAAAATGATGGTACCACAAAATATGATTTGGACCTATAAATGAGACTAAGGAAAGTGTTTAGAATTCTTCAGCTTCACCTGAAGCTCTACTATTGTACTGCAATGGAAAAAGATTAAAATATACTAGTTTGATGATCTGGAACAAAATACTGGATTTGAAAGAGTGATGGACATGGGAATTGAACAAACAGCTCAGGCCATTTGTCCAACCTGGCTGGTTTTGATACATACTGGCAAGAACTGACATCAGATGATAATATTTGGCTGTTCCAAGCTGTTACCGGGCCCACCTTCTACTCTAGATGAGTCAATGCGCAAACAAAGTGAAAGGTTCATCGGCTCACAAAATTGAGCCTAGGACCTTTTCTATGGTTCTTGCCTGGCATAGGTGGAAATAAATGAACGTGAAGCCTTCAACAGAGGCTCTCAGGTGAACTCCAGGAAGGGGCTTGGGAATGATAAGGCAAAAGGCTGGGAGTCAAGTCAAGTTTGTTATCTGATTGCACAGGAGCAACCTGCGAAAACAACGTTTTCTGGTCCTCGCTGAAAAACACGCAGACACACAATCAGGACATTATACCCATACAGACAAACAATACATAGCAGGACACTATTCATTTTTACAAATAAATAAATATTATTTCATCAAAATGAAAGCGTGAACAGTTCCTTTGGTCGTTCAGCATCCTCACTGCCCGTGGGAAGAAGCTGTTCCTCAGCCTGGTGGAGCTACCTCTGATACTCCTGTATCTCTTTCCCGACGGCAGCAGTTGAAAGTTGCTGTGTTCGGTTTGGAATGGGTCCTCAATGATTTTGTGTGCCCGCTTCAGACAATGATCCCTTACATCACTTCGGTGGGGTTGGGGGGGGGGGGGAAGCAGGGAGACCCCAGTGGATTAGGGATTGGGGATGAGGGGAATTGTTGGAGGGAGTAGAGCTTGGGGCCAATCACCGGGGCTGTGATGGCAATGAGTCTCGGGTGGGAAGGTAATCATGCCTTTTCTTGCTCCACAGAAAGTGTTTCATTTCCAGAATAACAAAATAATTATAAAGAGAATGTTTCCAGCAGGCTGAAGAGATGGTGCTAGAATCTGTATGTGACAGTGTGCCATGTAAAAAGATCAATATTGTCATGCTCCTTCCCATCCCCTCCCCATTTATGATTTTTGTGGGCATAATCTTTACAAGAGTAGGAACAAGGTTGGAGAATGAAACATTTTTATATGCATTATTTGCATCAGGAATTCTAAATCAACTGCATAAAAGTTATTTGAAACACAGGTCATGTCTAATAGTTAGTTAAAACTTGTCAGAAGAATAACTTCTGCATCGTCACAATTCCAGTCTCTATTTAAGTTATATTGCTTCTTTGAAACTTCAAAATTCAGCCTGAACAAGGTACAAGAAGATAAGTTTTCCCACGTAAAAAGGGAATTCTCAGTGCCAGAACGCATCTTAAATGCAGCCTTAAGTTCTCAAGAACGGTGCTGACAATTTTTTTTCTCCAGTTATCCATAACGGCTTCCTAATCTACTTTCTGTTCACAATGAACAATTAGCAATATAATACGTTGACCCAGAAGTTTAACAGTTGAGATGAAACTCATGGAAACCTTAAGAAAGGGTAGAAGTGTGCAACAATGCGAGGGTCGAAGACCAATCAGAATAGAGAAGCTCGAGTTGGAAAATAAGGGTTCCTGGCTCACTTTATCACTTTACCAGGCAGGCACTGTACCAGATCGGTGATCCTACAGTGTGGCGTCCCCCTGGAGAAGCACCCTTTGCAGAATTGCAATGGATATTTAGCGCCAATCTCTGGGGGTCACCACCCATTACATCAATGCCGGGATTCTGAAACGTCAAGTTTAGTTTTGATCCTCAAATGAACAAAGAGAAGTTGAAAGGACTCAGCAGAGAGAAATACTCTGTCAACATTTTGGGTTGGGACTTTTGTTCCTGTCTTAGGAGAATTTGCCCCTACACTTAATGTGAATGATTTTTTTTGACCAATTGGCTGCATGCATATGAAAATTTTCACCCACCTCTCAGCTGGTCTAAGCTGTGAAAAATTTCTCTATTTTTATGCCACTTAGCAGGGAACCTTTTGACTTTAAATGAGTATCAAACTATGCTACCCATTCATTCATTTCTGTGACGCAATACAATTGTGGTCATGTGATTACAATAAAGGCGAGCCACACTCTCTCACTGGATTATATGCAGAGCCCAACAAAAAGTCGACAGGCTGCTCAGCACACACCCTGACAGTAACTGACAACTCCTGTGATATGACTGCCTTGGGGACAGCAGGACGCATCTGCAACTGAATGTAATAGCTGCCATCTGTACTAACTGCATTATTTAACTGCATTGGTACTGATTAACATTTGCTGTAACCTATGGTAATGGACTCTTGGGTTTTACATGTCTGCAGTGTTGTAACAGACGGTCCACTGTCTCAGCTAGAAAAAAAAATCAAGGCACTTTAATTTTTAATACAGCACATGTTCGATTGACTATATAAACAAAATTAGCAGAATTGAACTATGCAATAGCTCTGTCAAAATTATAGGATTCCTTTATCTTTGTCTGTCAATCATGACATCTCTAATAAATTTAATGAACCCGCTCCTTCAATCTCTCTTAATTCTAATTGGATAATTTTTCTTTGCAAAATCATTGATCGGAAAATAAATGAATCTGCATAACCTCCAATATTAATGATACTCTTGGTAAAAGGAATTCTCCTACTATGGTAGAGATTATGTTAAGAGGATATCCCCAGTTCAAATCTTGTTCCAGATTCCTAAACAAAAATGGCCAAATAGATCCAACGGTCACAATGGTTACATAATGAAGAAGCATGCAAGAACTAAAAATTGGTCTTGTTCAGATTGGTAAACTAATAACATCAGATATGCAGCACTTTAGAAAATCTTAGCTAAATTTAAATTTAATCAGGGGTGGCCAACCTTTTAATTTAGTCATACAGCATGGTAACAGGCTATTTTGGCCCACAAGCCTGTGCTACCCAATTAGCCTACACCCCACCAGTACGAAATGCCCTGTTACCGTGCTGTACGTCTAAATGAAAAATTAAAAGGTTGGCCACCCCTGATCTAAATCCTTCACTTCCTTTCATAATGAACAAATATCATTTTAAATTTACCAACTTCAACTCACAAGGATCCATTTCAGGTTTTTTTTTACCATCGGTAGATACGAGACGTTACGTCACCCACACCTATTTTGTAGGACTACGTCAGTTGCTCTGCAAGAATCTTTATCAGATGACAATAGGCTTTCAAGCATATTATTAGAGTGCTATTATAACATGGGGTTCACCAGAAGCACATCAATCATTCATATTCACAAAATAAAGTATCACTAATTCACAAGAGTATTTTCTACTTGTGCGAGCATCAATTTATTTTGTTAATTAGATTTTTTTTCTTCTGTCAGATAATTGACACTATGGATCTTCTATTAGTTTGGAGAGTAGGGCAAATTGTGCTAGAGGCTTTTCTATAATCGTGTTCCTTCACACAGTGACACTATTTATGCACACAAAAGGAATAGGGCATTTTCAGATTTGCTGTTCTTTAAGACAACCACTGTCATCATGCAAACTCTTATCAGCTTGTGCATCAACAGAGACACATCTCATTAGGTACACAAATAAGTTTGTTTGGTGGGACTGGTTCACTCCAGGGGCATTCAACCACTTGAGGGGCTGTTTGTGTTGCTGTAGACCACCGCCAGTGGGCTGATCTCAGCTCAAACCGTGCATCTTGGCGCCTCACAGTTGGGCGGGCAGCAACCTCCTTTGAAGAAGACCGCGGAGCCCACCTCACTGACAAAATACAAAGGAGGGAAAACCCAACACCCAACCCCAACCCACCAATTTTCCCCTGCAACCGTGTCTGCCTGTCCCGCATCGGACTTGTCAGCCACAAATGAGCCTGCAGCTGACGTGGACATTTACCCCTCCATAAATCTTTGTCCGCGAAGCCAAGCCAAAGAAAGACTGCCCCCTGGACCAATGACAACCAAAAATAGGATCATATTAATTTCAATCTCATGGTGTGTCACCTGAACTTGCAAAACATGAAGTAGCAACAGGTCTGTATAGAGTCAACTAACGTGCCTCTGAAGGGAGATACTTTTGCCTCTCTTTCTTTTATTGTTGGAGTTGCCGGCAATGCGAGTGGCGGCTCTTTGAGCGCCTTTATGGCAAGCAAAAGTTGACACCTTTTGTGTAACCCAGTCCTCAATGAGTGGAGAGGACTCCAAGAACTTCAAGTTTATGGGTGTCAACATCTCCAAGGATCTGTCCTGGAGCCTCCACGCCGATGCAATCACAAAGAAGGCTCGCCAGCGGCTATACTTTGTGAGGTGTCCGAGGAGATTCGGTACGTCACCAAAAACTCTTTAAAAACTTCTACCATGGAGAGCATTCCTGCCTGGCATGGAGACGCCAACTCTCAGGACAAGAATAAACTCCAGAGGGTTGTTAACTCGGCCTGCGACATCACAGGCCCCAGACTTCACTCCATCGAGAACTTTTACATGAGGCGGTGTCTTAAAAAAGCAGCCTCTCTCCTCAAAGACCTCCACCACCCAGGCCATGCCCTCTTCACTCTGCTACCATCGGGAAAAAGGTACAGGGGCCTAAAGACGAGCACTCAGCAGCACGAGGACAGCTTCTTCCCCGCTGCCATCAGATTCCTGAATAATCAATGAACCAAAGACACTGCCTTACTTTTCGTGCACTATTTAAAAAAAAAATATATAGTAATGTCATAAGCTGGTTATAATATGAATATTTGCACTTTGATGCTGCCACCAAACACCGAATTTTGTGATTTGTTCACGATTCTGATTCTGTATTGTTGCATGGCAATAAATAATCTTAATGCCATCAAGGGAGAACAAGCAATGGCGAGAAGCGGGAAAACCATCTCCGGTTTATTATCGAGTGGTCGAGGTCGCAGGGCCTGTGTGCATGGATGAGGAGAGTTGGTGATTTTCACACATGCTGCATCTGCCTCCAAGCCTTGCTCGCAATGATAACGGTTGGTTCACAAGGGTACCCACAGGGCAGTTTTTACTAAAAGGCTAAGAGTGTCCAAGGAAGCACACCCAAGATTGGGTTGTTGACTCCAGGAGAGGTGTAGGAACAAGAACGTGATGATGCGATTGTGTTACTGCAAGAAAAGTAAATCTGTAATACACGGAATTCAAATATTTTGGATGAAAATCAAGCACAAGCGAAATATAATTTGAAAACAAAGTTTAAAAAATAACATCACAGCTCATCAACAAATCTTTGTAATAACTTGTGTCATTTTATTTTGCAAAATGCAGGCTTCAATCAGCGCATTCACTTCCCTCGTCCATAATTTATGGGGATACAAGTATTTCCAGATAGCCAAGCCATTGCAAAACAACTCAAAATCCACTTCGAATCTCTGGGTGGAAGAAAACAAATATCGAATGCACTTTTATCATGGAACCTTCAGACAGCTCAGCCATTCCGCCTTCCCGCCAAAAGAGGCCCGGGTTCAATCCTAACTTTCTGTGTGGCGTGTGCATGTTTTCCCGGCAACTCCAGGGTTTCTTCCCACATCCCAAATTAGTTGGTTAATCGGCCATTGTAAACTGTCCCCAGTGGGCGGTAGAAATGTGTTTGGTGCGAGGAAGGTGAGCGTAGTTGATAAGAATGTGGGAAGAATTAAAAATGACATTAATGTGGGAGCGGAGTGACTGATGGTCAGTGCAGACTGGGCCAGCCAAAAGGCCTGTTTCCATCAGTACCTCAATGATTCTCTCTGTATCTCAAGTAATGCAGAGATGTCAACTGTTCTGGTCTCCAGACATGCCTATAAGCAACTTTGGAGAAAAATCACAGGGACTTAATAAGTTTGATCCTTTGATTCATTTTCAGTGAATCCCTTTATTGAAAATCTTCCTCGAATAAAAGAAAACACAGGCATTTTGACAACCTCCTTCTGCGAAACAGAAAGCCACTTTCATGTCTCTGCTTGTGTATTTTAATTTCCATTATTACATTTCTTGACAGCAGAGCATGATATTTGAACCCAGACCAGTTCCATTCTCCACAAATTTATATTTTAAATTTAGACATACAGCACGGTTACAGGCCCTTTAGGCCCACAAATATGTGCTGCTCTAATTGCACCCATTTGATCTACACTCCCAGTATGTTTTGAAAGACAGGAGGAAACCGGAGACCCTGGGGAAAACCCTCGCAGATACGGAAGAACGTACAAACTCCTTATAGACAGCGTGGGATTTTAACCCTGGTCCCGCTCACTGGTGCTGCAATAGCGTTGTGCTATCCGCTATGCTATCCGTGCCGCCTGCCACTACGTGAACCGTTCTGCCCGCTTTGCTGAATAGCTCCCAGCGCTGGAACTTGCAGCATGTGATAGCGAAGGTGCAGTGGTTGGTTCCACAACACTGCCCGAGGGAATTGACCCAAAGATCCTGCACCATGTCCCCACAGACCATAACTCCCGAATGATGTCAATGCAGGAGAATGGTTTCAAGGATTAAAGCCTTCCATACAAAATAGAAAATAGGATCAGAAATTCATAATTTAGCCCTATAAACCTGTGCTGCTATTCAACATGATCATTACTGATCACCCAAATTCAGTCCCCTCTTCCAGCTTGCTCTCCATAACTCTTGATTTCCCCGCACCCAAAGAAAATATTCAGTAGCTTCTTAAACATACTTGACGATTTGGCTTCAGCTGCTTTCCATTGTCAAGAATTCCGCAGGTTCACCAGTCCACAGGATAAGAAATTTCTCTTCGCCTCAGATTCAAATGGCTCAGATCTTCATCCTTAGACTATCACTTCTGGTCTCGGACTCCTCTGCCATTGAGCACATTCTTCCTGCATCTAATCTGTCCAGTCCTCTCCAAAGTTTGTAGGTTTCTCTTATCTTCAGCAAATATAAACCTTATTGGGTTTGCCTCACAGGGCATACAAAATATGTTCAATGATTTTCAACCTTTGAAATGTCCTTGAGCATTTCTAACATGTTCAGAAAGAATTTGCCATTGTCCGCAGGCATAGTTCAACTGGGTGTCAATCTTTTTCCAACAGATTCTCGATGTTATGCTTTTAGGTTACCATCAGGAAGGTCAGGACCCCCATGCTCCTGGGAGCTGGCTTCATGTCATTCAACTACGGCGTGGGTGTAAGGTGCTGTCATTTTCTCCAGAGTGCTCCGACTGAACAATGCCTTGCGTTACTCCATATGGTGAAAATGAGCTAAGAGTCGTGTACAAGAGCTAGTGACAGGATCAGAGTAATGGATTAATCAACGAGCTTGCTGCAGTTCGTAGAACTTGGGAATATTTTAACATTTTCTTTTATGAACAATGTTGTACAAAAAAAGGCACCAAGGGAAATGACGCTGAACATCATTTTTTTTCATGTCATTGCCCGGATTTTCTCCTTCTGGTGTGAGAATATTAAGAAACCATTTAGTCCCTTGAACCTGTTCCAAATCTATACATCTGGCTTTTCTTAAGATCCCTGAAAGCCATTGCCTAACACAAACCTATTTATACGTGTCTGGAAAACTTAATTGATTGAGCACCCATGGCTTTTAAGGAGATTGAGGTAGAAGTGTATTACAATCCTTCAGCAAAGTGAGACTAGTTGGTGGACATTACCTTCAAAAGAGCAGGAAAAAGCATGGTAATGTAACCCAAAATATTCCTTCTATGGTTCAGTACATATGCACAGTCAGATAGCCATGCATTTCACCTTAATTGGGAAATTTTGGCACATCACAACAATATTCGATTGTATGAAAAAAATACGCATTTCATTTTGTTCATCACGAGCTGTCATACAATTATCATTGCGGAAATACAATGGCCTCACAATTTTCATGCACCGTAGTTTCATTGCTACACATCTGGAAATCGCTGGCAAGCATTTCCTGGTTGAATCATGTCTCTCTGGAAAATTGATTCAGCAAGACCCCAGCTCAAATGGAGTCCAATCGGGTCCCCAATCACTAGCTGTTTTTATGCCAGGCCTCCACCTCGAGGCCGACTCCAACCACGGAGAAAAATTTGAACATCCTTTAATGGAGCAGCCCTGCTCTGCTTTTATGAAGAGTGGTGCCTCGAAGTGTCCTCCGGAGCATATGGAGGTGGGCCATAGCGCCACCCGTCACTGCGAGGTCTAACATATGTGCTTAGCAATGGGCGTCTTTGTTACCCATAATCCCCCACACAGCATGGTTCCAGCTGTATGGGGGGGGGATTATGGGTAACGAAGATGGGCATTGATCATTCTTCCAGCTCTTCTGCCTGGCGCTGCCCCTCCAGCTCTTCACTCCCCTCTTGCATCCATCGGACTCCCCGGCTCTGCTTCTCTGTCCCCACTCTCAACATCTGTCCTCCTTCCTCTCGAGCCGTGGAGCTCAGCACCCGGGTTCCTTTGGCACGGTGGGCTCCGACTCTCCTTGCCCCCATTGGGCCTACAGATCTCTCTGGCTCCTCGCTGCCCTCCTGCTCCCTTGGTCTTGTAGGCCTTGGTGAAGGAGTGAGGGGCAGAGGGGGAATGAGTAGGGGACATTTCCGGGTGGCAGGAGGGAGCCCTAACCCCAGCACCAATCACTGTGGGAGCCCCAGTGGTGGCTCCTAGGTGGTGGGCTGACAGCATCATCGGCCCGCCCCTAGCCAGCCGCTTGCAGTGGCTGTACATTTACGATGCATGGTAGAGCGCTCCACTCCACCTCTGACACAACGTTGAAGAGGAATTGGAGTCGACAGCTTTGAGCCACTCATAGAACATTTAGAATGGTGAGTTCTGCAATGCAAGGGCAGAGAATCTTTGCCTTTTACGGTCGCATCTTTCCACAATATAAAAGGGCCTGTTGACTCCCTTTTGATCCTTGCCCCGAATCTGTACTATCCTTCATTTGCTCAGCATCTCTTCATATTCAGCGTGCTACCACCATACCAGAGCACTCAAAACCTTGGGCCAACAGTTGTAATGGCAGGTTGATGTAATGTCCTCATGGTTCACGACCAGAGCTGTCTAAGAACAGAAATAAAACACGGAAGTCTGCAGATCCTGTGGTTGAGATAAAAACACAATGCTGGAGAAACTCAGCTGGTCTAACAGTCTACTTTATGTAGCAAAGATAAAGGAATCTTGATGAAGGGCTCAACGTTGGTGATGTATATTTTATCTTTGCTACATAAAGTACACTGTTTGACCAGCTGAGTTTCTCCAGCATCGTGTTTTTGTCTGAGAACAGAATTGGGCTCAGCTGTTACATAGTTCAGGTTAAGTAGCCTTCTAACAGTCATTACTTGAACCAGAACACGAGACAACCAGCATATTGGTCCTCAGCTAACTAATGATTTCACATTAATGAAGGAGGAATTTGAGAAAAGCAGTGACCACCTGATATCATCTGTGGCACAACTGCATTTCCCATGCACCAGTTCTGACATCTGATAGTTTTAACATTACTGCTTAATAATGATATAAAAATTGTACATCACGTTGCCCTGCACCAGAAAGCCAACAGGCCTTATTTCTCCAGGGGAAAGTTTCAGCAGACTAATGACCGTGAACAGATTTTTACCTCTCCATGCTTCTTCTCGATGTTGAACAAATCAAAGCAGTATTAATGCGCCTTTGCTGAGCGTAAAGAAAATAGAAAAATATTAATCTAGGCATCACTGTCAATTGCGCTTTTTTTCAAAAAGTAAAAATTCAAGAGCACTCTCTTGAAATCTGGCAGTGCTCTGTTGATGGAGTGATTGATATTAGCCATCTTGGCGGAACTGGAAAAAATATATGAATATTACAATGGCTGTACTGAGATGCAGTCAATAATTCTAACTTCTTTTTCTTGTCAACCAACTTGAACCCAGTCAGCAAAACTGGAGACATCATCCTCATTCAAAGGTAACAACAGGTTTTTTAAAATCTTAAGCAAGCAATAGCTTTGCGGCTCAACCTAAAAATAATTTATTTTTGAATTTCAGCCATTTTGACTGTGAAAAAAGTTTTGGGAAGATCTAAGTAAAATAACAAAAAGCAACATGCCAAAAAATCCAGAGATCTTTCTTCTAAGTAATAGAAGAAGTAAGGAATTAGGCCTCAAACTGGATGAAGCGCAAAAAAGATTTATTATGATAGCCTTATCTGTAGTACAAAAATGTATAATGTCAACCTGGAAATTGGAAGAGAGCCTGAGAGTACAGCAATTGTACATGGAAATGAATAAATGTATTCCATTGGAAAAAATAACATATAATTTAAAAATAAGGTCACATTATTTGAACAAGTTTGGGAACCGTACATGGAACACAAAAGAGAGGGCCTACCGCGGACCTTCACCCCCCCCAAATGATAGAATGGGAAGACGAAATGAACTGACCCACTGTGTAAAAGTAGATGACACAATTTTCTTGTTTATTTTCATTGTGTGATGATATTGTTTAATGGGTTTATTGTATTGTATATGTTGAACGTTCAATGGGTTTGGAGGGGGGTGGAAAGGGGGGGAAGGGAAGGTAGGGGGAAGGAAAAAAGGGGAGAAAATTCCACTGTGTATATTTAAGAGGGAAATGTTTGTATGTATTTTGATTGATATGGTTCACAGTGTGAAAAATAAAAATAAATTAAAAAAACCATTTTGTCTGTGAAAACACCATGCCCCAAGACAGTAAGCAGACGTGTGATTTGCAGATGAATGTACACCTCTGCTTAGAATCACCGTAAGTTGACAACACAGAGGACTATTCAGCCCATCAAGTCTGTGCCAGTTGATAAAGAGTCACCCAATCAAATCCCATCCTCCAGCAACAGGCCTCTCTCCCTGAAGTTTCCCGCTCTTCAAGTCAATTCAGACAGACGCTGGTTAAATCGTGTTTCTGCTCCATGACCTTTCATGCAGTGAATTCTGGACCCTCAAAAACTTTGAGGTGAAAATGATTTTTCTCATCTACCCTCCCACCCTTTTATCTGATGTTCGTGCTTGAATCTTGCAGGGAAATCTGAACACAATGCCTTTGAGCTAATACCTCAAAATATCCTTAGATACACAAGTAATAAAGAGTCCTTCATCCATTAGTGCTTGAACATGTTTTAAATATTCTCTCCAGTGGAAAGGTTATCCAGTTTAATAGAATTGAGTAAACATGCCATAAACTTCCCAACCTAACGTCACTGCTTGTGTTGAAAAGACAGATCAGTTGGGGTGATGATGAACAGACAAAATGTAGTTCAGTACCATTGTAGTTGCAGCATTGTTTCTTCTCCTTACTGCTATTAGCAACTCATGGTTGAAGATACACAAGTGCATATCAGCTGGGACATCTTTGATCTCCACTCTGACTAACTCCTGATTTCAGGTTGTTGGGTGGGTTCTATGGCAACTGCTGAGGCCAATGTGGGAATTGCAATCTTGGAGGGGAGACAGCCTTGGAACGCCAGGTTCTGTAGGTTCCTGTGAGGGGCGCTGGACAAAGGTAAAAGAATATCATGTACGTTACATTCTAAATGTAGTATTACATGACAATAAATTGAACCTTTACCTTTTTTCCACAGATGGGACAGAGGTTTCTGAGAAGCGGTTCAGTTTGTGAGGTGGTGTGATGCACCCGTCATCTTCGTCTGCTCTTTGCCCGTGAGCTTGAGGTTCTCACAGCCATCGTGAATGCGCTTTCTGCACTTTGAGCAGTTGTTGACCAGGGATTTCCAGGTGGGACTGCAGAATTTGTTTTCTCTCTCAAGGGAATTTTAAGCACAGACTTCTCTGTCCATCTGGTAATCTTTTCCCATGATAGAATTTAGAATCAAATGCCTTTTTTTTGGGAGTCTGTCATCAGGCATGCATGCAGCATGGCCTGCAAGCATACTCAGTTGAGTGTAATGCTGCAATGCTTGCTAAGAAGAGGACATTGTTGTGCCAAATACCACCAGTGCTGTTGGTATTTTTCCAGTGCTCGCTACAGGTAGTCCAGATCTCAAAAGCGTATAGGAGGCAGTAAACACTACTGTCCTAGAAGCCATGAATGCTCAGGTCTTCACCTGCAAGCGTCCTTCTTTTCGATCGAACAAATGAAAAGCATCAGTGAACTTAATCGTCAACACTTGCCTTCACTGAGAGGTGGCTCCTGAGAGAGAGAGGGAGAGAGTAAGTGGCCCTCATTTCCCAGGGTCTCACCCTCTAGGTACCTCCTAGAGAATGGTTTGGAGACTTTTCCACAGAAGCTCAACTTGGACCACACAATGTTGCGCTCTCCATCTTCGGAACCAAAGTAGTGGTCAGTGAGAGGAAACACACACAACTGTTGACTAAAATGAATGATTTTCATGGCCAAGAATTCTATAAATGCATACACACAAACAAAAATACAGATGCTGGAATATGAAGTTAAACATCATCTGCTGGAAGAACTCAGTGGGTCATGAAGCATCAGTGGGAGATAAAGAGTGGTCGATGTTTGAAGTGAAACCCTTTAAGGAGACAGGGGATACATTGAATCATAGCCAGTGTCGCTTTTGTCTTCTAATCATCCATTCCACCCTACAGCAAATCTTCCTCCATCTAACCCTTTTGTTTATCTTGCCCCTTCCTCTTTCTCTCCCTGCCCAGCATCTGCCAATCTATTGGCTCTACACATCACCTTTGACCTTGACCTGGTTCCCATGCAGTACCTGTCCCATCCCTCCAACCCTGTCCTTTTTACACTGGCCTCTCTTCTACACATCCCCTGCGACTTTGACTCGAAATGCCGACCATTCTTTTTCTCTCACGAATGCTTCTTGACCCACTGAGTTCGTCCAGCAGATTGTGCTTAACTCTGGATTCCTTCCTTCCTGAAGCAGCTTATTGGCAGACTAACCCTCTGAACCACCAGGTTATCTCATGCAATGTTTCTAATCTATATTTTTTCATAGACTGTGAGAAACATTACTAAGACTCTGCTATCCACCCTGTCACAGGGCATGATGCACGGCTTTACCATTTCAGTATATGACAGAGATAAATGTAGAAGGGAAGTCAGACTCTTGCACTTCGGTAAATGAATAGGGCTGAGGTTAACTGATGAAAATACAATTATTATTATCTGTTATTGAATCATAAAAATAATATTCAGCTACTCTGTCCTTCCATATCACAGTGTTCAGTAATAGTGTTCTTTCTACAAATACACATATTGACACATAGATCTAATCACTGCCTTTGGAAACTGACAGGGAAAAATTAGATTTAGCTCTTAGGAATCAAGCAAAAAAAAGGAAATCAAAGTATAAAATATTAACATTTCTCAATAGTTAATATTTTTTTAAAAATTCTTTTTAAGATGCATTATTTCTCAATATTCAAAACTTCCTAAACATCCTATTTCTTCAGAAAAATTCAGTGTTAGTAAAAGATTTGAATTCACTCAGTGCAATCCAGGAGATAAATCTACACCATGTTCATCGTCTGTATGTCATTAGAACTTGCAAACCCAAGGGATAGCAAAATATCACTTGTTTAATGGAGCTTGGGAAACAGAAATGTCCAGATTTTTAATGTGTTTTCTACATCTGCAGATGAGCAAACTGCTTTGGAATGACTTGATTGGTCCTGGTCTCACAGTGCAGCGCGAGGTATAGGCAACATTAAATCTTTCCTCCACTCCAATCTTGCTCTTCTCCACTCTGTTCCCTAACCCTAAAACTCCCCCTTCCCCCCTCCACCACCACCCGCCCTTATTCTCTGCTACCATTCCCTCATCTTCATTGTGGCCTGTGCGGTTGGGTTGCCATTGAGAAATCCCATGAGGAACCCTGGCTTGCTTTCCAGACATAGTGCGCGAGGATGGTAGCAGCCATGGCTGTATATGACAGAGTGATTTAGAGTCTGGTAGCAGGACCTTTGGCCCCGCTTACCTATGCTGACCAGGTTATCCACCTAAACTAGAAAATCTGCAGGTGCTATGATCCTGCACTTTTGTGTATAATCCACGAACTATGCCACGCCCTCTTTGCTCTGCTTCCTTCGGGGAAAGATGTACAGGAGCCTGAAGACGAGCACTCAACGGCACAAGGACACCTTCTTCCCCGCTGCCATCAGATTCCTGAATGAACAATGGACCACGGGCATTAACATACTTTGCTTTTTTCTTGCGCTATTTTTTATTTATTTTGAAATGTAGTTTATAAAAATGTTTGCACCGTGATGCAGCCACAAGACAACAAATTTTGTGGCATATTCATGATAATGAGTTCTGATTCTGAGTTTTGCCCTGCCCCTCTAAATCTTCCCAGTTCAAGAACCCAAATAAATGTCACGATTATACGAACCTCCACAGCTTCCTCTGGCACTACATTCCACATACCCTACACTCTCTGTGTAAAAAGCCTGCCCCTTTAGTTCTTTTTCCTGTCACTTTAAAATGATGTCCTCTTGATGCTGGACTATCCTACCTTGGGAGAAAGACTGTGACCATTCACCTATCTATGCCCCTTTTTTTTAACACCTCTATTAGTCACCCTTTGGGTCCCCCAAACTGCAGGGGTTAAAAAAAGACCCAGCTGATCCAGGTTTTAATACTCCTTAAACCACTGGGGAAACTGAGTGGGCCACGCACCATGTATGGGGGAAGACAAATGTCAACGCTTTGGATTGGGATATAGATGCACTCCCGGATGCAGGGTCGCGATCTGAAATGCCAACAACTCCTTCCCCATCCCCCCCTCCACCACTGTAGCCTGACCTACTGAGTTCAACCAGCAGTCTGGTTTTTCTTGCTCCCAATACCACCATCTGTCCTCTCTTTGTATTTTACCTACCGACTTCTCAGACTTTTTTTCAGTGACCACGGAATTAAAATAAGAGGAAAGCCCAGCGTAGCACAAAAGGCCAAGCCTTGAAAGTGGGAGGCAACTTGCAAAGCACCCAGCTTTCTCCAATCCAGCATAGTTACTTCGATCCTTCCACACCAAAATCGTGGGGGAAACAGTGTTCGTCTGTACTGCAAATTCTGTGATCCCATCATTCTCACACACTGAGTAAATAAAATGTTTAATCAGATAATAAATGTTTTATTCTTTTGAAAAATAACAGCAGTCAATGTGAAACCGACTGGTGTTGTTTTAGGCATCAGCTTTGCACCTCTGGGACCTGGATTCAAATCCAAGCAGGAGCGTTTCCTGTAGCAACTGGCGGTCAAATCTTGGGCCGTTTCAATACAGTGCTCAAGGGCATGAATCAATATCACAGAACTGTGCACAATTATGCACCGACTAGTTATCTCATTTAGGTATAAATGCCTTCATTGATGTATATAAAAAAGCTGTGGTTAAAAAACTCCATTTTGAAATTCAGCCACGATCAATAAAACAGTCAATTTTCAGCTTTAACACTCTTTGTACGTCTAACTGACAGGGCAAATCTGTGCAAGCACCAAGCTAACAACAAGCTTCAATGTTATTCTTTAACTCCCTCCCGACATGATAATAATCACTGCCAATATTGAAATGCTCTTCTCCAATTTTGGATTCTTGTGTGTGTGAGTATTGGCCTCAATGCTACAGCTGGCTATGGCTCCAAGCTCAAGAATTCATCTCACACCCTCTGCCATTCATCACTGCAGCCTCCCCTCAGACTCATCAAAAAAAAACCTCAACATACCAATTCGTCTTGTTTTTCATGGGATTTCTCTCAGTGTTTGCCTCTTAATGTCTCATGATATGTTCCATGATGTTTCATCAGATTTATGAATGCAAGCTTTTTAAAATGATTTGCTTAATTTTAAGTTGTCATCTTTTCCATGCCGATGGTGGTAACTTATGCCATCAATGAAGACCAATGTCACTGAGGGCGGATCTGGCTTTCACGACTCAAATTCAACTCAATTTCCTTGTCAGTCTCAATTTCAGTTTCTTTACAACAGCTATTGGACTCTTGAACCTCCCCTTGGGACACGAAGCAGAGATGCTCGACACCACAAGAGGACCGTTGGAACTATCGCAAGGTCATTTACCATTTCCACGAGGAAAAATATGAATATATACTACAGTAAAATCTCTGGTATCAGCACCTACAGGGATTGGTAGATGCCGAATGACTGAATTTTACGGTTGCTTGACAGTACATGTTGCATGAATGGAAAACTAATGGCGAGGAACGCCAATTATGAACTTTTTTTTTTTTTTTACCCATTTATTTTCTTTTTTTTTTGAAACTTTATTTATTAATTTTAACATATGAAGAAAGTAAGTATTTCACGTAGAGAAAAAATACAAAATAAAGTAATACAAGTACAAAGTAACATAGTTAATACAATACCAATCTCGGCATCTCCCCCTAACAACTAAAAACTAAGACTAAAAAAAAACTATTTTTAACCCCTAAACCCCCCCTCCCCACCCCCACGATAAAGAGTGAAAAATTAATACTATTAGTATAATAAAGAAAAATAAAAAAATATATATCTTAAAAAAAGATCGATATATATATAAAAAAACAAAAAAATAACCCATTTATTTTCTGATTTTTTTTTACTGTATCTATTTATTGCATTCATCATCTATTTTTAATTCCAGTTTTTTTAAAACAAATGACCTGTTCGGCTGCATTAAGTAAAAATTTCATACATAGGGCAATGTATATAACAACAAATTCATTATCATTATTTGAATTTGAATGCTTATCGCCATGTGTACCAAAATAAAGTGAAAAAGGGTTTTTTTTTTGCTTGGTATCCAGGTATAACAGGCAGTGAAAGAATAACAACAAAAACACAGGTCAATACTCAACTGTATCCACTTCCTCGGTGAGATTTCTGGGTCGCAACCAAAACCAAAATGCTGACTGATTTTTAAAAAAATAATTTGTTCTGCTAACTTCAGGAGCGTTCAAGACAGTTTATGCGTCTGGGATTAAATGGCAACGAATCAAATAAGGATATCTCCTTTACCTATGCCAAAACAAGTCTCACTGATGGACTAGCTGCTACCGCAGCTGAAATCGGTTTGGATCAAATACTAAACAGGGGATTTGAACATAGGTGGCCACTCATAAAACACCCAGCTCTCTCCGATGACTGCATCCTCAGCATGGTTACACCAAGCCTTTATCCCCGACATCCCGCTCGGAATGGTCTCTTTCTGTGCTGTACGTGCCTATCTTTCCAATAAAGCAGGGAGCAAAATCCTGACCTAATTTGGAGAGGCTCTGTGCACAGTGAGCAGAGAAAGGTTTGCTCGTTCTGAAGATAAATGAAGCTGAAAGGAGGTTTGTTTTCATACTGATTGGAGTGGCAAGATTTAACATTTATAGTTGTATACTGTAATTTATTACTCTGTCCTAAAGGAAACAGAGAGGGATACTGCATACTGGTTTCTCAAAGCTGATTGCAATTTCTTCTAGTATGAGGCCCCTTCTCAGTGGGATTCCATGAAGCATGGCAGCATCCAATTTGCACACCTTGTGCAGTAAAACCATTCTCTCAAATTTTCCTGTTTACTGAGATCAGTTAAAGCAGTAGTTTTCAAATTTTTTCTTTCCACTCACATACCATCTTAACTAATCCCTATGCCATCGGTTCTCTGTGATTAGTAAGGGATTGAGTGGAAAGAAAAAGTTTGAAAACCACTGTTTTAATCGTACCTCATTAACTCGTAATGTGCATGGTTTCAGAGCTCCAAAGGAACTGGGCCAATGACAACTTTTCTCAGGAAAAATATTTCAGTAACAATTGGGGCTAGAGCAGTGGTTCTCAACCTTCCCTTCCCACTCACAGACCACCTTCAGTAATCCTTTAATAATCATAGAGCACTTATGGCAATAAGGATTACTGAAGGTGGTCTGCGAGTGGAAAGAAGAAGTTTGTAAACCACTGAGTTCTACTGTACATTGACGGTGAAGTTTGATGGGGGGGTGGAGTGGTTGGGAAGATGAGGTAGGGAGGGCGTGGCTAGAGTTGGGGAAGCGTGTATAGTTTGGGCCAGCAAGGAGGATTGGAGGATCAGATCTGCAAAGGGATTGGGAGTGTGAGAGGATGGAGTATTGTAAAATGGTTGAGCCGTGGAATGTTTCAGGGTGGGTGTTGTAAAACTTGCAATTGGACCAGAGGAGTTGTGGGCTCAGTTGGAGAGATAACAAACCGAGGATTGATGGGGAGGAGCAGCAAGACCTTAAAACCATCAACAACAGCCTTAGTTACATCAGTATAAGAGAAGAATGGCAAGAAAGCACTTCAAGGAATTCTATTTACAAGAAAGCAGTTGGCTTGAATTCACCAATATCAACCCAGGAATGATTCTCCCAGTTACTCACAGCATAGAACATAGAACATTATAGCGCAGTATAGGCTCTTTGGCCCGCGATGTAATCGAAATAAACTAAACCTTCCCTACATCACACCTATAACGCTCAATTTATTTTGCATCCATGTGCCTGCCTTTGTCTTTTAAATGACCCCACTGTATCTCCTCGGTCCCTGGTTCTGAACCCCTGTGTGCTGGAAACTCTTGGACAGGACTCCAGGCGTCCGAAATGTCCACTGCCCATTACCTTCCTGGGAGGCTGTCTGACCCACAGAGCTCTTCCAGCATGTTGGGTGTTGCTCCGGTTTTCCAGCAACTGCAGTCTTTCCTGTGGGCCTGCGTTTCAATGGCCGCCAGGTATATCATAACCCGCTCCTTCAAAACTGGAAGCTTGGAATTTGAAACAGGCGCATAACTTGATCATGCTCTCAGCCACATAGCCAGCATCTCTCGTGCTATCAATTTAGGCTGATAATCTTTCATCAAAAGATAGCTGTTCAGCAAGAAGAGTGCCAGGAATTGTTATCTTCCCTTGTCTTCAGTTTTTTTTTTGCCATTTAATCTCTCCTGCCTTCAGCCCCATTGCAGACCTTCCCTTTAATTCTTTCCCTGCCCTTTGCCACAAGCCTGTACTTGTTTAAGACCTGTTCACCTCCAGTATTTCCAATTCCAACAGTCTCGTTGACCTGAAACGGAACTTGGCTGCTCTGTCCGTCATCAGCGAGGGACCTCGGCTGAGTTTTCCCTCCATCTTCTGTTTTCGTTTCAGAAATTCTTGGGTCACCCTCAACTTTTGTAGCTGTGGGACACAAAATCTGAATTGTTTACCTCATTTCCCTTTCTCTGCTAAATTGGAGGGATTAACTCTTTGTTGTTACTGTACCGGCACAACATGTAAACCAGCACCAAACAGGGAAACTTTAATCCCTTTTAGCTGCAAGAATCTAACTAAGCAAGACCAAACCCAAATATCTTCAGTTTGAGTCGAACAAAAGAATATAAGAAAACAATAAAATGAGGGAAGATTCTCCAAACTACAAATAGGAAAGTAGTCACCAGAACCGTATTCATGAGAGAGTAAGATTCGGAGGAGAAGAAGAAAATTTTGATAGAGGATGAGTTGTAGAACAGATGTAGTTATCAGCATCCTAAATCAGTTTCTATACGAGAGGATGCTGTCCATCGCTGGGTGCTCAAGAATGAGGGTTCACAATCTCAGGACACAGGGAAGAACACCTAGGACTACGATGAAGAGAAATTTCTTCTCCCAAAGGACAGTGAACCACTGGAATTCTCGACCACAGAGTCCAACACTGAGCAAGTATGAAGTGGTGGGTAGTTTTTGAGGTGCAAAAGACCACGAGGGGTGTGCGGATTGAGCAGGAACATGGCATCGAGAAGGAAGATCAGCTGAGTTTGTATTTAAAAGGAAGAGTAGGCTTGGAGGGTGATATGGCCTCTCCCTGCTCTTGCCTACTGAATGAATGAACTACCAAGCCATCCAATTAATTCAGTTTACAATTGACCAAGAAGTTCAAGCAAGAACTTCTCCATCAACTCTACTGGAAAAACACCCCAGCTCAACTTAGCAATGACCTATGTTATAATGGCATAGAAATGCTAAATATTCATTTTGAAACTAAAAGTGGCACAGTATTGACAAGGAAGCTGCAGTGGGCCTGGGTGTCCTGTTATGAAACTTGTGAGAAGGATGGTTTCAGCTGAAGGGCCACATTGGAAAGTGGCAGCGATACCTTGAAAACCATAAGCTGACGGCAAAACAGCAACATTGTGCGATTTATTTTCATTCAAATCCAAATTTCAATATTATGCACTATTAAATCACTTTAACTTTTGTCTCCGAACCATACATTTTTCTTGATTTTAGAATGCTGCGAGAAGGCATGAAAAGACACATACACACACACACACACACAGACACACACACACAGACACACACACACAGACACACACACACAGACACACACACACACACACACATACACACACACACACACACACACACCCACACACACACACAATCATTCACTCACTTTCTACAATAGCTCAGTGTTTTACATAAATCAAAGGGACTTATTCAATAAAGGGGCTTGCAAGTGGAAACAGGAATCCTCCCATTCCAAAGGATTAAGCTATTCCACCAGGAATTAGGGCATGAAGAACTAAGCATAAGGTATCTATCTGGAATGAATAGACGTATAGAAACTGATTTAGGACACTGACAACTACAACTGTTCTACAACCTCCTGCTCCCAGGAGGACAAAACACAGATGGCAATTAGATCAGAAGGACGTCGACAATAACTGGTTTCGTATAGCAGCACTACCCAGAGACAGTGAGCAGACTCCCATGAGTCAGTCATGAGACTGTTTACTGCTACGCCCTAACAAAATACCTTCCTGATATAACTTTCACGGTAAACTTGTTCTTTTGTCAAACCAAGATTATCACCTCTGGTCTTTTCTTATCGGTGCTGAAAACAAGTTCTATTTATTTTTCAATTTAAAAAAAAATCTTCTTTCCCAATGTACTGTTGCTGCTGGGAAGTTGTACACCATCTCTATTTATCTAGCAGAAGAGGCGCATAATCTGAGAGATGCATGCTCTAACCTGAGCAAACTCAGAAGGTTGTTGGGCATTTGACCTAGTGAAGGCCATTTACGATCCATCCCTGGTTGTAAAGTGAAAGAGCCAATTGGCTGGACAATGAGTTTGAACATTTATGTCTTATCCGGCTAAATATTGTGTGTTGTCAGGAAGTTTGGCAATACGACATCAATAAAGAACTGACCTGAGTACACTGAGGTTGCAAACATCTTCATTCGACAGCATATGAAAGTCAATCAGTTCCAAATTATTAATGGGCGAGTGGATTCATCAAATAACACTGACTTTGCTCGTGAAGGCAAACTGCATAAATTCTTATAAATTCTTGCACAGGAGAGGTGGTTTATCCCATCTCTGCCTATGTCAGTGCGCACATGAGCCGTTCCAAAACAACAAACCATTCTATGTTGCAGTATTTCCATTCCCTCACATGTGTAAATAGCCTGAAGCAAACATTGGATTAGGACCCTATGCTTAGAACAGCTGAAGTTAAAAAAAAATTCACCTTAAAAAAAGAACAAACATTTTGAAGTAGGTTTTGATTTCAGAACTTTAAAAAAAAATGATAGAATCAACATCTGGAGATTGAAACTATTTGAAGTGTTGGGGGCTCGGTTTGCGCAACGCTGTTACAGCGCCAGTGACCGGAGTTCGAATCCTGCACTGTCTGTCAGGAGTTTGTATGTTCTCCTCGTGTCTGCGTGTGTTTCCCCGGGGGTGGGGGCTCTGCTTTCCTCCCACTGTTCAAAACCTACCAGGGGTTGTAGGTTAATTGAGCGGCACAGGCTCGTGGGCTAACAGGGCCTCGTACTGCTAAATTTAAGTTTTAAATTTTAAAATTCTCATATTTAATTTCACCAAGATCCTGACTAGTGATAAATTGCAGTCTTTTATTTTCTCTTTCAAAATAAATGAATGGTTTACAATTTATAACTGAAATACATAGCTATGCTCCAACCAACCCCAGAAGGTTAAATCTCACTTGGAATTTAAGAACAGTGACATCTATTATTGGGGTAAAATATCATCCCAAGCAGCTGGGGGGGTATTTCATCCATTTAATCTTATAACATTGCACAAATGTGAATGTCAATTATAATTTTCAATAATGGTCTTCCTTGAAAAAAAATTCTGGAATGAAATGTAATTGGTTTACATTAAATTCTAGAATTTCAATTCACTTCAAGAGCAGCTTTGTAATATTGTATTGTCTGCACAACTACAGGGTCCGTGAGATTTTCAGCACATACTGGTAACAGCTTTTGTGTGCTGGACATTTCCACACACATAAGAAAATGAAATTGAAGTTCTACTTTTAAAAACTGGCTTGGGAAAACTTCACACGATAGGAATGCTCTGGTGCCCAAGGTGGATAATTACAGCCTCATGCAGTAGTCTTGTTCTTCACAGCCTGAGGGACTGAATCAACAAACACAACCTCACCACATAACTTCTCCCCTCTCCCGCCACTCCTCAACAGCCCCTACAACCACCCCCCGCATAACATTGCGCCTTTATGATTAATGGGCTGAATCTGGTGGGCTGTTGTTTCACGTCACATTCAGACAGTTTAAACCAGCAAACTGGAGGTTTTCGTTTCTTTTACTTTCGTGCTGGCCACATACTGCAGGAAATGGGTGGTTTGTTCAGAACCTTCTGTGATTTTCTGCCTGATTTCAGGGGTTTAGTTCAGTCTGGTCCTTAGATATGAAGTTTCAGGTTTTTTCA
Source organism: Narcine bancroftii (assembly GCF_036971445.1). NCBI lineage: Eukaryota > Metazoa > Chordata > Chondrichthyes > Torpediniformes > Narcinidae > Narcine > Narcine bancroftii. The sequence goes on along the minus strand of NC_091482.1, from coordinate 22,715,422 downwards.
CAAATCCACAGTTCTGAAATGTATGTTCAATTCCCACTGCATGGTAATATATCATTGATTCCAACATGGAGAAAGACATTTCACTCCCCGTCCCCCTGCTGCCTCTTTGAAAAACTTCCAATTAGTCCAACTAGAGTCGCTCCTTTTTAATTCTCATGTAATTGGTAAAGCCAGATGCCGCTGCCATCAGATTCCTGAGGAATCAATGAACCAAAGGCACTGCCTTACTTTTCGTGCACTATTTTTTTATATAATGATTGTCCTAAGATGGTTACAATATGGAATCTTTGCCCTGTGAGCCTGCTGCAAATCACCGAATTTCATGACTTGTTCATGACAATAAATCCTGATTCTGAAATTCTGACTCAATATGTTTACTATGCCTTCTGCAGAGAGTGGATAAGACTGCATCTTGGTGGGAAGAGCAGATAAATACTTGAAATAAGAGCAAGGTGCAGGATTATTTGGAAATCTTTCCAATAAAAACTACAGAACAGGGAAAAATGCAAGAGGAATAGGACTAATGGGATTTCTCCACTAGCAATTGGAATTAAGCTTATTGGCCGAATGGTCACTTCCTGTGGTATTGGAGTTCCGTAATTCCTTGAAGGCTTCGGTGTAGCTTATTCTGATTTATTCTCTTCCCACATTCCTGTACCTTTCTTTGTTGCAAATATTTATCTACTCTGCCCACCAAAAATGCATCTTACCCAGTCTCTGCAGAAATAACTTTCAATAAGCAAGATTTAATTTATTGTCATTGTAACAAAACAGTGTCACATTACATTTTTTAAAAAACTTTATTAATTCAAAATGCAGATAGTAAATAACATATACAACAATGAACCATAAACATGAACGTTATATTTTATATATATAAAAAAAGAAAAGAAAGAAGAAAATAAAAAGAACTCCCCCCCTTCAGCCAACTCTCCTAAGGAGAGCCATAAAGAAAAGAGAAAAAAAAATTAAGAAAAAATTAAGCACACATATTAAGATCTAATCAATGTAAATCAAAATGTAAATATTATGAATATAACCACTTGTTAATAAAGAAACTATAGTTATCAAGCGAAACATATGTAATTTTTTCCATTATTAAACAATATTTCATCTCATTATGCCATCTATTAATATCAATCATATTCGTATCTTTCCACGTACTAGCAGTACATTTTTTCGCTACAGATAATACTAAATACACAAAAGCAAGTTGAAATTTATCTAATCCCAAACCATTCTGAGGTTGCAAACTACCCAATAAAAATACTGTCAGATCTAAAGGTATTTTAATCTTATACATGTATTCTAGAAACAATTGAATTTTCTTCCAAAAAGATTTTATATATATACATGACCAACCCGCATGGAAAAAAGTTCCAACAGAGTTACCACATCTAAAACACAAATCTGATTCATGAAAACCATATTTTTTTAGTTTTTCAGGTGTTAAGTATAATTGATGTAAAAAATTATAATTAATCATTGCATAACGTGCATTTATCAGTCTAGTTACACTATCATAACAAATATCTGACCAATCATCCTTGGACAAAATAAAACCAATATCCACTTCCCATTTACCTTTGGATTTATCCCAACTCTTTTTATCCATACCATCCTGTAATATTTGATACATAGATGAAATATAACCCTTCTCTGGTACCTTCATAAGAAAAGTCTCAAATTTAGTCATTTCAGGTAAAATCATATCTCTACCAAACACATGTTTTACCAAAGATCGAATTTGATAATAAAGAAACAAAGAGTTCTTATCAAGACCATAACTGTCCCTCATCTGATCAAAAGATAAAAATTTACCTTCTTTAAAACAATCTCCCAAATTTTCCACACCTTTAAATTTCCAATGTAATAAACTTCGATTATGTATTGAGAAAGAAATAAGTTGATTATTATACAATGGAGTCAAAGCCGATAATTCACCCCTAGAACCTATCATTTTCTTTTTCTTTGTCCATAACTTCATTAAATGTTTTAAAAGAGGCACATTATGTTGCTGTAACAAATTTACATTCCATCTAAACAAAAATTGATGTATTTCAAATTCAGAAATATTTGTCATCTCAATTTTGGCCCAACTAGGGGGCTGTTCCAAATCCATCAATGAACTAATAAATTTAAGTTGGGCTACTTCATAATAATTTCAAAAATCTGGTAAACGTAGTCCCCCTAATTCATATTTCCAAGTTAATTTATTCAAGGCTACTTGAAAATTTACCTCTCCATAAAAACTCTCTAATCATTTTATTCAAATCTCGAAAAAAAATTATTAAGTAAATACGGAATAGATTGAAACAATTATTGCATACGTGGAAAAATATTCATCTTAATTGTATTTATCCTACCCAATAAATTAATAGGTAAATCTTTCCATTTAATCAAATCAGTTTTAATTTTTTTAATTAACAGAACATAATTTAATTTATATAAAGATTGATAATTAACATCCAAAATTATACCCAAATACTTAATTCGATCCGTCCATTTCAAATTAAGAATATTCTTATAAGCTGAATAATCTCCTTCACTTACTGGTAATATTTCACTTTTTTCCCAATTAACTTTATATCCAGAAAAACATCCATATTGTATCAAACACATCTTCAAGTGTAAAAGTGATTGAGCTGGATTTGTTAGATACACCAATACATCATCGGCAAATAGATTAATGTTATATTCCTCATCTAAAACTTTCATACCTCGTATCTGTGTATTTTGTCTTATCAGCTGTGCCAAAGGTTCGATCACGAACGCAAACAAAGCTGGAGATAAAGGACAACCTTGACGAGTGGATCGAGTCAATTTAAACAGTTTTGAAATCAAACCATTCATCAATACTCTAGCAACCAGTCTACTGTATAAAACCTTAATCCAACCAATAAAAAAAGGACCAAACCTGAATTTCTCCAGAACTTTAAATAAAAAATTCCACTCAACTCTATCAAATGCTTTTTAGGCATCTAAAGATATCACCATCGGATGGTCTGAAGATTGTCGAAATCTATTAATCAGACTAATCACGCGCAAAATATTATCTGAGGCATTTCTATTCTTTATAAAACCTGTCTGATCCATATGAATCAACTTAGGTAAAAATTTAGCCAATCTATTCGCTAAAATTTTAGTTATGATTTTATAATCCTTTTTTGGGATTACTGTAATTAAAGCACTAGAACAAGACTCAGGTAATTCATAATGTTCTCCAACTTGACATAATACATCTCCAAACACTGTAGAAAAATCATCATTAAAAATTTTATAAAATTCAACCGAAAATCCATCGTCACCAGGCGATTTACCATTCGGCATTTCCATCATAGCCATTTTAATTTCCGAGTCAGTAAATGGTATTTCCAACTCCTGTATATCTGCATCCTCTAATGTTGGTAAATTCAACTGTGATAGAAAAAAAATCAATCGATCCATTTTCTTGTTTTCCATCGGATGTACATACATAATACATACATAACAATTACAGCACGGAAACAGGCCATTAGGCCCTTCTAGTCCGCACCAAACCAAACACCCCTTTCTAGTCCCACCTCCCTGCACAATGCCCATAACCCTCCATCTTCTTCTCATCCATATACCTGTCCAACCTTTTCTTAAATAATACAATTGACTCCGCCGTCACTATTTCTCCCAGAAGATCATTCCACACCTTTTTATAAAATGAACAAAATTCATCATTAATCTCACGAGGTTTATAAGTGATAAGCGAATTCCATCTAACAGCATTAATAGTCCTTGAAGCCTGTTCTTTCTTTATTGCCATGCCAATATCTTATGTGCTTTCTCTCCCCATTCATAATACCGTTGTTTAGTCTTATTAATCATACATTCAAATTGATAATTGCAAAGTATTATATTCCAGTTTCAACCTAGATAATTCTATTTTCTGATCTTCTGTAGCATCTTTCTGAAATTCCTTTTCTAACTCATCAATCCGTTTCTCTAATTCAAGACTCTGATTTAATCGATTCTTTTTTATTTTAGAAGTATAACTAATTATTTGTCCTCTCAAATAAGCTTTCATAGCATCCCATAATACAAACTTACTTTGAACAGAATTAGAATGTTCTTTCAAAAAGAGATTAATTTGTTTTTTCAAAAAAATCAATAAATTCCGTAATTTTTAATAACATTATATTAAACCTCCAACGATAGGCCGCTTGAATTTTCTCAGCGGTTGCATATGTAAAGTATAACAAAGAATGATCTGAAATCACCCTACTTTTGTATTCCGCTTGTTGTATTTTACCCTGTAAATGTGCTGATACTAAAAAAAAGTCAATCCTTGAAAATGATTCATGTCTAGTTGAATAAAAGGAGAAATCCTTCTCTGTCGGATTAAGACGTCTCCAAATATCCACTAAATTAAGATCTTTCATCAACGCTTGAACCTGAACTGCCATTTTAGATTTCTTAACTTTCTTCGGAGATTTATCAAATAAATGTTCCAAATCACAATTGAAATCACCACCAACTAAAACATTATCATGAGCCTGACCCAGATATAAAAATGCATCAGAAATAAATGTTTCATCATCTACATTTGGGGCATAAATATTAAGTAAAGTCCAAAATTCACTAAAAATCTTACAATTCAATTTAAGAATACATCCTGCCTTTTCCTCCATTGATTGTAATTCAAAAGATAAATTCTTATGTATCAAAATTGCTACACCTTTAGCCCTGGAATTAAATGAAGAATAGTATACATGCCCTACCCAGTCCCTCTTCAATTTCATACTTTCTTTGACATTCAGATGTGTTTCTTGTAAAAAAGCAACATCAATTTTCATTTTCTTAATATACGCCAAAATGCGCTTATGCTGAATCGGACTGTTTAAACCTCGAACATTAAAAGTAGCAAACTTCAACTTTGACATATCCACAAATATTACTAAAAACTAATAATATCGTTATATAAAAACTCAAATCAACGTAAATAGGCCCTCCAATAGGAGAAAAAAATCACAAATTATAGACTAAATAAAATGAAAATTAAAAAAATTTAAAAAATCAAAAAAAAAGAGGAGGAAGAAACCCCCCCCAAAAAAACTACCAAAAGGTAGTAATCCCTAAACAAAATGTGGGTGTGGATCACCCACCAGTGGCTGATGACTAATAGAACTCAGAGGAAATCTCTCCCTCCCCAGCCGAACAAAGAATAACATCAAAATATCATAATAACATAAAAAATAAAATAAGGATAAGAAAGTTCTTCTATTCATCCAAGAGATTCCAAACTCGGAGACCCCATTTCAAGAGAAGTTGGACTCTTTCCATTCCCATTTCTTCCATTTCTACCATTTCTTCCATTTCCAGAACAACCAGATTTTTCTTTAGGAGACAATGGTGGACTACATTTTTGTCCTCTTTACATCTGGCAATGAATCAGCAAAAATCATTGCTTCACGATCATTCTCAAAAAACCGAGATTGAAAGTCTCCATAAAACACCTTCAACACTGCCGGATTGCGAAAAGTAGACTTATAGCCTTTACGCCACAAAACTTCTTTAACTGGATTAAGTCGACGTCGACACTGAATGACCTCTTGACTCAAATCTGGATTAAAAAAAACTCTGCTATACTGAATCAATAACGGAGCTTGTCATTGTCTCGCATTTTGCACTGCTAGACGAAGTATTGCTTCTCTGTCCAAATAACTAAAACATTGAATTATCACAGGTCTCGGTGGTTGACCAGGTAAAGGTGGTCTTCTTAAAGCTCTATGAGCTCTTTCCAATACCAAGCCTCCAGAAAAATATTCTTGCCCCAATACTTATGGGATCCAGTCTTTAAAAAAACGAAGAGGGTCTTGTCCTTCCATACCTTCTGGCAAACCAACAATTTTCACATTATTCCTTCTGCTTTGATTCTCCAAATAGTCTATTTTCCTCTCTAACTCCTTCTCACATTCTCGCAATTTTATAACAGATTTTTCAACCTTCAAGACCTTTTCTGTATTAGAAGCCACTTGTTGTTGACATTCCAAAAAAGCAGACTGAAATTTTTAAAAATCTTCACAAGATGCTTCCACACGTGCTTTAACTGTATTCAATTCTGAACTTATCATTTGGGCCATCTCATTCATCATAGGGTGGATGACAGCGTTTAACTGTTTACATCGTAATTCAGAAAAGCTCAGCCCTGCTTTCTCTAACGTAGTGGCAGAACCAGGTAACTGCAGCTCCTGCTGCAACTCAACAACAGGCAGTTTAACGGTTCTACTGCGGGTCTGAACTCCCAGCAACGGCACCCTGACTTCCTTAGGGGGTCGACGCTGGTCTCCCCTCGCAGCTTGCTGTTGTTTCAAAAACTCAGGGAAAAGATCAAGTTCTTCAGGTTGGAGTAATTCCTGGGGCGTTTCAAGCAATGAAATCGTCTTCCTGCGTGCTCCCTCCGTTAAAGTCGGCAGGCTGCCAGAATCAGGATCCACTTCGTGAGAACACGCACCTTTCTCCTGAGAACGGGTAATTCCAGCGCTGTCCTTCTCTTGGTGAGTAGTAGACATTTTTTTTTCAGCTCCCACAGGCAATCTTTGTGATTTAGGCAGTAATGAAGTTAAACCTGAAGCTGTAGCAAGTTGTTTAGGCCCCAAATCTTCAACACTTCGAAATTGTAACTTCTTCTGCACTTGAGGTTTAATCTTTTTACCATTAATGGCCGTAACAGTTCCTTAATACTTTAAACTAAAATTTAGAAAGTTTAAACTTGAAAACAAAGGGTTAAAAACTGGTACTTAAAAGTCCGGCCAGAGAGGTCAAGATCACATGTCTAGACTCTACGCCATCTTGCCACGCCCTCACAGTGTCACATTACATGAAATTGCTTTTGCCTGGTGTAAGGCAGACAGATTCGCAATCAGCAGAAATTGCCTGAAGTCAGAGAAAGAGAAGCAAAAAAAGAATTCCCTCCAGAGTCATTGAATACCCGTAGATTTGCCTCCGGCGCCTCCACAACCCCACAGAGTTCACCCAAAACCATTGGCAACCTGTGCTCCAGATGTGAACCTCTGCCATGGTCAGAAAATCTTCAGCACCTTCGACACCCCCTCGCACCCTGGTTCCGATAACTGGTACACCCTCCAGCCAGTTTGAGCCAGTCTCCAATAGTCTGCAGCCTGGCACGATTCCCCCGACTGCAGTCTCCAGCAGCCCACAGCCTCCGCGGGCTCCTCGCCTCGAGTAGCCAGCAGCCCGTTGCATGCCTGAGTCTTACAGCTGCAGAGCTGGTCCGCCGCCATGGTCCCTGCCCCCATGGGTCGTCTCCTCTGCTTCTCCTTCTTAGATGGGGGATGGTCTCCCTGTTTTCTGGTGTCCCATGCCACTCCTCTGCTCCCCTGGAGTCTGCAACCCCTGCCGATCACAGTCGCCTCCACCTTGGGTGCAGACCCTGCGGCCGTGGGATTTTAAGTAAAACTACCATCGGCTCCTTTAAGGGGCAGTTCAAAGCTTGTGTGGAGCTGACGGCAGTTGGGTGGGCGGCCGAACCCCTCGGGAGTGCTGTATCTCCGCTCCTCGTTCTCTGTGTGTCCTCACCAGTGGCAGTGCTGCCGTTACAGCGGATCCAGCAGTGGCGCCATTTTTCCTTCACCTTCCACTTCTCACCAACCAATAAGCCCAATATCATTAAATGCTTTCTCTTCCCTCTTTTGATGTGTCTTAATGAATCATTCCTCACCCCTGACTTCCAAAAGGAAACTCTCTTAACATCTTCACCTTCAACATTAGATTAAAAAAAGCCCTCTTACACCCCATTCTATGACTTCACCAATCCAACAGAAATCAAGCCAGTATTTTTAGTTTCTTTCAATAACTTATTTTAATGATCAGCCTGGTGACAATTATGCCTTCTCACTGCAGTCTTTACAACATATGACATTAACAAGTACATAGTTCTATATTATTGGGATAATTTCATTTGGTGGATTGGGGCTGACTTCCCCTGCCTGGTGCTAGAAGCCTTAGCTCTCCAATACGCATTCTTCAGCGATCCAAAGGTTTTTGTTCTCGCAGGTCTTCCACTGTCAGCTGACGAGCTCCCATCTCCCAACAATATCCCTGGCAGCTTTTATCAGCCAGAGAACTTGGGGCTTTGGTAGCGAAAGCATTTTTTCATTGGGTTTGAATTACAATTAAATGTTTCTGACATGGAGAGATTCAACATTTACTTCAATGTTAGAAAAAGATTTTTAAGGCGTACAAATAATTAAAAAAATTATTTAAATTAAAAATGTAAAAACCCACAATAAATTAAATAAATAGATACTTTATGTTGCTTCCTAAACCTTCAAACCATCATAAATCAATGGTTAAAAACACGACACTGGAGAAACTCAGCTGGTCAAACAGCGTAAAGAGACATCTCCAAAGGCTTGAGCCCTTCCTCAAGGTATGTAGGCAGGTGCCCAAACAAAATGGTTGTGGGGGAGGGGTGTTGGTGGGGAAGCAGGAGGTAATAGATGGATAAGTGAGGGATGGCACACGAGCAAACAGGGAGCTGTCTCTGTGAATGGAGAGAGAAAAGGTTGGAAAGCTGGAGGAACGACGATAGAGGGATGGGGAACAGAGGGAGAATGGGGAATGGGTTAGCAGAAACGGGAGAAGCCCATGTCAATACCATTCGGTTGGAGAGTTTCCAGATGGAATTCTCCCCCACATCTAATGCCAATGTCCAATAGCAAGGCTGATCATTCAACTGAGGACCATGCAGGGTCCACCAGCTGTCTTCAGCCTTCTGAAGATGTCCCACAAGTCACAGACTGACCCATTTCGTAGTGTCAGTGGAGAAATCTGGGTTGGCTGCTATCAAAGTGACAAAATCCCATCAGTTGTCATCAGAATCACGAGCAAAGTCACCACAATCAACTATATTTCTTTCACCAGAGATGCTACCTGACCTTCTGAGTATTTACAACATTTTTTTGCTTTTATTCCAAAATATTACTGGCTTTCTCTACAGCTTACACGCATGTTCAGCAACACTTGAGAAGTGATTTAATTGGTGTTCTAAAGTGATTAAGGGAGAGGGGAGCTAGAAAAATCATTGGTGGCTCGGGGGAGTAGGATAACTGAGCAAAAGATGAGATCACCATAAAATGAGACCGTTCAGGAGTAATATCAGGATATAAATTTTCTCCTCATTTTGGAAGCTGTGCCCCAAAATGCCAACTATATTTTGAGGACCAAAATTTATATATTTTTTAAATGAAGTTTTAGGAGATATAAAGGTTTGGGGAACCAAGAGGGATGACGATTTAGGGTGCAGATTGGCTGTGGTTCCACTGAAAGCAGCCAGTATGTTAGGTGTAGAATGGCTGTTCCCTCACTTTTTCCTGCACAAACCACGCCCCATTCAGCATCTTGGCCAAAAAACAGAAAAAAAACCACTCTGGGCAAAATTTATTTCCACAAAGAGCGATTTAAATAAAACTGTCACCTCCATTTTGCTGCTTGCTTCAAAGCCTATTCTGTGAATCCAAACTGCTTTTAAGCTTTACACTCAGTTCAGGCAGATGCCAAAGACGAGTATGAGCTTCCCGGCACTGTATGGTCCTAAAAAATTTATTTATACTTTCTTGTGAAGCATGGTGTGGAAAGTTGAATTTAATGACCAATATCTTTGATACCAAAGGCACAATAGATGGATCTATGGAATGGCATCAGTTGGACATGTTGTCAAGCCAGATTGAAATAATTATGGAGCAACTATAGGATATAACTGGCAGGATATTGTCACATGGAAGGTTAGTTAGGAAGGTGCAGTCTTTAGGTATAAATTTTAAGATAGTCAAATGGATTGAACATTGGCTGAAAGGGAGACGCCAGAGAGTGGTAGTGGATAATTGTCTGTCAGGTTGGAGGCCGGTGACCAGTGGTGTGCCTCAAGGATCTGTATTGGGCCCATTGTTGTTCGTTATATACATTAATGATCTAGATGATGGGGTGGTGAATTGGATTAGTAAATATGCAGACGATACTAAGATAGGTGGAATAGTGGATAATGAAGAAGATTTTCAAGGATTGCAGAGGGATTTGGGCTGCTTAGAAAAGTGGGCTGAAAAATGGCAGATGGAATTTAATGCTGATAAGTGTGAGGTGCTTCATTTTGGTAAGAAGAATCAGAATAGGACATACGTGGTAAACGGGAGAGCATTGAGGAATACAGAAGAGCAGAAAGATTTAGGAGTAACGGTACATCGTTCCCTGAAGGTAGAAACTCACGTGAATAGGGTGGTGAAGAAGGCTTTTAGTATGCTGGCCTTTATCAATCATTGCATGGAATATATGAGTTGGGAGGTGATGTTGAGATTGTCTAAGACGTTGGTGTGGCCTAATTTGGAGTTCTGTGTGCAGTTCTGGTCGCCTAATTATAGGAAGGATATAAACAGAGTGGAGAGAGTGCAGAGAAGGTTTACCAGAATGTTACCTGGGTTTAAGCATCTAGAGTATAGGGAGAGATTGGACAGATTAGGTATTTATTCTTTGGAGCGTAGAAGGTTGACAGGGGATTTGAAAGAAGTATTTAAGATTATGAAAGGGATAGACAGAGTGGATGTGGATAGACTATTTCCGTTAAGAGGAGGAAAGATTAAAACAAGAGGACATGAGTTAAGAATTAAGGGGCAGAGGTTTAGAGGTAACATGAGGGGGAACTTCTTTACTCAGAGAGTGGTAGCCGTGTGGAATGATCTTCTGGGAGAAATAGTGGCGGCGGAGTCAATTGTATTATTTAAGTAAAGGTTGGACAGGTATATGGATGAGAAGAAGATGGAGGGTTATGGGCATTGTGCAGGGAGGTGGGACTAGAGAGGGGTGTTTGGTTCGGTGCGGGCTAGAAGGGCCTAATGGCCTGTTTCCGTGCTGTAATTGTTATGTTATAAGAGAACCAATATTCTGTTGGATACTGCATGATAATTACAATATGAAACAAACTGTAAAATTTCAAAATGCTTTCACAAGAGAAGATCAGTTTATAAAGTAGAAGGATAGTAAAGGGACAAAATTGGTTCCCTTGAAGATCAGAGTGTCAGTTTTGTATGGAGCCACAAGAGATGGGGGAGATTTAAAATGTTTTTTTTTCCCTCGGTATTCACTAAGAATCATGGGAAATAAGGAAAACAAGGTGTGAGGTCATGAATCCAATATAGATAAAAGATGAGGAGGTGCTTGCTGTCTTAAAGCGAATAAGGGCAGGTAAATCCCCAGGGCCTGACAGGATATTTCCTTGGACCTTGAGGAAGGCTAGTGTAGAAATCGCAGGGGCTCTGACAGAAGTATTTAAAATGTCCTTAGCCACGGGTGTGCTACCGGAGGATTGGCGGGTAGCTCATGTTGTTCCATTGTTTATAAAAAAAGGCCCCAAAAGTAACTCTGGAAATTATAGGCTGGAAAGCCTGATGTTAGTAGTAGGTAAAATAGCGGAAAGTGTTCTAAGCGATCGGATATACAATTATTTGGATAGCCATGGACTGATTAGGAATAGTCAACATAGCTTTATGTGCGGTAGATCATGATTAACCAATCTTACAGAGGTTTACGAAGAGGTTACCAGGCAAGTTGATAAATAAAGGCTGTGGATATTTTCTACATGGACTTTAGCAAGGCCTTTGACAAGGTCCCACATGGGAGGTTAGTCAGAAAGGTTCAAACACTAGGTATTCATGGTGAAGTAATGAACTGGATTACAATAGCTGGATGGGAGAAGCCGGAGTATTGGTGGATGATTGCTTATCTGACTGGAGGCCTGTGACTAGTGGTGGGCCTCAGGGATCGGTACTGGAACCATTGTTGTTTGTCATCTACATCAATGATATGGATGATGATGTGGTAAATTGGAGCAGTAAGTTTGCAGATGATGCTAAGATTGGAGATGTTGTGGACAACAAAGAAGATTTTCTTGCAGGGTGATCTGGACCAGCTGGTAAAGTGGGCTGAAAAATGGCAGATGGAATTTAATGCCGACAAGTGTGAGGTGTTGCATTTTGGAAGGACAAACCAAGCAAGGACATACACAGGAAATGGTAGGGGACTGAGGAGTGAGGTAGAACAGAGGGATCTGGGAATACAGATACATAATTCCCTGAAAGTGGCCTCATAGGTAGATAGAGTAGAAAAGAGAGCTTTTAGTATATTGGCCTTCATAATCAAAGTATTGAGTACAGGAGTTGGAATGTTATGTTAAAGTTGTATAAGACATTGGTGAAGTCAATTTTGGAATATTGTGCGCAGTTTTGGTTGCCTAACTACATGAAGGATATCAATAAGATGGAGAGAGTGCAGAGAAGATTTCCTCGGATGTGGCCTGGACTTCAAGGACTGAGTTACAGGGAAAGGCTAAACAGGTTGGGACTTTATTCCCTGGAGCATAGAAGAATGAGGGGTGATTTGATAGAGGTATTTAAGATTATGAGGGGGTAGACAGAGAAAATGTAGATAGGCTTTTTCCATTGAGGATGGGTGAGATTCAAACAAGAGAAATGGTTTATGGGTGAAAGGGGAATAGTTTAGAGGGAACATGAGGGGGAACTTCTTCACTCAGAGAAAGTGGTGGTTGTGTGGAACGGGCTTCCAGCTGAAGTGGTAGATGTGGGCTTGATTTGAACAGTTAAGGGATATTTGGACAGGTGCATGGATGGGAGAGGTATGGAGGGCTATGGATTGAGTGCAGGTCAGTGAGGCTAGACAAGAAAAAGTGGTTCGGCATCGAGGGACTGAAGTGGCCTGTTTCTATGCAATTGTTCTAAGAAACTCAAAATAAAGGCAGAAAATAGGAAAAATAGAGGACTGGCCCACAAGCTAAATTTCCAAATTGGAGCAAGGCAGATGCTGATGTAATTAGTCAGGAAGTGCAAATATCGACTGAATATTGGACACAATAGTACAGCCCAGGAGCAGAGCCTTCATCCAACATGTCTCCACCAAACATGGACGCTGTGAGAGGGGCTGAATTCCTCCAGTATTTCTGTATGTTTTCGCACCAAACATGAGGCCCCAAGTGAAACACCAACTGCTGCTTGCAGATGATATGCTTCTCTCCATAGTGTGGGAGAGACTTCTGACAGTGAAAGGGGGAATCAGGCAAGTGAGAGGCTTTTAAAAGAGAGATGGGCAGAGAAAGCAGTGAAGGGTAAGGCTGGCAAGATTTTTGGGAACACTGGGTGACCAGAGATATTAAGGCTCTGGTCAAGTTATAGCCACGTGTCAGTCACAGACACTTGATATCAAGAGAATCCTTAGAGAAGTTTTGAGGATGGGGTTCATTTCAGGGTAAGGGGAGCATGTGAAGATGGCAGATAAGGATGCGGAGAATCCTAAGAGATACTCCAAGTATATAAAAGACCAAAAGATAATTAGGGAAAGTACAGGAACCCTCAAAGATCACATCTTCATCTATGTGTGGAGCCACAGGAGATGAGTGAGGTGAGAGGGGAAAGTTTTAAAAGGAACCTGAGGGTCACAGAGAGGATGGGGATCCTGGCAACAAAGTTTTCAGATGAAGTAGTAGGAGAGAGTACAATTGTAATGTTCAAAAGGCACTGAGACGTGGATGGATAGAAAGGTTAGGGCCAAATACAGGCAACTTGCATTAGCTTGGTCATCATGGGCATGTTGGGTCAAAGGCACTGCTTCTGTGCTGTAGAACTCCATGAAAAAAAAACACTCTGGAGGTCAGGCAACATCTATGGAAAGAGAAACAAATAATATTTCAAGCCTGGGACCCCTCACTTGCGAATTGATTTCTTTTGAAGCATTTCTTTTATTAAATGAATGTTCTGACTTTCCAAATGTGGGAAAAATTGGTTTCTAAAGGAGCAGTCTGTTCTAAATTTCCCAACAGAAGTCTTCCTGTTAATTTAAACCCATTAAACATCTCCCCACAGAGCCATGCCTGTAGCAAACTTGGCCATGGAAGTGGAATTGCTGGCACAAGAGGAACTTTTCAAGGATATCGCTCAGTGGTTGTTTTGGTAGCACAACATGGACTGTTTGTTTATGTGATACTGCATGGCTTCAAGGAATGGAAGTGCTGTTGTCAGGGATGAAGGGACGGAAGCTGAAAGTCATACTGCAATGAAAGTACAAATGGGAGCTAATTAAGGATGCAAGAGTCAGAACAACCAAGTGAGGTTGCAACTAAGGAAGAATCTGCAGAGAGATGTGAATGATCACATTCCTCAATTTGGCCAGATTACATGTGGGATCCACAATTCCCAATTCAGGGAATTGAAATGATTCATTTCCCTTTGGCACACACTTTGGCTCATTGCACCAATGCTAGTTGTACGGTTTAACTACTCGATGGATAAACTTTTGAGACTTCAAAGGAAGCCAGGTGGTAATTTAACTACTGAGCCATGGATGTTCTTCGAATTGCTTTGAAATCAACATAATTTCAGTGCAGAACTCCAGCAATACGACTCCCAGAACCATGGGGTGATAAACAGTTCTCCTGCATGAAGATGAATAAATAAGCTATTGGCCTATTGTAGAATGCACACTGACAGTTTATTGGATCTTACACTGATGGTTTGTGAAAGGTATCACTTGAGACATGCAACCCTACCAGTTTTCTCACAAATATTGTTCAATGCACAAGCCGCGAGATATTGCCAAAAAATTTGATGCTTCTATAATTGAACTCAGAAGGTTAGTCATAATATACTTGAGAACAAGAAAGAACAAGGGAAAGCATTGAGTTTACATAAACTGTATTCAGAGAACTGCAATTCAGCATCTGTTTAATAAACTGCAGCTTGCTTTGAATTCCTCATCACACATATATTATTCAAGCCACCTCTTGAGTGGAGCAACAGACATGGATGGTGACGTAAAGCAAACCCTTAAAATATTTAGTAGAGAAGTAGTGGAAACAATTACACTAATTTATCATAAACGAGTTAGGTGCAAGTAAATAAGTGTGTGCAGTTCCTGGCTGCTTGTATGGCAACATGTTTGGCAAAGCTGTTGCAAAAGAGATGTGAAAGGAACAGATGGACTTGGATTTACTTTTTTTAAAAAGTGAACACTATCTGTTATTTGGTCTGGCTTTGTATCAAAACATTTGATCAAGACTGTGTCGCTTTCTCAGTAAGATTCAATCTTGCAGCACCTCTGCCTGTTGTTCAACGTGCCCATTCTCTGAGCAACCAGGATTTTAGATACTATAGAGGTCGACAGCAGGAGCTTCAAATCCCTTCCAAAACCATGACAGAACGAGTCTAGATATACAGTTCAATGCACTTGCCTTGATGTCTCTTTGCAGATTATGGCTTGGACAAGTGTAAAGCATCACAAGAGACTGAAACTACCACCAGTTCAAATCTGCATGCATTAAAACCCTTTAGAAAGAAATTATTTCCGTACTAACTAGATAAAAAAGTAATTGAACACATCTGTAGTTTCTCAGAGTACTAATGGTGCAAATCTTCCATTATAATGGCAGGCTTTAATATATTTTATTGAATGCAGCTCGAGTCCTACAGAGACGTGTTTTTAATGATTCTTCCTGAGGTCTGGGATATCTTATGAGCCAGGGCTTAGCCTTTGCAGTTGAAACAGCAATTCACATACCCTGATATATAAAAAAAAATAAAAAATTCATAAAGCAACACACATTAATGAATCAAGGGAATTCAGCCAGAAGAGACCTGCCCTTTCAACAGGTGAACTTGAAGGTGAAAAATGGTTTATTGCTAGAAGGCATGAAGTACTCTTTTGTAAGATGAATAATTCTGTTTAGGAGCTATCTAACTGAACTGATTTATAATTCTGTTTAAAGTCCATTATTAATATATATTTCAATCCATGACCATAAAAAAAAATATGAATTGCCTTTCAGCTATGCTCCCTTCCCAGACTTACCATTTACACGGTTTCAACCCAATTGTCTATTGCTGGGCAAAAGTGCTGAAATATTCTACCTGACTTCTCCAAAACAGCCAGCTACCATTTGAAAAATCACTGCAGACCTCAGTGAAGGAAAAGCTTGAGTTAAAAGTTCAAAACCTAAAAGCAATGCCTTTTATTCTGATTAGCTTTCTCAAATCCATATTTGAACACCTGTTTGCCATTATGGTGACAAGTTCAACTGGTTCCCTTTTCCATCAACACAGCCAGTGGTTAACTTCAGTTACATCTATTTTAATTGCTGGCATCCACAAAAGCCAACTTTTAAATTGGACTCAATGTGGCTTTGAAGCATGGAGTCGGCTTGATGGATTCCTGTGGTAGTTAGCTGTCTGGAGAAGTTTATCAATTTACACTCAAAGTCCAACAGATGGAAGAGATGAATACAGGTCCACATTGAGGTTTCAAAACATTTCCACTGCCAACTTTGACCACGACTTAGGGCAGCTGAGAAGATCCCTGTATTTAACTACCATGTTGCTTCAACTGCCAGGGCCCAGACTGTGGTTATTGCAAATGTATTCAAATCCAAATTACGAAGAGAGACTGAGAGCGCCTCCTTGAAATTGTCACAGATATTTAAAGTTCTTCTCTTGATTATCAGCTAGAGACAAAATTGCTGAGAATTATCTTGCAACCAGGACAGGAGCTGCCAAACCCATGACCTGCTCACCATCACAGCAATGGCAGCAGGTGTACTGGAATGTCACCGCATGCAGTTGCCATCCAAGTCATGCACCGCTTGGATTTTCTCACCATCCCTTCAGTAAGTTCTGTAGCTCCCTACCCAACAGCATCTTGAGTCAAAAGCATCACCAGATGCTTCAGGAAGGTGGCTCATCACAACCTTCAAGAACATGCAATAAATGATGACCTTGCCTACAACCCAAAAAAATAAAATAGACTCCAAATATCAATTGACACAGGAGTGAGTTAATGTTCATATTCACATCTAAAATTTGTATTTATTACCTGGGCTTCAGAAGCTGAAACACTGAAATAATGCCAGCATAATTCAAAAACCATTTTGATGCATTAAAGTAAATCATTTTCAATTCCAATACATCTCGTTCTTCTGGGTTTTTGAATGCAGTTCCACAAATCTACCTTTGATCTGCCTACATCCTTCCTCTCCAACCTTGTTTTACACTCCAGCACAATCAATGTCCAGGACCCTTCAACTCTGTCCTCCAACCGTGATGGTGGATGTTTGGACTTCCCTCCTTGAGTCCTGTCACATTGTTGACGTACCTTCTCCTGTTAAAAGTCACTTCTCTATTTTGCTCTCAGCCATTTTTGGCATCGATATGGTATTTTTAGGAGTTAAATATCTCTCAGCACTTTATCAGGAGAAAAAAGAGCTGACTGGTCTCACAAAATGTCTTTAGGAAAGATGTCAAAACCTTTGACTAAAAAAGTAATGGGTTTTGAAAGAGCAACTTAAGTAGATGGGGTGGAGGGGTGGGGAGACTTGAGATAAAAACTGCAAATATGGATGCTGGTCAGGTTGTTTCTTTGGTTGGAGTAACAAAGTTAACGTTTCAGGTCACAGAAGTTTCATCAAAATTGGCAAAAGTTGGAAATGAAAATCAGAGTCAGAATTTATTGTCATGAATAAGAAACAAAAAATTGTTGTTTAGCCATAGTGTCACAGTGCAAACTACCTTACAATAATAAATAAAAATAGTGCCCGTAACGTCAAAGTAAGGCAGTGTCTTTGGTTCATTGATGGCAGTGGGGAAGAAGCCGTCCTCGTGCTGCTGGGTGCTCGTCTTCAGGCTCCTGTACATTTTCCCTGATGTAGCAGAGTGAAGAGGGCATGGCCTGGGTGGTGGGGGTCCCTGAGGATAGAGGCTGGTTTCTTAAGACACTGTCTCGATGGTGCCCGTGATATCGCAAGCTGAGTTAACAACCCTCTGGAGATTTTTTTTCTTGTTCTGAGTATCGGCATCTTCCAAGCAGATAATGGTGCAGCAGGCCAGAACGCTCTCCATGGTACACCACGGTAGAGGTTTTCAAGAGTGTTTGGCGACATTCCAAATCTCAAACACCTCACAAAGTTTAGCCACTGGTGAGCCTTCTTTGCGATTGCATTGATATGGAGGCTCAAGGACAGATCCTTGGAGATGTTGACACCTAGGAATTTGAAGTTCTTGAAACATGCTTTAAATTTCAAAGGTAGAGGGGACAAAGGAAATGTCTACGGAAGAGTGGATATCAAGGACACCTGTATGGGTCAAAAGGTCATGAAACCACTTGAGGGAGTGTGGTGAATATTTGTAACAGCAGTTGATCTATCTGGAAGAGATATGAATAAGGGGATTTGAATGAGGGTAGATGAAAGAGAAGTGAAAAATAACTGGAATTGTGAGATATACAACACCGTCATTGTTTGAAACCTTGAATCAAAGCCTCTTTCAGGTGGCCAGAATACCCGACTGTAAAGCCGCCTATTCTACCCCAATGCGGCTGTCACGTGGCCACCTGAAAGTGGAGAACCCAGCCAGGAGCAGCACTTACCTAACCCTCCTCCTATAGATATATTCTCCAGTTCGAAGAATCTCCCGTGGCACCTGAAAGCAGCAGTAGGAATATGCCACAGTCCACAGGAGTCGGCGCTCGCTCGGACGCAGCTCTCCTTCAGCCGGCATGTTCAGGTGATAGAAAGGCGTCTTTTCTGTGGCCACCTGAATGCCCCAGCTGCACCCCCCTAGCCATGTCTGCTGGCGCATTATCTGCATCCGAGCACCTGAAAGCGGCTTAAAAGGGAATGATGGAAATTGGTCAGGCCGCATCTATAGAGAGAGAAAATCTGTGAATACGACAGTTGATGTTCTTTATCAGAACTCGTATATTTGGGTAGAAACAGGCAAGGCTGGCTCGCTGAAATTATTGAATTCATTGTTCAGTTCGTTGGGCTGTAAATGAGATGCTGTTCTTTAAGTTTTCACTGGGCTTTGTAGGAACATGTTAGAGGCCAAGCAATGATAGGAAGTCAGCAAGACAACTGAAGTGATGGGAGAAATGGAGGCTAAGGGTCACCCTTGCAGACTAAACAGAGATTTTCAGTGATCTTCACTGAATGCGGCACGGTAAATTGGAAGAAATTGCTGCTGCTTCAAGTGGAAGGAGCGTTAGGATTCGTGGATGGACGGGAAGAGAAAAGTTAGAAGGGATTGCACCTCCAGCCGTTGTAGGAAGGAACCGTGAGAAAACAAGTGAAGGTGATGGAGGTTTGGACAACAAGCAGAGAATTACAGGGGAAGTGGAATGGTGAAAGGGGAGAAGAGGGAATTATATGTCTGAAGGTCGCATCATTTGAAAGTTGTGAAAATTACAAGGGGTGATTCATTAATTGTGCAAGTTGTAGGCAAGAGGAACCCTCTCCTTGCGTGGGGGAGAGAAGGGGGATAGGAGCAAGAACAGGGGAAACGGATGCAGTAGAAAATGCTGTCAGTTTAGAACAGAGAAAAGGAAACCATCACCGAAGCACCATTATGGGGAAGTGTCATCAGAACGTTTTAACGGAGGCCTAGAAACCAGAGTCCTTACAGAAACCCACCTGGGTGTAGTCTGCAAGACTGCTGTGGGAATCTCAGTGTCTGTATTGATCACTAACCCTTGGTAACAGAGGAGTTGCCAAGAGAGGAAGAGGAAGAGATAGAGATGGATTGTCCAAATGTGAGAGTAGGGTGGCAGTAAAGAAGGTGTCAGTGATGATTCTCTATGAAAGCAGGACACAGCCCTGCTTTATTGAAAAAAAAGAGCAACGAAGTGGGTGTTGGGTGGGGGGGTTTAACCATGTGGAAATGAGAATTCTTCCATGAATTTCAGAAAGGTTGAACCCTGCTGGGTTCCCATAGATGAATTTTAATTTGGAAGAAGGGAATGGAGATGATGGAGATGTTGGTCAATATGTTTATATTACATTAACATGACAACACAAAGGGTTTTCGTACATATCCCAAATTTTTTCTGTGCAATGTAGGAAGATGATAAATTTGGGCCTTTCCCGTCTGGATTGTTGAGGCCACTGCACAAACCTTCAACAAATTCTTCCATAGGTAGTTGCAGACCTACTGAGTGTGCCAGTCTGCAGCATTCAGTTTCTGGAAGACTACTGAATTTTGGGCAGACCATAGGGAACTTTTCTCCAAGTGGATGGTCTTCCGGAAACAGCAGTTACTTGTTTCTTTGTACATTCCTAAGAGCAGTTGCTATTCGTCTCTGTTATGGTTTTTGCCCAGCCGCTGCGTAACGGGAAATTTTCTCAAAATTCCCACCACGCAGGGTGCATAAAAAGCTTAGTGACTCATTCCCATTCTAAAATTTTTCCAAGACATTTCTGCGGTCTAAACTGAACTGCAGGCAGTCTACAACAATGAGTTAAGTAGTAGTGCACATATTTGCAAGTCCTGCCTCTTTATTCACTGCACTTCTGATATTCAGTGTAAAATCACGTAAGGGACTAGAGATTTCGTGTTTTGGTCGCTCGCGTGTGAACGACCACACCAAAAGGTAGGAAAAAAAATTGAATGGAAAAAAAACCCCATCATTTCTATGTAAAAAAAAATACGTGTTTTTTCCTGGGAATAATCCAGAGAAGACTGCCTTGTGTTGGAGAGTGTGCAGAGGAGATTTACTAGGATGATTCCCGGAAAGCAAGGGCTAACATATGAGGACCATTTGGTAGCTCTTGGGTTGTATTTATTGGAGTATAGGAGAATGGGAGGAGATCTCACAGAGGCATTTCTTATTTTGAAAGGTTTAGATAGGGTGGATGCGGGTAAGATGTTTCCCTTAGTGGGTGAATCTTCCGTAGGAGGTTGCAGACCTACTGAGTGTGCCAGTCTGCAGCATTCAGTTTCTGGAAGACTACTGAATTTTGGGCAGACCATAGGGAACTTTTCTCCAAGTGGATGGTCTTCCAGAAACAGCAGTTACTTGTTTCTTTCATAGCCTGAAAATTAGAAGTTATCCATATAAAACAGAGATTAAGAAGAACTTCTTTAGCCGGAGGGTCATGGATCTGTGGAACTCACGGCTGCATACAGCAGTGGAAGCCAGATCACTGGGAGTATTTAAACAAGAAACAGACAAGTATCTCATTATTGAGGGCATCAAAGGATATGGGGAAAAGGCCGGAAATTGGAACTAATGTAGAGTAGCTTAGTGTAGATTTACAGAACAGAATCGATGGGCCTAGTGGCCTGCTTCTGTTCCTTTCTCTTGTGATCTTGTGTCAAGCAGCTTAACAGGATGAACCTTAACAAAGAACACGGCACCTCTTTCCAGACTTTCTTGGCAAATGAACATTCTAGCACATACACGATGGTCCCATTCCCATCACTGTTGCCTTTGAGAGCAGCAAGTGATTGCAAAGACACATGAAGGATCTCCTGGGGAAGACTGTCCAAGAGGCCAGCACAAGGCTCACTTTGGTATTCCAGCAGCTCTGTTTCTTCAGTTTCCACTTGAAACCCTTGATCATAGTGGAGGCACTGTACAAATAGAACTGGTTCCTTTTAAGTCGCAAACAGAGACAGTCGTTAAAATGTTCCCCCAGATCACTTTGCAAGAATGGTTTCCAGAAAGTCCAAAGATTAATGGATAAATGGTAAGAGTGTAAATTGTTGTCATCACATTCTCACTTCTACCACTCCCAAATTTTTATACGCAGGTGATAATTGAGGTCTGATTCATTCGAAGAGAGGAGAGAGAAAAAAATAAAGTCTGGCTAATTGGAAAATCTAACTTGGTGAAGTGCCCTGTCGCCCCAGACCTACATCATTAAAGCTGTCAGCCAACAAACATCAAACACAAGGCATTATTAATGAACCAGATGTATTAATTTCCCATTTATGAGAAGCTAAGCAACTGGCTAGCTTCTCTGACAGCACTATTAATGATCTTTAATGCCCCACAGGCAGTAATGAATCCCACTGGGAGCACAGGAATACTGCAATTTGTACTGAGGATTTAGACACAACAAAAAAAAACCAATGCTCCTGGGAGTGAGCATTTGATCAGAAGGCTGTCTCCATGGAATAGGGCTGCAGAATAATAGACAGCTCTGCGATTAAATCAAACATTCTGCCTTAAGTGTGAAAGCGTTTGATTGCCATTAACAACCTCGTGCTTGCGAATGCCCCTGGGGTCCGAAACAAATAGCTGGTCTGACCAAAATAATAATGAAAGCAACGAATAGGCAAACGCAATAAAAAGAAGGGGAAAGGCAATGTAGTGAAAATGGAGCTTACAGCTAGAAGCCCAAGATAAAATAAAAACAATGCCAGACATCAAGGGCGGCATGGTTGGCGTGGTGGATAGTGCCACGCCTTTACAGTGCCAGCGATTGGGACTGGACAGGGGTTCGAGTCCCGCCCTGTTCATAATGTTCTCCCTATGGCTGTGTGGGTTTCCCCTGGGGGGCTCCAGTTTCCTCCCACTGGGGGTGTCGGTTAATGGGGTGTAAATTGGGCAGCATGGATCCGTGGGCCCAAACGGCCTGTTACCCTGCAGTATGTCTAAATTTTAAAATTGAAATTGCCTTTTTACACTCGAATGAGAGGAAGGAAAGGCTTGCTTTATTGTGATTTTAGTTCTTTGAAATTCAAAATCTGGAACATTACTTGGAAACTCAAAAACAACTGCTGGAGGAACTCAAAGGGTCAGGCAGCATCTGTGGACATAAAACGATAGTCAGTCATTTGACATGAGCCCCTGCATCTGGACTGGGAGGGTCAAAGGGGAGATAACCAGATGAGAGGAAGAGGGAGGGGTGAGGCAGGAACTAGAAACTGAGGTGATGAAGTGTTAATGGGAAGATGGAGCTATTTTGGGGGAGATGAAGGCTAGAAGGCAATGTGGAGACAGCAAAGGGCTGGGGGTTATGGAATCTGATAAGAAGGCAAGGATTGGAACAATAAGAGAAAGAGGGTGGTATATGGGAGGGAATAGGAGAACCAGCAGGAACAGAGTAGAAATTATGGTAAAATGGATCTAAGAGGGAGAGGAGAAAGTAAATGGGTAACAGGGGAGTTGTTGAGGAGTGGGGTGGGGGTCAAGGAAAGAACAGGTGAACATGAGAGGACCTGAGTGAATCAGGAGGAAAAGGGACTGAAGTGGGGGGGGGGGGGGGTGGTTCCTGAAATTGGAGAATTCATTTTGCAAGCTGTTGGGTTTATAGATTACCCAGGCAAAATGTGAGGTGATGTTTATCTCCTTTGCATTTGGCATTACCCTGACAGCAGATAGATAGGTTGGAGTGGAAATGTGGAGGGGAGTCAAAATGGCTTCTCACCGGGAAGTGGCATATGAAAAGTGGTCTAATATTTTGCAATGCAGATAGTCCATTGAAGTGAAGCTCTCTCAACCTTGCCCTCCCTCCCCAGATTTAATTCTCAAATCTTCCCTATGCCCTGTTCCCATAATTAAATGACAAGAATGGCTCAGAAAGCAGCAAAAATTGCATTTGCATTAAGTGCTTTTCATTCGAAGCATTTTCAGCAAATGCGTGATTTCTGAAGCACCCCCATCTTGCAACGCAGACAAAAAAAAAATGATGGTCATAATTGTTCTCAGCGAGATTCACAAACAGAAACATTGGTTTATAAACTGCCAGATCAGCGGAAAGAATTCCTCGACCCTTCCGTAAAATACTTCCTTGAGATTTTTCCCATCCACTGAAGGGAACTGACAGGGGCCATATTCATATTTAAAGATGATATTTTAGGCAATATTTTATTCCTTTTGCTTTGGATTTTTTTCTGCTCAAGTCTTTGGAGTGGGACTTGAACCCAAAAAGCCTTTTGATGCAGAATTGAAAATGTCAGAAAACCACATGAAACAGTGGGGAAATCCCATTGTGGTCAGTGTTGTGATCACAATGACTGAGAAAAATATCGTTTGCACTCCATCATCCAGCTTTAATTCACAGTGCCCGAAATGGAAATGGAATTAAAAGAATCTGGCATTGGTACAATGGTTGCTGAGGGAGGTGAAATGGTAAATATGTCTCAAATTCTGCTGCTTGTCCTCGATCGATGCCGCAGTTCATTGTTGGAATGGGCTACTCAGAAAATGATACATTTTTTTGTTGAATATTAACTCAGTCTATATTTACACAGAAGCTTTTAAACTTAATGGCACTGAATTTAGACAACTGAAGATGACAATGGCAATGTACCATCTAATAGGGAGATATGTAAATGGACAAGATATGAAAATGGAGCTCACTTTTTCTCAAGACGAGTTATAAACATAAATACATCTGCAACATTAAACTATGTTACAAATTTATGAATTACATTTTCAGCCACTTTGATTTTGGAAGAGGTGGTTTTACCTTTAATCGTTGAATAAAGCTGATGTCTATCAATTGTTCGGCTCTCTATCACACAAATTAAATCAAATTCAACGGTAATCAAGGCAGAAAGTGATGGAAACACTCAGCAGTTCTGTCAGTATCGGCAGAGAGGGAGCATATCTCAGTTAATGATCCCTCATCGTCTGCCGGCTCTGCTGAGTATTTCCAGTGCCTTTGCATTTTTAATTCAGATTTCCGGCATCTGCAGTTTTTTGACTTTCAATCTCGTTCGCGCAGAGAAGATTTCAGCTTAAATTGCTGATGAGGGCGTCTCCAGTTGAGGAGGAAGAATGAGTCAGCTTTTCCACGAATGCACATTTGCTGACTTTACTCTCTTTCACAAATGTGGCACTTGATATTTAATTCCACTGATTGCAGTGAAATTGTACTTCAGTCGGACCTGCCTAAATTACGGGATGAACTTTGAAAATTGCAGCTGTTTTGACAAACGAAACAGTGGAAAATATTGACCTTATTAAGAATGGTAATTTTCAGATATTAGCAGACTTTTTTTCCTGGTGGGAGGGAAGAGAACAAACAATTGAAACACACCCCAGAAAATGTTTGTTTTGATAATGATGACAACTTGTGGCTCCTGTTGATAACCAGCTACTATCAATGATCATTCATTTTGGCAGGAATTGGGCAGCATTCAACAGTGATGGTCTGGGGTTTGGGAGAGAAGGGGTGCTTCATTCCCTCTCATTACATTCATTTCAAAATAAATGTTATTTACAATTGTGACAGATTATAGATATGTTTTTGGGAGATAAATTGGGGCAGGTTTTTTAGTGTAGGCCACATACAGACACTTCAAAACAGATCTCATTTAAAACACTGGAGCTCTGCTCAAGCTAGACAGGCTGGCTCCAAGAGCCTTTGCAAAAGATTTGGGGAGTGCCCAAGAAACTTCACTAATGGATTGTTGTTTTAAAAGCAACAGATGAAAGAACTTGGAGGAGTAGGTTCGAAGCCGCAGGCTGTCTGAGAAGGCTGTTTGCTGTTCTAAGAGGGACATGTAGTTTTTGCAAGCGGAGAGGGGGTCAAACAGGCTTTTCTTTGGGGGAGGGAGAGAGAGAGAGAGAGAGAGAGAGAGAGAGAGAGAGAGAGAATTCAATTCTGCAGTTTTACAGTCAGATGGGACTGGAACAGGACAAGCTGGCAAGCTTGTGGAAAAACTCCATTTTGAAGACGGGTTGTGAGTGCTTAGTTCAGCATTGTCAAAAGCCTTGTGGTTCATATAAGAGGAGAGGAATGGCTGCCTAGTGTTTCACTTGAAATAAGAAAAACAAAAAGGAACTCTGTGGTGACCTGAAAGAAAGAGGTTATCATCTGGAAAACACTGATGGGGCAAGTTTCTTCCGCAAGATTAAAAGGAATCAGTTGTGGGTGTCCAGTGAACAACAAATCTCTCTCTGAAAACCAACAAGAACCTTCCTGAGAGGTAACCATTTACCTTCCAAGCACCAAAGCCTGGTAAACTTCATAAATGTTAAATTTTGTGCACAGTACAAGAGTTGCCTGCAACGAGTAAACTTGGAGAAATGAGAAATGAGATTGGACTGTGAATCAAGGAACCTTCCTGAACTGACACATACAATTACATACACATGTGCTTAGAATTAGCAGGGGATTAAGTTAGGTTAGTTAAGTTAATAGTGATAAGTTAAAGTGTGATTCTTTTTTCATGTTTAAAGATAATTAAAAGCAACTTTTGTTGAAGTAACCATTGGTCTTGGTAAATATCTATTGCTGCTGGGTTTGGGGGTCCTCTGGGCTTGTAACACAATAAAAACATATGCCGAGGGAATTTGTAGTCTTTCACATTCATATTTGTTCCTGTAAGTTGCAGTGTTCAATCTTTATTTTATTGCATAGCAGCATTGCCATTGATGTGACGCCCCCACCCTCAGTTGTTTGAGGATCTTCCCCACCGGTCTCAGCCACTCAAATGACCCTGGACTGTGATCCTTCCCCACAAAGCCCTCACATTGACTGTGCCAAGCAGCAGTTCATTCCTAACTTGATCTCTTGTAGCCTGGAGTGTGCCAATCAGCTGCATTCTCTCTCTGACACTTCCACGTTCTGGAAGACGAAACAAGTTGCAGATGGACCAAAGAGCATCTTTTATGGAGTTGACGATCATCCAGTAGCACTGAATGTCTATCTTGGAGTGTGTTCCCATAAATGAACCACGACAAAGATCCTTGCAACCTTCTCCATTCACTCTTTTTTAAATCCACAATCTGCAGAGATGGACCGCTATCTACTCACCATTGCAGTTGTCTTGAGGACGACATGATATTCCACTCATATAGTAGGATCTGACCAGGAGGGCTCCTCTCACCCCCAACCAGGATAGGTTGTTTGTGAGCACTGCTAATGAGGCATTCTGCCAGATGATCTGGACAGTCTGCTCAGGGAACCGCCCCACAGTATCCATCGTGTCCTTGACTTTCAGTGTCTGCAAGGTGATCAGTGCTGACCACCACCTAAAGGCCTTGTGGTCAAAGGGGTTTGGAAAATATTTTCCAGAAAATGGGCGCAGTAAATTCCAGCTGGCTGGGATATAGCACAGCAACAGGGCCAGGCCCCATCCTTTGCAACACCTGGGACAGGTGGAACCTCAGCACATAGTGGCACTCAGTGCCTTCGAACTTTGGTTCCACGCACGGCCTGATGCAGCCACACATGAAGGTGGTGCTCAGGACGAAGGCCATATTGTGTATTCCTTTCGCCCCGTCGTCTAGTGACTTGTACATGGCCATCCATCAAACCCATTCCATTCTGGACTCCCATACGAATCAGAAGACTGCTCTGGTGACTGCCCGTACAGCAGTACAGAGAGCACCTTGCACCTGATGACCAGGTTCTTCCCTGTTATTGAGAGCAAGCCACGCACCCACAGTCCCAATTTCTGATGGACTTTTGCTCCGACCAATTTTTATTCCACTCCTTCACCTCTCCAAATTAGCAGGTTCAGATTTGACTGTGAAGGAAATGGCAGACAAATCAGGCCAGATAGCAAACAACATTGCCCTGATTTTTCTTTTGTTAACTCTGGCTGACAACTCAAACTAGTCGCAGATGTCCTCTCATATGCAGACAGAGGGGAGACATGGCCCAAACTATTGATTTGATCTGCTCTGAGGACTCAGTCCCATTAACCTGCTGACTGCCCTTCACAGTCTGACTCCCAAAACTCCCCAACCCTACACTGAGCCCACTTGCACTAATCATTCTGTGCTCACTCCTTCCTTGCTCTGTTGCCACTGACTCTCTGCTGTCTCCCTCTCTCCTTTTTAGACAAGGCATCTGGGACTGAGAGAGATAATGTGAAGGAATGAATGGGGCAGCACAAATGTTGTGGTGTTCGGTCAACATTGAGGAACCCTCAATTTTTGCCAAATTTCAATCTATATCAGGTGGTGTGCAGAGTCATACCTGATCTGATAAGGCTATTTTGCACAACTGCTGGAGACAATTTTCTCCTTCTTCTAGGTTACTGGTGCTGGAGAATGCACTTCTGATGCTCATCTGCTTTGAGCACCAAACATGAGCAGCAAACCTCCCTCTCTGCTGCCCCAAGCATCTCTCAATCTTCCTTAATGATTCAAATGAGGCTCAACCTTTAAGTTCCCAAAAATGAAATGACAGTTTTCTTCCTGATGAGACTATTTATTGTCTGAATGCATTTGAGTTTCAAATTGCAAACTGACAGAGAACCACATCAATCATTTATGTTAACTTGATGCTTTTCCTCTGTGTATCTGCACCAGACAAAACAAGGTGAGTCATGAATTATATCTTGAGGTCAGCACAGTGTGGTTCTTCATTCGTTGTTTCAACAAGGTGCACCATATCCCAGCATGTTGTCTCACTTCACATTCAACTGTGAGCCAAGAGTGCTCTTGAGGCCTGATAACAGCCTTTAAACATCCATTCGTCCAGTGCACAATTTCTAAATGCCAACTGCAGCTCAGCTGAGGGCACTGAGTGAGTAGTTTGTAGCCACAAGGCCAACTTCAAAAAGTTAAGTGCAATAGTTAAGGCTGATTCAGCAGAGTCAATATTAAGGGTGTGGGTATCCAGTACTGAGGGTGTGGGGTATCCAGTACTGAGGGTGTGGGTATCCAGTACTGAGGGTGTGGGGTATCCAGTACTGAGGGTGTGGGTATCCAGTACTGAGGGTGTGGGTATCCAGTACTGAGGGTGTGGGTATCCAGTACTGAGGGTGTGGGTATCCAGTACTGAGGGTGTGGGGTATCCAGTACTGAGGGTGTGGGTATCCAGTACTGAGGGTGTGGGGTATCCAGTACTGAGGGTGTGGGTATCCAGTACTGAGGGTGTGGGGTATCCAGTACTGAGGGTGTGGGTATCCAGTACTGAGGTTGTGGGTATCCAGTACTGAGGTTGTGGGTATCCAGTACTGAGGGTGTGGGGTATCCAGTACTGAGGTTGTGGGTATCCAGTACTGAGGTTGTGGGTATCCAGTACTGAGGGTGTGGGGTATCCAGTACTGAGGGTGTGGGTATCCAGTACTGAGGTTGTGGGTATCCAGTACTGAGGTTGTGGGTATCCAGTACTGAGGGTGTGGGGTATCCAGTACTGAGGGTGTGGGTATCCAGTACTGAGGGTGTGGGGTATCCAGTACTGAGGGTGTGGGTATCCAGTACTGAGGGTGTGGGTATCCAGTACTGAGGGTGTGGGGTATCCAGTACTGAGGGTGTGGGTATCCAGTACTGAGGTTGTGGGTATCCAGTACTGAGGTTGTGGGTATCCAGTACTGAGGGTGTGGGTATCCAGTACTGAGGGTGTGGGTATCCAGTACTGAGGGTGTGGGGTATCCAGTACTGACGGTGTGGGGTATCCAGTACTGAGGGTGTGGGTATCCAGTACTGAGGGTGTGGGTATCCAGTACTGAGGGTGTGGGTATCCAGTACTGAGGGTGTGGGGTATCCAGTACTGAGGGTGTGGGGTATCCAGTACTGAGGTTGTGGGTATCCAGTACTGAGGGTGTGGGTATCCAGTACTGAGGGTGTGGGTATCCAGTACTGAGGGTGTGGGGTATCCAGTACTGACGGTGTGGGGTATCCAGTACTGAGGGTGTGGGTATCCAGTACTGAGGGTGTGGGTATCCAGTACTGAGGGTGTGGGTATCCAGTACTGAGGGTGTGGGTATCCAGTACTGAGGGTGTGGGTATCCAGTACTGAGGGTGTGGGTATCCAGTACTGAGGGTGTGGGTATCCAGTACTGAGGGTGTGGGTATCCAGTACTGAGGGTGTGGGTATCCAGTACTGAGGGTGTGGGTATCCAGTACTGAGGGTGTGGGGTATCCAGTACTGAGGGTGTGGGTATCCAGTACTGAGGGTGTGGGTATCCAGTACTGAGGGTGTGGGTATCCAGTACTGAGGGTGTGGGGTATCCAGTACTGAGGGTGTGGGGTATCCAGTACTGAGGGTGTGGGTATCCAGTACTGAGGGTGTGGGGTATCCAGTACTGAGGGTGTGGGTATCCAGTACTGAGGGTGTGGGGTATCCAGTACTGAGGGTGTGGGTATCCAGTACTGAGGGTGTGGGGTATCCAGTACTGAGGGTGTGGGTATCCAGTACTGAGGGTGTGGGTATCCAGTACTGAGGGTGTGGGTATCCAGTACTGAGGGTGTGGGTATCCAGTACTGAGGGTGTGGGGTATCCAGTACTGAGGGTGTGGGTATCCAGTACTGAGGGTGTGGGGTATCCAGTACTGAGGGTGTGGGTATCCAGTACTGAGGGTGTGGGTATCCAGTACTGAGGGTGTGGGGTATCCAGTACTGAGGGTGTGGGTATCCAGTACTGAGGGTGTGGGTATCCAGTACTGAGGGTGTGGGGTATCCAGTACTGAGGGTGTGGGTATCCAGTACTGAGGGTGTGGGTATCCAGTACTGAGGGTGTGGGTATCCAGTACTGAGGGTGTGGGGTATCCAGTACTGAGGGTGTGGGTATCCAGTACTGAGGGTGTGGGGTATCCAGTACTGAGGGTGTGGGTATCCAGTACTGAGGGTGTGGGGTATCCAGTACTGAGGGTGTGGGTATCCAGTACTGAGGGTGTGGGGTATCCAGTACTGAGGGTGTGGGTATCCAGTACTGAGGGTGTGGGTATCCAGTACTGAGGGTGTGGGTATCCAGTACTGAGGGTGTGGGTATCCAGTACTGAGGGTGTGGGGTATCCAGTACTGAGGGTGTGGGTATCCAGTACTGAGGGTGTGGGGTATCCAGTACTGAGGGTGTGGGTATCCAGTACTGAGGGTGTGGGGTATCCAGTACTGAGGGTGTGGGTATCCAGTACTGAGGGTGTGGGGTATCCAGTACTGAGGGTGTGGGTATCCAGTACTGAGGGTGTGGGTATCCAGTACTGAGGGTGTGGGGTATCCAGTACTAACGGTGTGGGTATCCAGTACTGAGGGTGTGGGTATCCAGTACTGAGGGTGTGGGTATCCAGTACTGAGGGTGTGGGGTATCCAGTACTGAGGGTGTGGGTATCCAGTACTGAGGGTGTGGGGTATCCAGTACTGAGGGTGTGGGTATCCAGTACTGAGGGTGTGGGTATCCAGTACTGAGGGTGTGGGGTATCCAGTACTGAGGGTGTGGGTATCCAGTACTGAGGGTGTGGGGTATCCAGTACTGAGGGATTTGGGTATACAGTACTGAGGGAGTCGTGTGCTCCACCATTGACTGAGTAGTGATTTTTAGACTGCAATGTTTGAAAAATCTTGGAAAATTTTAACATAAATTCACATAATTATTCACTCTGTGGCCCTTTACACCGCACTCCTTAAGTTCTTGTTCACGTTGGTCCTGGTTCTTTTACATGGAGCAACGTAGGCTGCATCATCAGCTGTACATGGAATTCATGAGGTGAGTTTTGCGGTGTGATTTAGACTACAGGCATCTCTCGAAAAGTAGTCGGGGTCCTGCAGGATAAATCACGGTGCGGGAATTGACTAAAAATTCCTGCACTTTCCTTTTTAGACTGCCCACGTAATGGCAAATGTTGTTGATTGTACCTTTACTTGCCTGGAGTCTGAAAACCATAAGTGACACACTGCAGTACTAAGGGAGTGATATTCTGGTTGTTGAGAGAATGAGGTATTGCAATGGTGAAGCTTGCAGCAGGTAAAGGAGTGGTATGTGCTACTGCAAGAAATTCTGTGGAGAATGCAGTGCACTGCAGAACTGCGTGGTTTGTGCGCTGCTGTTCTGAGGAAGTGATGAGATGCAGGGCTGAGGGAGTGGGGTGCAGCTGTGCTCAGGGTGTGGTGCAATTTCAGCAGTTGATGTCTTCAACGAAAGCCCTCAGTTTCAATTCAAAGTAGCTTAGTGATTGGCGCAGGGGTATTGCAGCGCCAGCGAGCAGGGTTCGAACCCATTGCTATCGGTAAGGAGTTTGTCCATTCTCCCTGCGACTGCCTGGTTTCTCCCCAGGTTCTCCCGTTTCTTCCCATGTTCCAAAGATTAATGGGATTAGTTGGTCGCATGGATGCAACGGGCTCGTGGACTGCAAGCGCCTGTTACTGTGGTATATCTAAATTAAATTAAAATTAAATTTCTGACATTCATAATGTCCTATTAACTCCCTGATCAACAACTCCAAGCAGACTGTCCTAGAACATTCAATTCTGTCAAATAAGTACGCAGCAATAATTATCTGAAATGCACTCATCTTTCCATAGCTATGAGTTGAATCTGTTTAAATTACTGCTGTCTGTCCTTTCAAGCCTGCCCCAATGGTAACCATACCCCAACGTCACTCTCCTCAAGTTCTTATCAATCCATCTAATTCCACTCGAAAATGCCTGCCAGTGAAATCTCCTGAAATGATCCAACCCTTACTCAGAACTCCTTTCACAACTCCTCGCATTCGGCGTTTATTTGGTGGTGCTTGTGATAACTATTGCACTCTGCTCTGTGGAATTATCTGCCTTTCATGACTGTTCAGCAGCCAGCGCCTGCACTGAGCATCACACTCCATCATGCATTTAAATCAAACTCATAGAATAAATAGCCTATTACACTTGTGTCATTGACCGACTCACGAGAAAGAGTCATAACTCCTTTGTGCCTGGAGCACCCTTGATTTATGAGACTCTCACAATCCTATATTAATTCCTGTAATGCAGCTCCCCTGGCAAAATGGTCTAAATCTATAACATACATAAATGTCTGCTTCGACACTGGTTAACTAACCAACCAAACGATGAAGCATTGGCGGCCAGTTATTGTTTCTTCCACTAATTATGAAGCTCCAAAGACAAGACTCCTCCAATGAGGGGCTGATTGCCCTTTTAAAGGAGAGAGGCGGGCCTTCCTCCAGCTGCTGAAGCCAACTGCTGGCGTGGACTGCCAGGCAATGGCAGCCATGATTTACAGCCGCGTTTAACTGAATTTAATCAAGAACGTGAACATTCCATGCTTTCTGGCAGACATCGTAACGGCTATAATTATTCACACATTTTGGCACACTGTATGGTGATCCCCACCAAGCTCCCAAATCCCGATGGAACACTTATATTAAATGAAATGGAATCCAAAAAGGCTTTAAAATTAAATTCCCTTCCAAATGCCTTTGAACTAGTTCCAGGTCATTTGTGACATCGGCTTTAGAGGCAATACCCATGAAACCCTAGACAGACAAGCAATAGTCGTTTTGTGTACATGTGTGTAAGTGATTTTACAGACCTGATCTCAAGGCTAATGCAGTAGAAAGGGCATGAAGACAATGAGGTTTCATTGTACACATTTTGATCTGCAGGAATTGGGAATTATTTTTCTTATGAATTACATCTGGCATTCATTGTACTTAATTTTTAAAGTTAATCCTTGGAATATGGCCTTCGCCCACAAAGCTGCAATTTAGCTTCCCTTGACAATGCAGAAGTGGGCCTTCTTTTCAAATCAGTGCAGTTTGTTACAGAGATACCCAGCAAGGAAACAGTCCCTTGGCCCACTAAGTCTGCTCCGACCATCAGAAATCCCGCTTCATTCCATCTACTCCTCCCACACTCTCTGGGTTCTACCTCTTACTTGTACACCAGGAGGTCTAAACCCACCAACTGCTATGTCCATGGGAAGTGGGAAGAAAGTGGAATGGCCAAACACAGGGAAACATGCAAACTCCACACAAAGTTAGGTTTGAACCCGCGTTACGGGAGCTTCAATAGCCGCACTTCTTTGTGCTATAGCTGAAACGCTCCTCATGATGGTGTTGGGAATTGTTCTAGCATCTTGACTTGGCAATGATGAACCTATGACCACATGTAACCGAGTCAGGATGCCTACCATGTCCGATCATTGGTTACGTCAGAGCAGATTTTAAATGCCTGTGAAAGATGAGAGATCTGATCTTTTCCAGGATCTTGGATGATCTGAGTTAACTGTGAAAACCCTCCAATTTTGCACTCGAGATGCAAATCCTATACTAATGTTAACTATGTTGATCTGACTGTGGAAGGTGTGAAGGCTGTTGCAGTTCAACCTCATTTTCATTATATTCAATCCAACACACCAGTGGTTTTCAAACTTTTTCTTTCCACTCACATACCACCTTAAGTCAGGGGTGGGCAACCTTTTTTTAAAGCTCACATTCCACCTGAAGCAATCCCTAAGATAGGTGCTCTGTGATTAGTAAGGGATTGCTTCAGGTGGTATGTGAGTGGAAAGAAAAAGTCTGAAAACCATTACAGTACACAAAAGCACCAGAGAAACACAGCAGGTCACAGTGCATCCACAAGAAGTGAGAGGCAGTCGACGTTTTGGGCCTGAGCCTTTCTTCAGGAGGGCCACCTGCCCTCTCCCCCTTTCACTTCTCAGCGACTTTCTCTTCCACTCTCCCTATTATCTCTCACCTGTTAACCTTTGCTCGTTCCTCTTCCCCTTCCTCCCCACTGCCACCATTTTATTAAGGGACCTGCCAAATTTTTGGCACACCCTGAAGAAGGAATTAGGCTCCAGTCGCTGAGTGCCTTTTTCTTCCTGTGGACACTGCGTGATCTGCTAAGTTTCTCCAGCCTTTCTGTGTGCTGTACACTAGACCCCAGAATCTGCAGATTTTCTTGTTTCAGACACATTCAAGCACGTTGTCAATGGACCTGGTCACTTGTCTGAGTGCTTCTCATACCATGTAACCCAGTACTACTTGTCTCATGCTCGGTTGGTTAGCGACTAAACCAGATCCCCCACCAGGCTTGCCTGGTGTGGAGGGTGGCTAGACACCCTGCAGGATGAAAACAAAAAAGGGTGTGATGGAGAGAACAAAGGGGAATATCTATGTGAAGGTAGAATCCAGGAGAGATTGAATGAGACTGAAATAGTTGGTGAAGATGGCAGATAGAGAGCAACAAAGCCAAGTGACAAATAAATGGTGGATTAAAGACTCGGATGTTGGAAATGCAAGACTGGAATGGGCGACCAATTATATGCAATTGTTGACCATTGATGAAAATAAAATGGTCAAATAATTAGAATGCGGTCCTCAACTTTGTGTTGAGCAATGTTGGAACAGCATAGGTGACCGGGGCAGAGAGGTGAGAATGAGATGGAGATGGATTTTATAACACACCAAAGAGCAGAAATCAAACCATACTGTGTCTTCCTCCTCCCACCCCCCCCAACAAAACTGCACAATATTTTAATTCAACGACTTATTCAATGAAAACAAACAAATCTTAATAAATGAGGCACAACTGGGTCGCTAGTAATCTAGCATTCCTTCCACAGAATTCCATGCAGCAGAAATTGGAACACATCAATAGATCTTCTGGATTTTGCCCCAGTAGTGCCCACAATATATCTCCCATAAATTCCAGTGAATGTAAGTGGAAGAGATTTAAACCCACATGCTCTGAAGTCATGATCAAAATTGGAAAATATCTGGGTGCATTGTGCTTTGACTGGTGATACATTTACATTTTTTCACCTATTTCGCTCAGATCTGGAACACTGATGAATATTGCTTCTTCAAGTTGATTCTTCCAGAAACCACACTGAACAGATCCCGGTACAAAAATTAATTCAGTGCCAATAAAGCAGTTCAAATGTAATCTTTGAATAAAGATTGTCCACCATTAATCACTGAAATTAAGGTTCATTATCCCAATCAATTATATCAGTAATATGGTGAAGTAAATGCTGATAAGACATCTTGCACAAGCAATATCCCTATCCAGTAATTACAAACCTATTGCTGTGACTCCAGAATTCTGGCTGGACTCTAAGGTTAGCAATTGAGATGAAGCGAAAGTCCTGGTTCCTAGCCCTGGTGGATTGTGATTGACAACAGGCTGCACAGCCTAAGGTATAAATACATTACTTCAATTCCTCAGATCCTGCCTTCAGCCTTTCCTTCTCTCCCTGTCTGCCTCTCTTGCTAACTGAGCACATAACAAAGCAATTCAAAAAGGTTGGCAACGATAATGTTTTGATACTCAAAACGGATAAATTACCTGACCTGCTGAGAAGCTGCTTGCAAAGTGACCCAAATTTACTTGCCTCTTACTTTCAAAGGCAACGTTAGCATTTTTGATATGTGGTGCAGCATTTGTTTGACTTGAATCTCCCTTTGCTCTTGATATTTTGGTCGACATAACAATAGTGATGGGACTTCAAAGCAAAGTATTTTAGATGAGTGCTTTCTGTGTAGTGTGCTTAGTGAAAACAACATTGACGTGTATACACACGCGCGCGCACACACCCACACGCATACACGCACACACACATACACGCGCACACACACACGCACGCGCACACACACACACTCATGCACCCACACACACACACACACACGCACGCACGCGCACACACACACACACGCACCCACACACATGCACCCACACACGCGCGCGCGCACACACACACACACACACACACACACACACACACACACACACACACTCACACACACACACACACACACACACACACACACACACACACACACACACACACACACACACACAGGACCCTCCTTGATGTTTATGCCAAAGACACATTTTTCGTTTATTTGCCCCGTGCTCCTCAGTTATAAATTTGTAATCACATGCAAATTAAAATGCACATTCCAGATTTTATTCCAGGTTATTTGAATACATTTTGACTTGACCATATAGAAATTACAGGACTTTTTATACATAGTCCCATCATCTCAGGGCATCACAATGTTTGGGACATTTGGCTTCACATAAGTTTGTGATTACTCCAGGATGTTTAATTGCTTTAACTGCTGATCTTGGTAATCCCTAAAGTTTGGGTGATGCCCCTAATCGTTTTATTCTTGTTTTTCAGACTCATAATGGCTTATTTAACTTCCATTGGGACAACTCTGGTCCTTAAGTTGAAAAATGCCAACTACAGACTCCAAAGATTATCAAAAGCTTAGAAGCAAGCCTAGTTCTCTTCTACCTGCACCAATAAAGCAATTACACATACCTGAATACTCACAAATACCCGTGAAGCCAAATCTCCCAAACATTAGGGTGCTCTGAAACGAGGGGACGATGTGTAAAAAGTGCTGGAATTTCTACATGGTCAAATGTGTGTGCGCGCGCGTTGTGTGTGTGTGGTACGAATCAGAACGGTTCAGGCTGAAGAGCAAATTTTTAAACATGAAATACAGCTCCATTCTACATATACCTGTGAATATGTGTGTTTATATATATATATATCCACACACACACACACACACACACACACACACACACACACACTCATGTTAAAAATTTGCTCATGAGCCTTAACCAATCTCATTCGTACTTAACTGCATGTTGATCTAGTAATGAGAAGAGGTCATATCCTGACAGAGCCAATCGAAGGTACAACATACATGTCTAATTTAACTCATTTATAATGTATAATTTATAATAATGAAAAACAAAATTGATATTATTGCCCTTCAAGGGATAATGATGAACAACATAGATACCACCAGGACATGAAGACTGAGTCATAAAGTGAGGTGAAGAAAGTTGGGTTTGTTTGAAAAAGAGGCCTTGCTGCAACGCAGCAACATTGAAGAGGAAGGGAGAAATGACAAAATTGATGATCTCAATTTTTTCCCCAGAACCAATGAAGATCTTAAAACTAGGTATACAGCTCAAAAATTAAATTAGAAGTACTCAAAGTGAAATATACATTTCGTCATCAAAGGTCAACAGAGTCGTGCAGTAAGTTACCAGGAAAGGTCAAAGCTGCATTTATATTGATCTTCACCCATCTGATGACCCCGAGCTCTTTGATGCATTGTGCCACGCCATTCGTGGCTCGCAAAGCTCAATATTACCCTTGATCAGTTGACCTGTTGTCGTCCAACACTGGCAAGGCAGTGAACTATGCCGGTGGCTCACCAACTTTGTGGATTTTGAAGACGTTTTCTGCTCTGATGCCCAAATCGGATGTGCAGAGGGCAAGATTCTCTGGAGGTTAACTTGCATGTAGAGCTGGTGGTAAGGAGGACAAGTGCAATGCCAGCACACATTTCGAGAAGGATGGAATATAAAAACAGAGATGCAATGTTGAGTCTTTATAAGGTGTTGGGTGTTGGTCAGGCCTCACTTGGAGCATTTGAGCAGTTTTGAGCTCCTTATCTAAGGAAGGATGTGCTGGTGTTGGAGAGAGTCCAGAAGAGGTTCACAAGAATAATCCTGGGGATTTTTGATGGCTCTGGTACTTGACTTACTGGAGCGTAGATGAGCTGAGGTGGGGGTGGGGTGGTGGTGGTGGTGGTTTCCTTGAAACAAATCAAATACTGGGAGGCCTGGATAGGATGCAAGTGGAGAGGATGCTTCCTCTGGGACCTGAGGCCACTACTTCATAATACAAAAAAACCTCCCTTGAGAGCAGTGATAAGGAGGAATTTTGTTACCAAGATGGTGGTGACTTTGTGGAATCCATGGCCGTGGATGGCTGCAGAGGCCAAGTCATTGGGTATATTTAAGATGGAGGTAGATAGGTTCTTGATTAGGAAGGGAATCAAGGATAACAGGAAGAAGGCAGGAGAATGGGGTTGAAAAGGACAGTAAATCAGCCATGAAGGAATGGTGGGGAAAATGGACTGAATGGCCTAATTCCACACCACTTGACAGCAGTGCAAACATCAGTCTTGCGATGGTATGAAGACACAAGGGACTGACAACATGGTTTAGGAAGATAGTGCTTGTCAGTGGTCAGTTTGTCACAGGCATTTTGTGCTACCCTAAAATAATTTTCTGATTTTAATCTCGCAGGGCACTCATGAAGTTATGAATGACCTGACCTTTATCGACCCAAATGTCATGGGAATACAGAGCAATCCCAGAACAGAAAGTTCTTACTCAGTAGAATATCACATCACTGAAGTGTGCCTCAACAATAAACTGCCAAGTTGATTTATTAAACAGTAAACGGATAATTGAGCAGAAGTAACGCCATTCTGTAGATTTACAGCAGTTATATGTCTAACTATCCCTTCACAGAAGATAAAAAATAATAAATGGTTACATATGCTGTGCTAATAAGCAACATAAACTGGCGCAGACTCCAAGCCCTTGACTATTAACCTTTATGTGGTGTTGCTAACAGTCTATTGAGTCTCTCAGGCTTTTCTATCTCCAGTGACTTTCAGTGGGCAACTCAGCAGACAGGCTGGGAAATTACCTCAAAATTAGTCTGGGACAAAGGAAATTTAGGCTCAAAAAAGAGCATCAGATCAAACATAAATACAAATAAAATCCAAAAGATACTTGTATTTGAATTGAGTAGTTTAGTCCTCCCTTGGATATTGGACCAGACAAAACATCTTTATTCTGGAGTCATGTGGATCAAAATAAATTGGACCATTTTCTGAGAGTAAACCGGTCTATTATCCCCACATGAGTTATCCTTATGGCCAAAAGTAAAAACAGCAATTCATGTTATATAGACAGAGCTCTCTTATTTTTTGTTGCAGACTCTGAAGTCAAATCCCAGAGAAACCAGAGGCTCCAATGAAATACATTTCAAAAGAACTGTGGTCTTCGACTGCATTCTCCAAGGCTCTCTCTCTGGCTTTCCCATTGAAGCTAGCAATAAATGGGCTTGCAAGGCGACTTGCTGAATCTCTGGAGATCAGTTTGAGGAAGATGGTGGGTAGGATGCAAAGACCTCTTAAATGGAGGGAAGGGCTAGAGGTGATTTCACACTGAGATCCCAGTAAGTTAGCATGTCAACGACCCATGTTTAAAGCCGGGTCGGGTCAGATCGGAGCATCCCATTGCAAAAGGACCTGCATCATTACGGCATTGGCGACTTGGGAAGCCGGGTAAGCCTTTTACACTGGAGCTGATGTGAAACGCATTGGCTCTGATACTACCTACCCTGGCGGATAAGTACCAGGATGAAAATGACCCTTATACCATCTTGTTCATGTTCACACAGGTGAGTGAAACAGTAAAAAAAGGTGATTAAATACCAGCTTTCGGGCAGTGTGAAAGCACCTCCTGTTTCTAAAGATTACAGGCCAGAAATTCTATCGTGCAGTGCACACTCTGCAATGATGTGAAAGATTTGTAGCCAAAAACTGATAGGTGAATGAGATGGAAAATCTAAAAAAGAAAATAGCTGATCCTGGAAATTTGAAATTTTAGAAAAAAAAATGCTGGAAATGTCAGCATCTGTGAAAAGAGAGACATTTCGAGTTTGATGGAGGTGAGCGTGAGAATGAGATGGAAATGGATTTTATATTTGAACTCACTATTGACCAGAGACCAAACCATTCTGTGCACTTCCCCACTAAACTACACAGCATTTTAATTCAACGGGTTGTTAGGTATTCAGAGAAAACAATCCATAACAGGTGAGGCACATGTATTATCCCACCTGGAGAGCTAGTAATCTAAACTTCTTCACTTTCCACAGGAGGGTCTCGGACCTGAAATATTACTAATGTTTTATTTCCACAAATGCTACTTAACCTGCTGAGTGTTTCCAGCATTTCCTGTTTCTGTAAAAGTCATTGGTACTTTACATGAGCAGCGAGAGCACAAGGGGAAATTCTAATAAAGTCATCTCTGCAAGTGATATCAATCAGCATTAGAAGGAAGAACACCTTCTGGAACGCAAGTAATTTGGGCCTCTGTTGAGAAGCCCATCACTGAAATCTGCATTTCACGCAATAGAAGGCAAGAAAGCAAATTGGATCCAAAATTGGCATGCCTATGGAAGGAGGGGGGATCAGGGGAAGGATCCTTTACTGATTGCAAGTCTGCAATCATTCCCAACTCCAAGCAAAGACTTGCCCAAATTCACCCCAATGACTCATCAAGAAGTTCTCATTACTCCTAGGCAGTTGCTTTCAAACTTTTTCTTTCCACTCACGTGACACTCACTAATTATTGAGTTAGTGAGTGGGGGAGAAAAAGGTTGAGAACCACTGCTCTTGACCCAATTGTTAAGTATTGCTTGAGAAAAATTGCCATTGGCCCATTTCCTTTGGAACTATGAAGCCGTGCACATAACGAGCCAATTAGGTAAGATTAAAACAGAGGTTTTCAAACTTTTTCTTTCCACTCCTATACCACCTTAAGTAATCCCTTACTAATCACAGTGCACCTATGGAATAGGGATTACTTAAGGTGGAATGGGAGTGGAAAGAAAAAGGTTGAAACTTACTGCTCTAAGAGCTCTGACTGTGATATGGGGTGATGCTTTACATGTTTCTTTCATGACGTTGAAAATACCCTAAATGTTAAACAGGCTCGAAGAATTAGAGGTAGTTTTGCTCACATGCACTCTTGGAGGAGGTGATGTTTTCCCTGGCGAGGGTGTCTAGAATCGGGCGTCACAGTAAGGGGTTGGCTGGCCAGTACATTGTTGAGGAATAATTCCTACACCCAGAATTTAAACTCTCTCTCCAAGTTGAGAATATTCCAAACTGTGATCCATAGACATTTAGATATTCAGGGATGCAGTGTTGGTCTAGGGGAGTGGCGCAGAGGCCATAATTATATCAAATATCAGAGCAGGCACGAGATGCTCAGACAGTTTATTCTTGCTTTTTCTTCCTATATTTGGATGCAATAACACATGGTCACTCAGCATGACAATGCCAGTCTTCTAAATGGTTATGTACTCGACAATGCACATTAAGCATCCGAGGAAACTGCTCCCTTGCACAGAACTGATGCCATTTTAGCAATCATCTGCACATGCTCAAAAAATATCCGGGCCATTTGCTTCTCTCATATACACAAAATTCCCTGCCCTGAAAAGATTTACATTAAAATGGAGCCAGGAGAAAAATCCCTCTCCCAGAACACAAAAGCATGATATATTTTCCATTAACAAGCTCTAATTCAAACTACCTTCCCGGTTACTCAAAGTGTCCTCAATTTAACTTTCAGGCAATCACATAGTATTGAAATATTAATATTAACCTGCATTAAAATATATTTGCGAGTTCAACCCAAGTTTTAATGAGCAGAAACTTCCTCTAATGGAAAAAAAACACAAAATTAGATAATTATCTCAAATTCCCATTTATGGATGTTTGTCTCAGAAATCAAGTCCATAATTGCGTGCAAAGTAGGCAGTCTGGAGGGCATTTCCTTGCCATTAGTTTCCTGCACCATTTTGCCATTTAACAACACTTCTTGCACCTTAACTTACTCCCTGGAGTCTCCCTTCCCTCAAATCGCAAAACCAGTCAGCATGTTGCCAATGCTCAGGAGAAAAGAAGCTTTGTAAAGCCCATTGTGCAAACAAGCCTTCCTGCTCATTTATCACATTTAGCATGCACTCTGCCACACTCCCATCAAATAAAGCTATAGCTAGTAACTTATTTCCCTCTCCCAATTACAAATTAGCCCATTAGACAGTCTACAGTAAGCCCTCTGTCTCCTCTTGATAATGGCTTCTGAGATTTCCACCATAATCATAATGGCTCCCAAAGCACCCATGAGTGCAGATGGAGGCAGCTCTTGGGTAATGAGCTATCATTCTACCAAAGGGCAAAGCTTCAGCTTCATTATTCAGCATTGGTTTTTGATAACAAGAAAGATAAACACTAAAGCGAACATTTTACAGCACCACAACTGGCGTTTTAAACTGCTTTTATATAATGCGAAATTGAAACGAGCAAATGTGAACGATGCCCATTAAGCTGTCATAAAGCGTCCGTGGAGGCCCAACTTCTAGGAAGTGCATTCTGCGTGCTGCTGAGATTATACTACAGAGAGCTTTCAGCTCTTACCATCTGCCTGCGGATCTCCATCCAGGAGAGGAGAGATGGAATTATACAGCAGTGCTAAATTATCAGCGAGAAAGCATTCAGGCCTCACCATGCCTGGTCTAACAGCTGTCACTTTATGGTATTATTCACTACCATTTTCATCCTGAGACATTTACACGCGGAAGTTACATTTTCTTCGCTCTAAGTAGCAACATAAATTCAGATCCCCCACCTCATTACCAGACCATTTCACTGTCGTTTGCAACCCCAGCAGTGAAAAGCATCACACGTTGGTGATCGATGGCAGTGAATGTAATTGAATATGCTGAGAAATTTCTGGTTAATAATTTTTGTGTGCTCTCAAATACTCTACAGCAAGATCTTTGCATCTAAACAAAAACGGTGCATCGTAATCAACTTGTCTTGCTGGCCTATTAAGGTGTAACAATAATTACACCCAGGTTAATGGGCATTGATTCCTAAAATCTCAGTTTAATAAAACAAAAAAATTCAGTTTTACCCTGAGACCAAAGCTAATGCATCAAACAGCTGGGTCTTGTTTTGCCACAAGTGAAAGGGGCTGGCCTGCTTCCAATACAATAGTGTCAAGCTATTTGATACGAGTTTGATGTAACAGCTCCATGTGACCTCTTTTCATACTGGTTGAAATGTGCATGTAATTTAAGATCATGGACATTCTGAGAATATTACAGCCCTAAGCATTAACTTTGCGCAGGAGTCGCAGACACAAATTTATCACAAAACATCTGCACATTTTGCAACATAAAGGTCCCTGTGGGTTCCCAGTCTCCTGCAGAGTAACACACAGTGTGTGGAGAGTAATCCGTGGGAAACACAGAGCTCTGGAAGATGTTTCTGGTTTATTCAAGGTTCATCTAAGATGGCACAACAACAAAATGCTGTCCATGATCAAATGTTCCATGCAGTGACACCATGCATTTACCTACATTCT
This sequence comes from Narcine bancroftii, assembly GCF_036971445.1. NCBI lineage: Eukaryota > Metazoa > Chordata > Chondrichthyes > Torpediniformes > Narcinidae > Narcine > Narcine bancroftii. The sequence continues at coordinate 22,671,928 of NC_091482.1, read as the reverse complement.
GCTTCCAATAAAAAGAGAAAATTATTTAAATAGACAGAACATCAATAAATACCCGCGAAGGTGGAAACAAAATAAAGATTTAAATTTTAAATTTAGACATGCAGTACAGTAACAGGCCCTTTCGGCCCAGACACACCCAATTAACTAACCAAAACCCCTGTACTTTTCGAAGGGTGGGAGGAAACTGGAGACCCTGGAGGAAACCCACACAGACATGGGCAGAATGAACAAACTCCTTACAGACAGCACAGGATGCGAACCCCGGTCGATGGAGCCATAACAGCGTTGGGCTAACAACTACGTTAAGAGTGCCACCCTTTCCGAAAGACTTTATGACCTATCATTTTGAAGGCGATGTCTGCGTTTATTTCAGCTGGATTTTGATTTCATCGTTATGTTTGGCTCACTCCAATTCCCTTTTCCAGAAGTTTATCAAACTGTGTGGTCCAGCAAAATCCCAGTGCTTATTTCTGATCTTTTATGAATGAGGTGATGTCAGCCAGGGGAACAGGACTGAGCCCTGTGTTAGGGATGCAAAAAAATCAGCTGGAGTTGATTGTGCAAGTTGATGGATGCTGATCAAGACCAATGCCAGTATTTGTTGTGCTGTACCCTGTATTTTTCTAGTACCCTCATAATCACTGCAATTAATGCAACTGGACAAAGAACCAAGCCACATCTGGTAATTTTGGGGTTCCATTACTAACGATTATGCCTCCAAATCAGAAGCTTCAAATCCCACTCCAGAAATCCAAGCACAAAAATCTAGGTAGACCTCACTCTGCAGTACTCAGAGATTGATGTACTGTCAGAACAGGCGGGCTGTTGGTGGCTAGAGGTGACGAATCCACGCAGGGCATGAGTTGCTGGTGACTGAGGTCAAAGGACACATACTAGGCTGCGGACTGCCGGAGACTGGCTGAAGGGGGACCAGGGTATCGGAACCGAGGTGCGAGAGGGTGCCAAGGGTGCTGGAGCCTTCCTGATCACGTCAGAGGTGTGCACCTGGGATTCAGGTTGCTAATGGTTTGGACTCGTGGCTGCGGAGGCAGCAGGAGGCGAAGCCACAGGTATTCAACAACTCTGGTCATCTCACTGTTGGTTATCTTCCTTTGGCTGAGGGGGGGGCCACTTCTTCTGAGAGCGAATCTTTATCTACCTTATGGTAGACGAAAGGCAATTTTGTGTAATATCACATTTTCTACTTTATTACATGACAATAAAATAATCTTGAATGTTGAGGACATGCTGTCTTTCAGCTGAGACGTTCAACCAAGGACCCATGTGCCTACTCAGTGGAGGTGACAAATGCTACAGCTTTTCTTCCTACAATAACAGATGAACTATGTTTGGAATCTTGGATAATGTTTATTATTCACCAAACATCATTTAAAAAGGACTATTTGTCACAAGAACATTGCTGTTTGTCAGACTTTCTGTGCTCACATTGGTTGCTGCATCTCCCAGATCACAGCAGTGGCTAAACTTTGGAAGCACATTGGCATTTCCTCATTGAGACAACAGGAATGCAAGTTTCTCTTGTCCTGCCTTTGGAAAAGTGTCCAGCAATGAGATAATGCAAGAGGACGAAGGAAAGAATATCTATCATTAAAATGTTTTCATTTTATGTCCAGCAAGGAAGCTTTGGCTCTCCCACCTTCCTGAATAGCAGTTTTGTCACAGAGATAGGGAAAACATGAGTGGAAGGCTCAAGGTTCATGCCACATGAGGGCCATAGATAAACAACCTGTGGGATGTCCATAAACTCTTTGATTTCATTCTGCTCTTCCTCTTGTCACTTCTAATGTGTTCATTCATTGCCTTTCAGTGAAGAGAGGGAACAAGAAGCCTTATAAAAGTCAAAGTGCCATCTGGAATTTAAAAAAAACTGCCGACTTTTTTTTCCAAAGTCTTCCGAGTTCCTTGTTGAGAATGCTATGGGAAAGCCTGAAAGAGGTAAGCCCCGCGGATATCAGCTGTCCTTACACACAGCCCCAGGTTCACATGCAGGCCCTTGGAAGAGAGTCAATTGTGGCCATTCAGTCTATTTTTTTATAGCTTTGTTTTATTCATTCAATGGCTGAACGAGCATTTAATTGTCTGACCCTGGTGGCAACAAGTTACCTGCTTGATCACTCTTTATTTTGGGGGGGGGGGGAAGGGGGGGTTGGACTAATTTGAGTTGGGTTATTAATGTGTAATAATTATTGGGAGGGTATAGTTTATTTAGATTACTGATATTGTATTGTAATTTTATTATTTTATTCTTAATTTTTTTTTAATGTAATCCTATATGTTATTCATGTTATAAAATCTTAAATAAAGTTTAAAACAAAAAGTTACCTGCTTGAACTGCTGGTTTGAGTGTATTCACAATGTTATTAGGGTGAGGATTTTAACCCAGTTTTGGTGGAGGAAGGCTGATGTATTCCCAAGTCAGAATCGTGTGTGGATAAATAGAAAATATGAAAATGAAAAGGCCATTTTGCCCCTTGATTAGGTCCTCAATTCACCTTCAGTACCCTAACTCCTGTTTTCCTTCCATACCCCTTAATCCATTTAGCTGATCGGGCCACATCCATCTCCCTTAATGAACTGGCCTCAACAACTTTCTGTGGAGGGGAGTTCCATAGATTCACAACCCTCTGAGTGAAGTTGTTTCTCCTCATCTCAGTCCTAAATGGCTTCCTCCTGTTCTGGACTTTCCCCAACATCAAGTGCACTTAACCTGCATAGTCCTATCAGCATTTTCTAACTCTCAATGAAATCCCCTCTCATAGTTTTAAGTTCCAATGACGATAACCCTGTTCACTGCGGTCTTTCTTCATGTACAAGTCCTGTCATCATAGGGATAAGGACTGGCAACTTTCAGCTGGGGGTCTTCCCATGCTTTTTGTTGCCACTGTACTTCAAGCTGCCAGAGTTCATGGGTTTGAAAGGTGCTGTTTAAGGACCCTTAATGAGCTTTCAGCAAGATGATGCAAACTCTGTGCATCAGTGGTAGAATGAATGAATGGGGTACCAGTCAAGCAGACTGTCAGTTTCTTGTGTGTTGTTGAGGCTACACTCAATCTTAGATTTTGATAAGACAGAGTGAAATGGGAAAGGGAGTTGGAAAGGATTTGGAAAGAAATCAGAATCAGAATTAATTGTCATGAACGAGTCATGGAATTCGGTGTTTTGCGGCAGCCTCATAGAGCAAACATTCATATTATAACCTTCTTACGACATTTCCATAAAATAGTGCATGAAAAGTGAGGCAATGTCTTTGGTTCATTGGTTATTCAGGAATCTGATGGCAGCGGGGAAGAAGCTGTCCTTTGTGCCATTGAGTGTTCGTCTTTAGGGCTCCTGTACCTTTTTCCCGAGGGTAGCAGAATGAAGAGTTCATGGCCTGGGTGGTGGGTGTCTCTGAGGATAGAGGATGCTTTTTTAATGTAGATGTCCTCGATGGAGTGAAGTCTGATGCCTGTGATATCACAGGTCAAGTTAACAACTTATCCTGAGAGTTGATGCCTTCAGACCAGGCTGTGATGCAACCAGTCAGAGGGATCTCCACAGTACACCTGTAGAAGTTTACGAGGGTCATCGGCGACATACTGAACCTCCTCAAAATCCTCATAAAGTATAGCCACTGGCAAGCCTTCTTTGTGATTGGATCAACAAGGAGGCTCCTGGACAGATCGTTGTCCTGGAGTCTCCACATTGATAAGTTGAGAGAATGAATGCAAAGATGTGGGGTGAGCGCAGCATGAGAAAATGGGAGATAAAACCAGTCAGTTGGAAGAATCCAATAAAGTGCTGATGTAGAAGGAGATGTTGGTGTTCATTAAGTACAGGAATTAAACACGTAAATAGAATTATCAACTAGTCAGCCAACTAGTTTAACAGCATTTATTGCAAGGTGCCTGACGTCATGAATCTCTTGCTGAGATTCAAGTGGTTTTGCTGAGATCAATGCTTTGAGGTGGTTTTGGTTTCTGCACTTAAACACAGAGCTACTTTGAAAGGAGTGGATTAGGTTCACTAGATTAGTTCCAGAGATGAAGGTAAATGAGATGAAAGTTTATTGTCACACATCCAAGTACAATGTACAAATGCTCTAAATTTCCTCTTGCTTACTACAACTACACAGTCACATAAAACACGCAAACAATAAATATAAATTAAATTGCCACCCACGAGGTAAAAGCAGAGAAGATATATAAAAGGATAAATAAGTATTCACAGTTCCACTTAGTGCAAACAAAAGTGATGTCACAACAGTGCAGACAGATCTTTGATCCAGGAGTAGTGTTCTGGTTAGCATCGTACAGGAAGGTACAAGAGATTTTAGGGAACACAAATTGAAAAAGATGCTGTCTGAGGAAGCTGCTTGGTTGGCAGTTAGTCGAACACCTTTGCGGCGCCAGTGATCAAGACCATGGTTCGAATCCCGCGCTGCCTGTAAGGAATTTGTACGTTCTCCCCGTGTCTGAGTGGGTTTTCCCTGGGAGCTCCAATTTTTTCCCACCATTCAAAATGTACTGGGGGTGTGGGTTATTTGGGTGCAAACTGGGTGGCATAGACTCGTGGAATGAAATGGCCTGTTACCATGCTGTATGTCTAAATCTAAAACTAAAGAAAGAAAATAGGCTCCTAAAACTGAAGGCAAGAAGATTGCAAAAGAGATTGACAGGAGAGATGCTCTGGGGCTGCCTCGTAAGTTTGTACATTTAAGAAATCAGGGCATTATCTGAGGATTAATGTTTCGTCCATTTCAATTCAAATGGGAAAAATCTCTTTATTCAAGGAGCTTAATGTTTTGGATTCTCGACCCAAAGAACTGTAGATATTTAATAGTATCTTGTTTCAGAGAGGTAGAATTTTTGGACAAGCAAATCAAACAAATGTGGGATCAAGTTGCAAAGAAGTTTTGAGGCACAGGATCAGCCACTGAAAGTTAGAGCCAGCTCAAGGAGTCACGTGTCCATCTCCGCATAACATATATGCCGGCATATAAGGAGACAAAACTTTAAAATGTCATCCCAAAACCAGCGGTCATCTGATAATGCCAAGTATAAAATCCAAACCATGATAGCGAAGTCTCGGCACTCCCCTGTGCCAGGTATACAACACGAATCTTGACTGCAAAGTCTCAGTGCTGCCACGCAAGGCCCAACTGCCCAGTTTGAGTACTGTCGGCTCTGTACGGGCTTTAATCAGCCTGTTGAATGGTGGCTTATTTTAAAATATGCTGATAAAATTTAAACCTTTACTGGGTAATATGCCTTTAAAATATTGTGACACCATCACTCCATTGGTCAGTGGTAAGTGCCAGACTTGGGGTAGTCTTATACAGCGAGGAAAGCTCAAAACGTACGTTATAAGTGGAAATTCTGGGGGCTCTGGTCTCTAGTCCCATTCTGTACACATGCCATTTCTACAAAAAGAATTCACTCGATAGAAATTTGAGGATTTCAACAATAAAATTCCAAAAATAAATATTAAAACCACTTGATCATCCAGTTTTTATATTTTACACAGCTTGCCCAAGGAGCTTCAAGTGAGAGCCTCCAGGTGAAATGAAATCCCCCAGAGAGGATGATTCCTGGCTGAACTTTGCCAGCAATGAGGGGCAGACGTAGCGACAACAAGAAGACACCTCGTGTGCGCAGCAGTCACATCTGTGGCAGATTAATAGCCAAACACTAGAAGGGCAAACCACGCCATGCCACTTAAAGGTTTAAAATAAATAGCAGGCAAGCAAGGACTTCTTTTGTATTCCTGGTTGTTGAGAGCTAGACAAAAAGTTAATGGGATCAATGGCAACCCAGCAAATGAAAAGAACACTATAAATATAACCTAATTTCCCTTGAGGTTTTTGTGTAAAACTAAAAACAGACTAAAATATCAAGTTTGCTCTGGGGTAAAGCTACAACTGGCACTGGCATTTAAAAAAAATGACAGCCTTCTATTATGTTGACTTAACTCTATTGTAATTAAGAAATTAGATGACGAATTACACTGGACAACAAAGATTCTACTTCCAGAACACTTCTGAGTGTATTTGATGGGATTTGGGTGCTGATCTTGAAAAATCACCTTAAAATGTTCATATCACTGACAATATTTTTTAGATAGAACCTATTTTTGTGATTTCCTGTCATATTTTAAGTCTACTTCAAGCCTCCAAACTGTGCAACATGTCACTGAGAACTCATTTCCTGAATTTGCATTTGGGCCTCTTCCCCGCTGATCTTGGTGCAGTCGGTGATGAACATGGTGAAAGGTTTAGCCAGGACGATGTGACCATGGAAAAGTGGTAGCAGGGCAAATGGAATCCATCAATGCTGGCCGTCTATCAGATACTGAGTACAAACAACAATTAGCAGCAAAACATTTATAGGTCATTTGAACTAATGCAATGTGCTGGTATCGTGATGTGATTACACATGCTAAATACAAGAAAAGTTACGGTATCGTTTCTCCACTTTCCCCTGTGAAATTATCTTTGTGTTCAGCTTGAAGTGTTAATCCCCATTTTTTTACAGAAAGCAAACCTTTTGAAAAAAAATGGTTGCCCAGTGTTTCATCATTAATTTATGAGTAAATCCCATGTTGAGTAAATCTCAGATGTCACTCTGAATGGAAACATACACAACCCCAAACCCTTCATCAGATGCTTCAGGAGATAGAAGTCAGCAACTTTCTTCACCACCTGTTACGGCATCAGGGACAGGATTCCTATTCCAAATCCCACACAAAAGTGCCATCTGAGATTACTCAACATTTGTAACCATTGGTGCAAGTTGTTAGTCAAAGTTCGTCTTATCTTTTTATTCCTTTCCAACATCTCAGGAGCCTGGTTTTGAGCTCTGGGCTATCTTCTGAATTCTGAATAGGCTTCTGCATCCCCCCGAGATGGCTTCATTGCTGGATGGGAATTGGCAGTGGAATACATCTGGGGGGCAGCATGTTTTGCAGTAATGGGCTCCCCGATGGTTTCCCACTACCATGAAGAAGTTCAGCACTGCCAGGAACAATGAATGCATGGTAGATTCCACTGCTGAGTGGGAAGAAAAAAGGCCTCATTTTAAAGAGGGCAAAAGACTTCTGAAGGTATTGGACTGATCGTTGACACAAGCCAAATGGGTGATTTGGAATCTAAAGAAGTGAGATGCTCATTACTGGTCCTGTTTTCAAGAGACACTATAGCTAAGCTTTTCTCTTTTCCCTCTCCTTTCCTCTCTCCCCATTGGATTCTTCAACACTCTCTTCCCAACAAACGGGTTCCATCTGGTCTCTGTTTATATTATAATTCTCATCTCTTAGTCCAGCATTAGTAGCCTTTGTATTTGAATCATCCACTGCACCCTGCACAACTTATCTTTCACCACCCATACCTCTTTTTTCTTGATTCTCTAATCCTTTGTCTAGCATCCTCCATCCCTGTTTTACCTCATCATGATTCACCATTCCCACAAGGATTCTTTTGTCCATATCCCCAGTCTCAATATAGGGTTTTAACTTGAAATGCCAATTTCCGTTTTCTCCCACTGATGTTGCTCAATAGAGAAAGGTGAGGTGTTACATTTTGGGAGGTCGCACATACCTAGGACCTACACAGTGAATGGTAGGGACCTGAGGAGTGCTATAGAGCAGAGGGATCAAGGTGAACGGGAACATTATTCTTGAAAGTGGTGTCACAGGTAGATAGGGTGGTCAAAAACACTTTTGGCACATTAGCCTTTATCCATCAGAGTATTGAGTATTATGTTGCAGTGGTACAAGATATTGGTGAGGCTGTGTCCAGTTTTGGTCACTGTGCTACATGAAATATGTTGCCAAACTGGAAGACTTTTGAGGATGTTGTCAGAACACGGGGGCCTGAACCACAGGGATAGGTTAAGCGAGTCAAGCTTATTGTCATCTGATTGTACAAGTACAACCTGACGAAACAGTGTTCTCCATTCCTTGCCGCAGGCTAGGGCTTTTTACCTTGCAACACAGGAGGATGAGGGATTGCTCTTATAGTGACGTGCGAAATCATGGGAGTAGAACGCAGAGTCTTTTGCCCAGAGAAGGAGAATTAAGAACCAGAGGATGTGGGAGAAATTTGACAGGAACCTGAGGGGTGACCACTTAAACAGAGGGTGATGGGTCTATGCAACGGGCTGCCAGAGGGGATGGTTGAAGGAAGAAATAATGAACGTTGAAGAAAAAAATTGGAGGGATAGGTTTAGAGCGATGTGGACCAAATGCAGGCAAGCAGGACTAGTGTGGGTGGGACATCTTGGTTGACTTGGTCAAGTTGGGTCGGAGGGCCCCCTTTTAATTTTGTTTCTCCAGCAGATTACGTCAGCTTCAGCTTCCAGCATCTGCAGCCTCCTGTGTGCTTCATGAATAGGATGTGCTGGTTTTCTGGTATTAGAAGAACATAAGAAATAGGAGCAGAAGTAGACCATCTGGCCCATTGAGCCTGCTCCGCTATTCAATGAGATCAGGGCCGGCTCATCTCCACCTACCTGCCTTTTCCCTATATCCCTTAATTTCCCCTACTTTGTAAAAAAAAATCTATCCAACCTTGTCTTTAATATATTTACTGAGGTTGCCTGCACTGCTTCAATGGGCAGAAAATTCCACAGATTCACCAACCTGTGGCAAAAGCAGTTCCTCCTCATCGTCCTAAATCTACTCCCCCTAATCTTGAGGCTATGCCCTCGTTCTAGTCTCACCCACCAATGGGAACAATTTAACTACCTCAATCTTATCTGTGTCTTTCATAATTTTATGTTTCTATAAGATCCCCACTCATTCTTTTAAATTCAAGTGAGTACACCCCCAGATGACTTACCATCACAGTGATACATTTTTACATCCTGTTTATGTCATTAGTTCCTATACCAGCTCACAATAAGATGGCAATATCTAGAACAGTGGTTCTCAATCCTTTTCGTTCCATTCACCTACCACTTTAAGTAATCCCTATGCCATCGGTACTCTGTGATTAGTAAGGGATTGCTTAAGGTGGTAACATGGGTGGAAAGAAAAAGGTTTGAAAATCACTGTTTTAATTGTACCTAATTGACTCGTTATGTGAACGGTTTCATGACTCCAAAGGAAATGAGCCAATGACAATTTTTCTCAAGCAAAATATTTCAGTAACAATTGGGTCTAGAACAGTGGTTCTCAACCTTCCCTTCCCACTCACATCCCACCTTAAGCAATCCCTTACTAATCACATAAACTTGGCATATGGATTACTTAAAGTGGGATGTGAGTGGAAAGAAAAAGCTTGAGAACCACTGATCCAGAACAAGGAATAACCATGGGCCTCTCCTTTATCAAAAGAACAGTTTGCGTCCAATCACAAATTTGTTAAAAACAGATCCTGATACTGGCTTACATTCAATTTCAATACATTCAAATTGAGTCAAATGTGGTCAACAGGGCTCTTAACTTCATAGTTCACATTGACCCACAACTCTACCTGCCTCTTGCAGTTTTTAATAAAAGTTTTTTTTGTAATGAGACTATGTGTGAAAACCGCTTTGACCGGTGTTCACAAACCTTGCACTTTGCAAGTGCGGTCTGTGAAAGGAGCACCACAAATAAAAACTCTTCACAGACCTGATTGCCTGCGGGTGCTCAAAGGAGCCACATTCCACTGTCTAAATTCGCAAAGGAAATGAAGCAAAAGGGTTCAAAGGTTAGATAGCCAATAGCAGCAATAACAACTTGTATGATGCAGTTATAATGCAGCAAGAACAAAAAAAAGAGAAAAAATTCTTAAAATTTGTCATTATTTTGCTTCTTTTGAAGATTTGAGCATAAGTGCCGATAGATTCATAGCTGAAAGGGAACACTACATTGAGGTGATGGGTTCACCGTGGATGAACAAGGATTTGAAGATGACATGTGTAATCCCAGTCTCCACACACATCATTGAAATGATGGGGGATATTCAGGTGTTCCTCTCACAGGCGGATGTTGGTTGATGGTTGACAAAGGCTAAGCTAAATATCAGTGCTAGCCAAATTCTCCCCGTTGCCTGGCCTGGCAAACTAAAGATAAACACACCACCCATATTTTAGATCAGCCATGATCATATTAATGGCGGAGCATGCTCGATGGGCCATTTTTGGCCTACTCCTGTTCCTACTTCCTATGTTCCTATAACTCCTTGAGTAATTATACTTTAAGTGCAAAGAAAATTATCTGGACAAAAACAAGACTGAAAATGGTACTTCTGGGATCTCACACTTCTACTAGAAACTCATAGATTGAATAATTGTGGCTCCAGCACTGGAAATAAAAATTTTATTTAAATATCCTTAAAGGTTTGACAGTTCAATAACACACATTTTTGCAGGATCTGCGATGCTCTTTATAAAGGCTTCAAATTGACAGAAATATATAAACACTATATTTCATTTTATTCACAAGGATCTCAGGGTTGTAAGTTGTGTTGATAATAAATTTGAACTTGAAAAATATTGGTCATGATGCAAAGGCTTATGCCCTATTTGGACATGTTGCTTTCTTGCCTTTTAGATGAGATCCCAAATGATGAGCACTTCTGCTCTTTCAGGTGGTCCTCAAACCAGGGGTGGGGGGGGGAGGGGTGTGGGTGGTGGTGGGGTTCTCCCTTGTTCTCCGGCTGACATCTAGCCCTTGATTTGCATTCAAAGCAGACACCATTCATGGGACCTTGCTGTCCACCGCTGGGCTGTGAGATTATTATTGTTCGATGCATTTGTGACAGTAAATGATTCCTGGCAGACCAGGCGACAATGAGAAAATCATTGGAATAAAGAAGGCCACTTTCTTTCATAAGCACTTCAACGTTCAGCCTCCAACACTGCAAAATTACCTGCAGCTTTGAATAGTTTGATTCTCAAACTCCTGCTCTTTATTGGATTTGGATGCATTCCATTTAAAATTCTCAGCTCCACAGCACTTGTCTTTTCACAAAGCTCACATTCCTACTGCCTCCTCCTGCTTTGCAATGCAATTCAAATACTATCAATTACTCAAAAGGAACCAATTTCCCAAGTTCTTGCCAAGGTTAAACTCCCTGTGAACCAGAGGAACGCTGCCAGAGGCTGTACACCTTTCTGCGTTGCCCCATGTGGCCTTCCTCAATTTCACTAGCAGTAACCACTGCCCTCCCATTACTCTTTGACAGGCAATATATTTTGTTGACATTCCCATAATTAATTTTTTATTGGGTAAATGCGAATCCCACCGCAGAGACTGAACGCGTATTATGTGGAGAACAGTGAGGGTCGGTTCCAGTATGGAAATGCAGACAATCAGTCACGTTCACCACATGAAGCGCAGATCCCTCCAAGGAGACCTTTCCAGGATTGACGAGAGTTATTCTCACCAATTAACAACCACTTTAGCGATCATCATCCGTCAAGGTTGTGAGAATTAAGTTGCTTCTTGTAGCTCAACGAAGAACCTTGATTAAATTGCGACAGTTCGGCCGACAAGGTCATCTGCTTTTGTTTCATGCAATGTGCCTCCAGGCTGTAATGAGATTATTTTTTTTCTTTTTGCACATCAAAGAAATTAACCACGGATCTTCCGTATTTGTATGTTAAACCACGAAAATAAAGACTCATCTTCCAGCCATTTAAATGCTATGTTGCTGAGATGTGACCTTTTCACAAATTCTGGAAAAATAATCATAATTGTAAAAAAGCTCTTTTGAACACACATTCAACTTACAAAGGAGACACCAGAACTGCTTTTCCGTTTGTAAGTGACTCCCTACCTTCCAGAGTGGCCGTTCACACAAAACTCCAAACATCCATATCATACCGCGCGTTTCGACAGGCTTTACGTCCTATTTGTTACCCCATTGCTGTGGATCTAAACTGAACTGCAGGCGTTCAATACAAATATCTAGGGGTGGGAGGCAACATTTTGGAATGGGAATGAGTCCCTCTTCCCCATTACGATCTTTTTACACAGACTGTGTTCCGGAAATTTAGGAATAATTTCCTGGAATGCAATGGCTGTGTAAAAAATAAACATAAATAATGATTAATCAGTTGACTAGAATTCCTTGGCTTGGTATTTCTGCCCTCATCAATCCTATCTTGTCCTTACTCAGTCATTCTCCAAACCACCTTTCCTTTCGAAGGAATTTTACAGTATTCGACTTGCTGTACCAATGCTGTTCCTGGGGTCCTTGCACTGTCAACGGCTACAGTGGTGTCGAGGCAAGGTGTGGCGGACCATTAAAAAAATCCTTAGATTGAAGCAGACGTGAATAGGAGGCTGGTGCAGAAACATAGTTTCTCTTGCTGCCTTACCAGCAGAGTGTTTCCAGAATTTTTAGGTTTTATTTCAGATTTCCAGCATCTGCAGATTTTTATTTTGATGTTCATGAATACACTGAGGAGGCAGCCCATAGAAGATGACAAGCGGAACAGCCAAAATTATTAAGTAGAGCAGTATGCATCTGGCAAGGACCACATATGGAAGAGCCTGAACTGAGGTGCTCCAGAGAACATCACAAGTACAATAATTGTCAGGTGGAGTAGCTTTGAATGGCTCGGAGGGGTAGAAATTCAGTTGCTGAGACCTGCATGTTCTGTGTCTGCAGTCCACTTGTTCCGTGTCAGAGTCTGGGTCCTCATTGTATGTTTCATTTCAGGGTTCACACCGCGTATTCCATGTCTGGGTCAACATCACTTGTTCGGTGACTGGGTCCACACCATATGTTCTGTGTCTGGGTCCATAGTGAACGTTCCGTGACTGGATCCACAGCGTACGTTCTGAGACTGGGTCCACTGTATATGTTCCCTGACTAGGTCCACAGCGTTTGTTCTGTCTGGGTCCACAGCACGTGTTGTATGTGTGGGTCCATAGTGTACATTCTGTGTCTGGGTCCAGAGGGTACGTCCCTTGCCTGTGTCCACAGTGTACATTCCATGCCTGTGTCCACAGAGCAAATTCCGTGTCTAGGTTTACAGTGTTCGTTCGATGTTTGGGTCAACATCGTGTGTTCCACGTCTGGGTTCACAGCACACGTTTCATGTCTGGATTCACACCGCGTGTTGCATGACTGGATCCACTCCCCATGCTGAATTGGTCTTGGGATTGAGGATGCAGTTTAGAGTTATCCACATCAGAAAGACCAGTGTCACACGCTGTCCAGAATTGGTAACATCGGCAAATTCCACTCCCTGGTGAAGCAGGTGAAAGTTAATGATTACCATGACTCAAAACAGCTTTTGTTTCAAATAAAGGGATATATTTAATTCCTAGAATTTATATTTCTCAGTTGCTAAATTGCCTTTTAATCTGTTGTCTTTAGACAATTGGTCCAGTCTGTTGGACTTTATCCAGCAATTTAACCATTATTCGGCACCCGTTGAAATTCCACTGAAATCTATCAAAATCAAATGTTAGAGGATAAAAGGCATTTATCTCCCATTACTAAGCAGACAGCCCTCTATATGGAAACACTTTATTTTTAAGCTCTCGGTTCATGAACGCTTGGCTGCTGACCAGATATTGTCCACTGGAGACCAGTCAGATAAAGCCTTTAGTCAACATGGTGTGTTAGCAGCTCTTAAAGTCCATCGCTAAAATGAGACAATCATCTCTTTCCCTTGGCTTCCAGAGGTGAAAGCCAATAATCGAGAACCACCCACATGTTACACCGACTGGTTCACTAAGTGAAAGTCATTTTCTTCCTGCAGGAAGCAGCTCCATGAGATCAAGAAAGAAACTGAGGAAAATGATAAGGCAATGACCAGTATTTACTCTCTGAGTTTTGGCAGGACTCCATTTTTTCACTTGAGAAAGAAAGGCAAATCAACCAAGCCCCATTCATTGTACATTGGCAGCAGAGCTGAACTGAGCAAAGGACACTGAGGTAGGCTCAGAAAGTTGCAATTGGATGGTAAAAACACAATGCTGGAGAAAGCTGGCAGGTCAAACTGTGTACTTTATATAATCAGAGAGAGATAAAGCCCAAATCTTTGCTTATGTACCTTTATCTTTGCTATTTAAAGTACGCTGTTTGATGCGTTGAGGTACTCTAGCGCTGCATTTTTCGCAATCCCTGCATCTTCGGACTTTCAGGTTTTACTGCATTGGATGGTGTCAATCTTCAGCTTTCCGAATGCAGACAATGGAAAAATGAGATTGAAGTTTAAGAGGCTCTTTGATTGTGTAGGGAAAGATTTAGTCAGTGAAGGGGAGAAGCTGTGAAGGAATTTTAAAACTGCATAAACTGTGGGATAAGTTTTTTTTAATTTTTAAAACATTTAGACATGCAGCATGGTAACAGGCCATTTCAGTCCATGAGCCTGTGTCACCCAAATGACCTATCCCCACTCCTCCTGTATGTTTCAAATGGTAGGAAGAAACTGGAGCCCCCGGGAAAAAAAATCCACGCAGACACAGTGAGAACATATAAATACCTTATAGACAACGCAGGATTCGAACCCCGATCCCAATCACTGACGCCGTGACAGTGAAATGTACAACAGGACTCCATGCCTTCAACATATTTCAGGATTTCTGCAGAAAATTCCTCTTTGCTCAACAGTAACCAGGGCAACTCCTGGACTCAGCTATTATGCCCAAGAAGTATTTCATCGGCATTCAGAACATCAAGAAGTTAAGACCTAAGTCACGTGGGTTAAGAATGGGTCTTCTTGATTCACTCGTGTCACTGGATGAAGAGCCTACATGAAAACAGTGACCTGGAGGGTGGTTCCAGTGAGGAAGGAAATGGGCTGCAGCTATCAATAACCGGAGGATTCTCTGACACATGAATTAACAAGGTGACTGGCCATGAGGGAAAATGGGAAAATTCCATTGTACCATAACGAGAAAGAATTTCACAGTCAGCCTCTCGTGTCGCCAACAAGGCAAATGAAATGAGAGTTCAGGGACCGGTGCTGAATCTGCTGGCTCATTTCCAGATTCTGAGTCGTCATATCTTTTGCGATGTTAAACATGCAAAAATCAGCATTAATTTTAAATTAAACTTTAGAAAACCTACAACCGCATTTCAGAGTTTAAATTTTTTTCTGCTGGATCATACATCCAAAGTCATTGCTGTGGTGTCACAGACGTTCTGTTGGCAATGGAATGCTGCTTCACTGAATTTGCTTTTTGTCCTGGCAAAGGCATAAGAATGCAAAATGGCTGCCAATGGTGCTGCTTGCAACTGCGACTGCTCGAGTGTCCTTGCTGCGGGACAGGACAGTTATTTAGTTTTTGCACTGTTGGGCATAAGAACATTTCTCTCACATCTATGACCAGAAGCTCTGCCCATCTCCTAGTGTTGCATGCCCAGGAATCGATCCCATTGAGACAGATTCAATGGATAATGACTGATCATCCCCAGTGGATCTGCAAACTTAAATTGGTGTCAAATTGACATCAGTAATGGCTTGCATAAAATTGTGATGTGCGGAAAGGAGGTGTAATAAAGAGGAAAGTTTGGAGATAGGAAAGGGGAGCCTTGAAAATTAGACCTTGCTGTATATCGACGTGGGTGTGGGTGTAAGCATTAGGTCACAAAACAAGCGAGAAGGTATCAATAGCCCTTTTTTCATATTGGTTAACCTGTAAACTGGCCAGTCAATGAACCAGTTAAAGAAGGTGTTTTTGCCGTTCACTGGTTCTCTGCGTCCTTTCACATTCACCAACAGGCATCCCCAGGGAGAGGGGCGCCTATCCTCCATCCGCTAATTATGATCTTGTATTTAAACAAAATTAATGATGCCTAATTAATACATAATTAAGCATTATGTACAGCACAGTATGAGCCCCTGGGGTTGTGCTGACCTATATAAACCTTTATAAATTTATAAAAGACCATAGGAAAGTGGTATAAAGCACATAGCTGCACAATTTATAAAGACAGCGAGAAAGTCAGAGATGAAATACAGATATTGAGTGACGGCAGACCTGGCCTCCCAGAATCCTATGCAGCAGAGGAACCCCTCCATGAGTGGTCCGTGCATACAACCCTTTCTCTGCTGCATGGAATTCTGGGAGGGCAGGCTTGCCATCGCTCAATGCATGTATTTCATCCCCGAACTTTCCCACAGTCTTTATAAATTGTGCGGCTATGTGTTTCATTGCCGCTACCACATTCTTACGGTCCTTTATAAATTGTTTTATACTGTGCTGTGCTTAATGCTTAATTATGTTATAATAATTTTGTTTAAATAAAAGATCATGATACATTGATCAGGATTTAGTAAATTGAATACAAAGTTTATACCTTCTTTTTAAATCTTCACATTCCTGCACTCATGCCAAAACGTCATCAACGTTTCACTACTTTGTCCCTGGATAGTCCATGTCTCTTTCACACTGGGCTAATCAGCAAGCAAGTGTCTGACGACCCCAGAGATGATACTACTTACCTCGGCAGTCCATCCCCGGCGTGATTTGATGCCTACCTGGCGATTAAGGAGCGTTCGTTAATCACTGGACCTTTAGCTTGTATATTGGCCGCGTTATTTACTAAGACAAGGTGCCAATGTGAAAGAGGCTAAGAACAGTCAGAATCCGATTTTATCTTGTTCATCAAAGAGAAGATGCTTCACATCCCCTTAACTCTCTGAATTAGAGCAAAAGAAAGGGTTGCTCCGTGGACTTTATACACCATGTTCAACTTCTGCACAAACTCGAGTGTGTTGCCGGGCTTAGCTAATGCTGGCGTGTCACTCCAAAGCTGCCCTTTTGTGCAGAGTGCATCATCGGGAGATTGCAGGAAGTGAGCAGCCTCCAGACGAAGGAAGCCAATCGCTGCCTGGATAAATGACATCATCCAATCACCTTGCTGAAGGATGGCAGGAGCACCGAGGCTTTCCTCATTAAGGCTTGCCAAGGGTGTGGGCTTGTGTAGTGCAGCTCACTGGAGGAGCTGGTAAAAATTTAATGCACTCTGTAGACTGGTCATGTCATACTTTGTTATGGCAAATAATCCCAGATGTCTGCAAGCACTAAAATGGAGCTGTAATGTTCTTCTCTTCTAACCCAGGCTGACAAGAATGATGTACGACTACCATTACCAGGAAAATATCACTTCAACTAACCCATGATCCGGCTCCGCTAAGGGTCATATTATCCAGGAGGAACAAATTATACTCCCAAAGTAAATACAAATTTTCTACATGAAATGGGTATAAAGCAGGGAAAGGGGCGATATGTTACCCCTGACAACACGCTGAAAAGTGACATTAGTGATAAACTACTTGACAAATCATTGCCTGACAGAGCGTTCTAGTACAATCAACTGCTGCCTTGGCCGAGCAAGTGTGCATTCAAGCCTGTAAACACAATCTTCTCCCCTCAGCAGCGAAAAAAAGACACATGATCCTTTATTTTATGGCGTTTACTGTTCTCGGGGGGGTGGGGGGGGGGTGCGAGAAGCTGTGTATTAAACATAAGGCATAAAATGAATCAGATCATACACATTTGCTCTAAATTACCTCTATTTCTTAAGAGACTTGCTATATGATTGCCTTAGGCTGAACAAAGAAACAAAGTATGCTATTGATGGCATGTGTTTGTACAGTTCAGACATTTCTTGCACCCTAGATCAGTTTAATATGCAAATGGCCTTTATAATTCTCGACAATTTGCCATATCCATGTTAGGACAAGCTGTACTCTCTAATTGAGCATTGATAAGAAACCATCCACTGATATACATGATATTTATGGCTGAGGCAGGGTGGCATGAAGATATGGGGGGTGGGGGAAGGGAGGGGGTAAATTTATGCAGGGTGTAAACTAATTACCTGCAGATATCCCAGAAACATCAGCAACAATGGCATTTTTTTACTAAATCTTCCCCATGAATTAAAGCAGTGAACCTGGAGAATCCCCAAGGAAATTAACCTTCCATGTGACTGCAGAGGCTCCAAGTCTATAGGTGGGTGGGAGACATGAGAGAGAATAGATCTGTTCAAGTCCACGCATTTTGATTTAAAGGCAGCTGCCAGTGCAATTTCCTGTATTTGAATGCTCTATGAAGAAGGAGAGGAACTGGAGCATTTAACCCTTCAACCTGCATCTGAACTCCATTTGCACAGACATTCTGTGTTAGAAGTCCCAGTGAAAGTTGAAATTTAGAGCACTTATATTTAGGTGGAAATGATTTATCAGAATTATGAGGTAAACTCCACTGTAATGGTTGCCTGTGAACAAAAAAAAAGTGACACATGCCTCCAAAGTCTCCTTAATTTTATTAGATCAAACCTGGATTTTAACCTGGGACATGTCTGGGTCACAATTTTTTTCTCCAATGGCAATGCGAATGAAAAGTGGTGAACAAGAATGGGAAATCGGTCTCAAGTAGCTGTTCCTCCTAGTTTGTCTTGTCACTGAAATAACTAAAAATCAAAACATGCCAGTCGTTGGAAACCTGAAATAAAATTATTTCCAAGTGTTTGGACTTCAAGTCAAGTCACTTTTATTTGCACGGTAAAGACTAGATATAATTTTTCTAGTACCATGGAGCAGATTTACATTAACATAAGACATAGACAATAAAAGTCCATGGTACATTATTCACATAGGTTCTGGGAATTCAGGGGCCTGGTGGCTTGGGGGGGAAAGAAAACTGTTGCCCAATCTGGACGTAAGGCCCTGAGTCTATGGTATCTCCTACCAGATGGCAGAAGAGAGAACAATTTACGTCAGGGGTGTGTGAAGTCCTTCCAATATTTATTGCCTTTCGCCTGCATCGAGTGTTGTAGATGTCCTTCATGGTAGGATGAGAGTCCCTAGTGATCTTTTCCGCTGACTTCACTGTCCTCTGCAGGGTTTTGTGGTCCGAGGAGGTACAGGTTCCAAACCAGGCAGTGATGCAGTTGCACAGAATGCTCTCGATACATTCTCTGTAGAATGTAGTGATGTTGGAGGGTGGGAGATGAACTTTCCTCAGCCTTCACAGGAAGTCTGGGCGCTGCTGGGCTTTCTTGCCTATGGAGCTTGTGTTAAAGGAGCAGGTGAGATTCTCCGCCAAGTGCACTCCAAGGAACTTGATTATCTTGGCAAGATCAATAATTTCAAACTTGAAATGTGAATTGTTTCTCTTTCTGCAGATGCTGTCTGACCTGCTGGATGTTTCCAACATTCTGTTTTATTATTAATGGCAAAAAACATTCAGTCTCTCTGTGTCAACTGTGATTTTCCAGTCCACCATGATTTTATGCTATGAAGACATTAGCCCCTTTTTCACTGGCGTCAAATGACGGCAAATCACGCCGGGGATTGACAGCCTCTACCCCTACTCATACCTCCTGCATCAGCTGATTCCAGTGTGCGGATTAAACCAGTGGGAAAAGGACAATTTCCATCCATTCCATTCGAAGGTGATCCCTGGGGAGGAGTTGTGTTCAGTGGAAAAGCAGTCAGGGTTCCGGTTCAAGGTGGCCCAGCGGAAACAGCTCAAACAACTTCCTATCCCAGGACACTGCACGGCCAATTCATTGGGATGCCAGTGGAAAAAAAAAGGGCTATTCACGACATTCAGCAATTTTACTTTGGACCCATTGCTATGGTGCTTAATCCCAGCACCTCAAATATTTGGATCATAGGAAAACTAGGCATCATTTCAACCCACAATCGCACTATTACCGCAGTCAGGGTTGGAGACTACCAAGGCTAAGATGTCACATCCATTTCTGGACAAAAGCACCTGCAAATGGTGCAGAGATGCTGCCCGTTTAAAAGCTTCCCTAACCATATACTTTTGTTCTCATCTGCCAACACTGCGGCTTCAGTTTATTTAATTTATTTTTTTGTTCCTTGTGCTTTCAAGGATGTGACTTCTACTAACTTTCAATCGGGACAACTTCTGTTGAGATTCTTCTGGGAGATGGGAAAATGGAGGAGCACAAGGGAAGCTCATCAGCAGCGTGTTATGTCTCATCGTTGCGATTCTACTCTACACAAGGAAAGAAATATAAATGCTGCCATCAGATTCAAACATTCTACACACCAAATGACACCCTGAATTGCAGCAACTATTTCAGTGGTCAGCGGCTGTTAGATTCCCAGGAGTCACACTCCTGCTCGACATGCTTTTTACTGAAGCTCGCTGGAGCAAGAAGTATTGGAAAACGGCGTGGACTATTGTGCAGCAAGCAAAGCCACATCACAACAGTAGTTATGGAGGCTAAGTGCCTTTGCTACTGGATTTATAATCTACCGATCAGGAAGATTGTTCGTATCCCCCTGCGGCACTGGAAAATTTATATCTAGTTGAATAAGTGTGGAATACAAGTCTGGTATCAGCAACAAAACCCATTAGTTTGTCAATTTCTTCTGGAGAAGGAAATCCACTGGCCTTGTGGCCTTCTCTACGACGGAGAGACTGGATGCTGGGAGATCCCTTCGCTGAGCACCTTCACTCTGTCTGCATCAGTGACAGGGACCTCCTCGTGGCCAAGCATTTCAATTCTGCACCCAACTCCCATGCTGACATGTCTGTCCAAGGCCTGAAGTACTGTCAAACCAAGACCACCTGTCAACTGGAGGAACAACACCTATTTTTTCCGTCCGGGCACTCTCCAACTGGATGGCATTAACATCGACTTCTCCAGTTTCTGCTAGCCCTCTCCCCCATTCACCCTCTCTTCCCATGCCCTCTGCACTGGAGCTATCCACAGGTTTGCTTTGTTAGATACAAGAGCGTTCTGATGTAAAAAGAGGATGCAATTGGTAACAAGTGAATATGATATGGTTACATATCATAGAAGTCCTGAAGTGTGCAAGTAATGACAGCACACATCAAGGGAACAGGTGAGAGTGTGGAACGTGCTGGAAGCCGAACTGGAGAATGCGGGCTCAATTCCAGAAAAAAGAAGCGATGGTTACATGGATGGAAGGGGCATGGAGAGCTAGGGTCCAGGTGCAGGTCCAGGCAGGATAATAGTTTGGCACAGTTTGGATAGGGTGAAGGGTTTATTTCTGTGCTGTAGTGTTCTATGGTTCTAGGAAAGCCCCTATGCGGGAAGGTATCACTCTGCCTTGAATCGCTCTTATGAACAGCATTGACCAGCCATGCTGTTACCTATCATAGCCAGATCAATTAAAATTAGAAAGTACTTTAAACACTCACTAGGTCAGGCAGCATCAGTGGAAAGAGAACCTCGGTTTTATTGATTTTAATTTACCCAATCAATTAATTAGTTGGCAACAAATGTGCTGTTGACCCCCCCCCATGAATATAACCCAAACTTCAGTAAACTTATTAGAATACTGTCAATATTCCTCAAATACCACTTTTACTGCTCAGTGTCACAAATTAAATTGAAGGAAACGGCCATGAAGTCTTAGTTTCTTCTTTTACTTTCCTTGGAAAATTTCACCAACCTGGAACCCTGGATCATACAGTGTGTGCCTTGTAGAACACTTAAATTTAAATTGAAATTGAAATGCTTTTAAAATATAAACATACAGCATGGTAACAAGCCATTTCATCCCACAAGTCCGTGCACACCCAATTTGCCTACACCCCCCCGGAACGGTGAGGAGCTCCCAGGAAAAACCCATGCAGACACAGGGAGAACGCAGAAACTCCTTACAGAGACCGCGGGATTCAAACCCCCATCCCGATTGCTGGCGCTGTGAAGGTGTTGCACTAACCTCCACACCAACCATGCCGCCCTTAAAAATTATTTTAAGTATCGCTCAAGTATCGCTCCACGAGACCCATTTTTTACCATGAAATGGCTCAAGCCAGTGGCCAGGCTGGAAGATATGGCACAGAGAAAGAAAATCCTCTGTTCCTCTCTTAATGCAATGTGTTTAAATAAGTATTTTGTTGGTAATATCTTACCAAAATCCTTGGCAGGGGAGCAGGGAAATGAACTGAAGAACAGAGCAGGGAAGGTGAATCCCCAAGTTATATCAGTGGATATTGAGAAGAAGCTGGAGTTGTGATTGCAGCCTGGATGATAGTATCTTGAGTCTTTCAGATTGTTTGGTGGCAATATATATCAAGCCTCACCTGAAACTACTGAGTGGATCCACAACCCTTCATCTACTGCTCGAATTGTATCAGGAGAAAAAGAAATAGCCTGATATATGTGATGAACTAAGGCATAAAGATAATACCTGGTACATATAACATGACAGCACAGAGAAAGGTCCTTTGGTTTATGATACCTGCATCGACCATGATGCCATCTGCCTCCACAAGGTCCACATCCCTTTGTTCCCTACATATTTTTGGAAAATTTTATTTAAAAGTTTTACAAAATAGATACATACAAACTAAAATATGTATTAAAAAACCTTACTAACCCTCCCCCCCCCCACCCATCTCCCATCTACCTTACCCCCTACAACCCACCCCCATTCAAAGCTTAACAAAATACAATTATACCAGGTATTGAATGGTTGCTGCTTGGTATATCATTCCTTTACATCACTAATAAAAACATTTACAACATCCAAACCCATACATTCCAAATTTAAACTCCACATTTTAACAAAAAAAGGATAATTATTTTGCAAATTGTAAATGATCTTCTCCAAGTAAAGACATGATTGTATTTTGTTATGTTCCCTACTTATTCATGTAAAGAAATAAAACCAGAAAACATAGGGTTTACAGTTTAGGTGAAGAGTAAGAGGGTTCTGAGGACTTTATTTTAAACTTGGAGGGTTTACAATTGTAAATGGACTATCTGAGAAGAAGTTGGAGACAGACAGATACTCGCACAGCATTTAAAAAGTCGCGCGACAAGCACTTGAATCACGAAGGCATAGAAGGAAATAGATCAAGGGCTGATAGATCAGATGAATGTAGACAAGTACTTGATGTTCAGTACAGACGTGGTGAGTTGAAGGTTCTGTTTCTATGCTGTGTGACTCAAATATGTCTGGCAGGAGACTTTTTCTCTGCACAACATGTGTTGATTTCCCCAATGGTAGCTTGACTGAGCAGCAAAAGCAATTGTACCACACCAGGTACCTGGCTTGAAGATGCATTTCCAAGGCTTATTCCTGTCCACCGGGTTTGGTTGGCTGCTTCTTAGCCTCTGAACCAGCTGACTATGTGCTCAGATGGCACTATTGGAGCATAATATTCCCAACTACGTGAGAGGATGAGGAATGATTGCATTCCAGACGATTCAATAAACAGAGCTATGCTGTTCAAGCTGCACCTCAATTAAATGCCACAAAAAACTGCCATCCACCGTGTTGAGGTGTCAAGCTAACTAAAGCGAATACACATTTATTTTCCTGATATTGACATGATTAAAAGGCAATACAAAAGGAAGATCATTTTTTACGGGAACAGCATCCATGGATTGTTCCCTGATGCTGCACATGAGTACCTCATCTTGATTGTGAAAGGATGTCCAGGATGCAGAAATGGTATTCACGATTCCTCCATCCCAAATGTCTTGGAGATGTTGGCATTTTGAAGGAATGGGTAACAAGATGTGCAATTATTATTTCTAAAGGACTCTTTCTGCTGATGACGTTGAACAGAAGGGAAGTATGAATGAATTGCTTTCTATTTTAATTTAAAAAAAAATGTAGACATAGAGCACTTCAATTCAACCCTACGAGTCCGTACCACCCAATTTACACCCAAGTAACCTACACTCCCGGTACTTTTTGAATGGTGGGAGGAAACCGGAGCCCCCAGGAAAAACCCACATAGACATTGGGAGAATGTACAAATTCCTTACAGACAGTGAAGGATTCGAAACCCGGTCCCAATTATTGGCACTGAAGAGACAATTTTAAAGATGTTATTCAAAGTGAAATGGTGTCAAGGCAAGTGTGCAGAAGACATTTTGTGAAACACATTGGCTCTGATACTACTGACCTTGGCAGTTAAGTACCAGGATGAAAAATATCCCCCCCACCCCCCATAACGTGTTGGTCGTGCCTCAGTATATAATAGCAAATGAACATATTACTTTGTAAATGTTCATTGCCACTTTAACTATTGTTTGCATTTCTTTAAAAAAATTCTATATTCATAAATAGCATTGCTCATCAATAAAGCTACCAAAGATTTATAAAAAAGTAAAGTTGAGGCATGAAACAAGAATCTAATATACCAAAGATACATTATCAGATCAATATATCTCTCGGAACTTCAGCTTCAGAGCTGTGATTGTTACTACGATCAATATTGGTTTGTGTTTCTCCTTTTGGACACAAAGTAGTGGCATGTACTGTACACCACAACAGAACAGTCAATTTGCGTTCATGTCACTGCCAATGTTAATTGAGACCTTTATTTAGAACACTGCCCAAAAATACAAGTTTTTGAGATCTCCTGCCAGCTGAAGGAAATCATGAAAAAAATATGGGTGACAGGTGAGCCAGGAGGTGGGTTTGACTAGCTTGAGATTTGTTGGTGATTTTGGGATGTTTTAGATTAGTGGTTCCCAACCAGCGGGCCCCATGTTTCCATGGGGGCCGCGGAGACTTCCCAGGCCACTAAGGTCAGGGTGCGCCTGAGGTCATGTCTCGCTCATCCTCGGTGACCTTGGTTGGCATGTCCTTTAAGGTCACTTATCTCTGTGAAACAGGCTTTTTGATGCTGTTGAAGACAAAGGCACAAAAATGCATTGAATGGAGGCAGATCTCAGGGGGTGCATTATCTACAACAGAACTAAGGATGTGGAAACTGGTGAAGAAACTTCACAAATAGGAGTCTCATTAAAGTGATTTTGATTGGGAGTTTCTATGTTCAGTGAAAATATTGCTCAGTCATTGCCACTCATGGGCCACGGCATGTTAGGCCAGAAGCCAGGTGGGCGTTGAGAACGTTTTAGATGCTCAACTTATTTTCTTCCACAAAGCACATCTTGAACAAAGAAGGAAAGTGGCGCTGGAAACAAGGGTTGGGAATAATAGTAGCAATCATCACCAACTAGACGCTCGCTCCAACTCCCCCATCGCTTGACTTAAGCAGGTACTGTCTCTGGCGAGACATCACTCTCATCCTTCATTGGGCATGTTTACTTTGAAGTGAGAGCAATAAATTTTGCCTATCATTGGGCATTATGACTGGGACTCTGGCCTACTGATTTCTTGGCCACTGGCATCTCAATACCATTTCCATTTCCAGTTTCTCATAAAGCAACTGTGGCTTCAACCCTCTGCTTAAATTTGTAAGACTTAAAACTATGGTTTAACAATTCCCTTTTGTCATCCACTCCACATGGACCTAAAATTATACCATTAATCAAAAGCTGCTGAAGAAGGGCTCTTTCCCTGATTTATACCGTTTACATTAACACATTGAGGTGATCACTCATTTGAACTGCATGACTTTGATTCCTACCTCAAGAGCAATAATATCAAGACACAGCACAGAGGTACAGATTCTGCTTTGAAAAACAAGTAGCAGAGACCAAAAGGAACTCACCACAGGCAATTTTAATGTCACTCACCTGGAATGACAGAGAATTGTGAATGAGCACATCAGAGCCACATATGTTGGAGTTTGGTACCACCGATGTCAGTGGAACACCAGTTGCCAAGAAGCACACGACACAGTCAAGATGATACATAGGTACAAATGCCAGTGAATGAATGAATTTTCACCCATTGGAGACTTTCAGTCTGGATGCGAAATGTACTTTACAACTGAGTACACTGCAGTCAGGAGAATAATTATACACTATGGTGCAAATTCACAGAATAGAAATGACAAATGTGTCAAACTATTTGCGTCCACTGGCATCTGTTGACAAGTTCTTTAAACACATTTCTGTATTCTTGACCCTTGATGAAAAAAAAACATTTCATAGAACAATTTATAACATTTCCAAGTATTTAAGTTCTGTTGAAAATAAAGGAAATGTGAACTTAAATCGACTAAAGCTTTATATGCAGCCTGTCAAGTCTCGCTTTGTCTCAGTAGCAATCACAGGGAAAAGTGGCACCCTGAGTATCTCCATCTTGTTACAAGCCCAGAGGACTCCAAAAACCAGCAGCCAACCGAAATTCACCAAGACGATGGTTACTTAACAAAAAAGTCTTTAATTTTCTTCATAGATAATAATAGGATCAATATTTAATGTATTACTATTAACTTAACTTAATCCCCTTCTAATTCTAAGTGCACATGTATGTAATGTGTTTGTGTTCAGGAAAGTTTTTTTGTTTCATTGTCCAATTATTCACTTTTCACTTCTCCAAAGGTCTTTATTGGTTTCATTGTTCATTGGACACACACATGATCTCCTTCAATCAACCATTGAAGCGTCTTGCCGAAGAAAATTGACCTCTCGTGGGAGATAACTTTTCTTCTGCAAATAATTATTCTTTTTTCCCTTGATTTAGAAGAAACACATTAACCAGCCAAAGTCTCTGTAATTAACGACAGAGATTTATAATAGGCTGAACTCAGAACTCAAAACCCATCTTGAAATGGGGTTTTACAGCAGGTCTGCAAACTTGCGGTCTTTCACACCAACTGCTGCAGTAAACTGACCATCTCCCTCTCTCTCTCTCTCTCTCTCTCTCTCTTTCTCTCCCCAAAGAATGGTATGTTTTTTTTTTCTCTTTGTTTGCAAAACCACATGACCCCTCTTAGAGCAGCCGACTTCAACCAGAAACGTGGATCGCTGGCACCACTTTAGCAATAAAAGATTAATCAGTTTCTGAGCCTGGACATCTGTTTATACATGCTGTTCCTTGAAACACAATAGTCCATTTCAATTCTACAACATCAGCCCAATACAATCTACTTGTGATGTCTTCACAGGCACTCTTCATGGATTCTGTAAAGTCGCTGTAGACTTGTAGTCTTCACTTTGGCATAGCTTTTGCATTTTAAATGAGATGTCTTATGTGAAATATTAATGTCTCTTATGGAATATCTCTCTTCTTTGGCTTGGCTTCGCGGATGAAGATTTATGGAGGGGTATGTCCACGTCTGCTGCAGGCTCGTTGGTGAATGACAAGTCCGATGTGGGACAGGCAGGCACGGTTGCAGCGGTTGCAAGGGAAAATTGGTTGGGTGTTGGGTTTTTCCTCCTTTGTCTTTTGTCAGTGAGGTGGGCTCTGCGGTCTTCTTCAAAGGAGGTTGCTGCCCGCCGAACTGTGAGGCACCAAGATGCACGGTTGAAGGCGATATCAGCCCACTGGCAGTGGTCAATGTGGCAGGCAGCAAGAGATTTCTTTAAGCAGTCCTTGTACCTCTTCTTTGGTGCACCTCTGTCTCGGTGGCCAGTGGAGAGCTCGCCATAAAACACGAGCTTGGAAAAGCGCTGGTCCTCCATTCTGGAGACGTGACCCACCCAGCGCAGTTGGGTCTTCAGCAGCGTGGATTCGATGCTTGCGGATTCTGCCAGCTCAAGTACTTCGATGTTGGTGATGAAGTCATTCCAATGAATGTTGAGGATGGAGTGGAGACAGCGCTGATGGAAGCGTTCTAGGAGCCATAGGTGATGCCGGTAGAGGACCCATGATTCATATTATGGAATATAAACTAATACCTAAACCCTCACAATCTAACTTTATCCCTTAAAATACATTTTATTCCATAATTGTATTAACTTATTCTGTAACAATATATTCAAGAAAACCTCGGTGCTGTTCACTGCGGTAGGTTTGCATCTAAAAGGCACATCACTCTCAAGGGTCTGGCCTTAACAGGAATGTTTGTGGCTATAAATATCAAAGTTTACTGAATTGCTTTCCTATTGGTGGTCCTCTTTCCCCAGATCAGAATAAGAATATGACTGGCCCCTGCTTCACCACTCCTAACGTGTCCTCTTTACAACGCCTCTGCACTAAACTTTGGCCACTTTATTTCTCCCACCGAAGCTACTTGACTCGCTGATTTCCTCCAGCCAGCTTCAGATTCCAACATCGACCATTTCCTGTGTACCTC
The DNA here is from genome assembly GCF_036971445.1 of Narcine bancroftii. Lineage (NCBI taxonomy): Eukaryota > Metazoa > Chordata > Chondrichthyes > Torpediniformes > Narcinidae > Narcine > Narcine bancroftii. The sequence goes on along the minus strand of NC_091482.1, from coordinate 22,644,064 downwards.
CAATTAAAATCAATGCCTGCCATTTATATACATCATAGCAATGTATTTTTGACACCTAAAAAAGGCATGGTGGGAGTCAGACAAAAAGTTGATGAAACAGAACCCCCAACCATCCTCCACTTATACTCCTTGTGAGTTTGAGGGGGATGGGACAGGGAGAGGCCACTTGCAGGGAATAAAACAGCAAAGCTCCTTCCTCAGTCTGAGACAAAAAAAAAGATGCTATTCCACTGCCAGGCAGTGAGAGGTTGAGACTAGCGGGGAACAGGAGGGGGAACAACCTGAGAGAGCCACAGTAGTACAAGCTTACACAGGTACTGAGGAAAATGAAGGATTATGCAGCTCGGGAAATGCTTGGCATTTGTGAGAGTTGGCAAAACAAGGGCCTATAAATGATTAACCAAAACCAAAATGTACATATGAATATGTCATTACAAATGTGAAAAGACTACACTGTTTTTCTTTTTATGTATGCATTATTGTGAACAAAGTTTATTTGAGGGGGGGAAAAAAACCCTGGGCTCACAGATAAAATTCGCCCAAGTTGTCAGCTGGGGAATTCGACAATTGCATCGGAAGTAGATCACAGTTTATTTGTCACAAAATAGCTAGCACTATGAGAAAGGCCCTTCTGCAAGGAGGCCAGCAGATTATCTCCAACATTCATACAGCCATGTAGCGAGCACAATTTCAAAGTACAAGATTACATTGAAAACAAAGGATCGACTAGCGCCGAGCAAGGGCAGCATGAGGACACTGTTATGGGATTTGTTCAGGAGCCTCAAGTCATCCAGACTGGAGCTATCCTTGCCTGCGCAGAGACCAGCTGTTCAATCAGGCTGTTATAGAGAATGAAAACCAACTGAGGTCCAAAAAAAATGCATTCTGTGGTATTAATAGCTTGTGGAGTTCCATTAGGAAATGCTCTCTACTATACTCCCACCTTGTCCACCTTTGGGTCTCCACTTCAAACAAACAACATACACATCAGTGAAAGTGGCACAAAGGTTCAGTTTGACAGGGGTGGGGGGGGGGGAAGAGAGAGAGAGAGAGAGAGAGAGAAAGAGAGAGAGAGAGAGAGAGAGAGAGAGAGACAATGTATATGTGTAAAGTCCCTGCAGATTATAAGATTAAGAGGTGATCCTCTCCAATGGAAAATTATCAATGGAGCTGGCATGGCATATATCTCTTGGCTGAGGAATATAGAACAAATTGACACAGCCTTATTGTAAGAGGGCAGTTCATTTAAAGGATTGTAAATCTTAGAAGTCTGAATCCCAGCAGCCATGTCAATGTTCAGGACTCAACTGATAAATTTTCAGACACAAAATTAACCAAGGAAAGTAAATCAACTAAGACTCACTGAAAAATGAAGCAAACCTGCTTCTCATCCTAGTTTTTATCTTAATTTTTTTCTGAGGTGCTATCATTCATCTTTTTCTATGGCCACAAGTTGGAAGATCGTCGTCTTGGGGCTCCGACGAGCCATCCGAGTAGGGCCACCAGATGTTGAGAAAGCCAAGCCTTCTTTCATGCGTGGAGCGTTGAAAGTATCTGAGCAGTGCTTGTGGTTTCCTGCCAGCCCAGAGCATCCTGGACCTGTCACTCATGTTGTGGAAGGATCTCCATCCTTCAGTTTACTTTTCTGGTTAAACCACAAGATGGCACAAAATTCAAGATAACTGGTTCCCCCTTCCTAAATAAATTGACTCCTCCGGAGAAGCATACCAAAGATGATCTCCATTACCCGAGTAAAGAAAACATGAGGCACACATGCGCACTCGCATGTGCACTCTTGCACGCGCACTCACAAAGCACAAGTGACTTTGCCCTGGAAGGAGCTCTGTCATGAAAGCTAAAAGAAAACTAATAAACATTCTGGTTTAATAGCATGTACTTTACCTGTCATCCAACAGCTCATTAACATGTCTCACCTGAGTACCCATTCCCACAGGTCACTTTGTTCCAAATGACAAGGATAATGCACATGTCAACAAGCTGACAGACATAACTGTTCTTTAAGGATGAAAATGAGAGCCAAGCAACTGTTCTTATCTGTGAAACATGTGTACGTCCATCATCTAAATGAAGCAGAATGCCATTCCTCAGGAGAGCACTTTTTTCATTTCCTGACTTTAAGAATATCAAACAAGCACCATTTGTCTTCATATCAAGCCGCATATGCTTGAATAATTAAGGGAAACTTTTGAAATGCCTGATGAAATGCAAAGGAAGCATTTCAGCCCATAGCTGCGTTTCAATCTGGACTGGAGTCAGAGCACCAAATATTCTTCATGACTGTTTCATGGCTTTCAAAAAAGAGGAAAATATGTAGCAAATATGTTGTCCCCCTTCAGGGATCAGCTTTTGTCATAATCCACATTAAACCAGGATAAACCCACCATTGAAGGCTTTAATCCAATTCAGGTGATTATTCGAAAGCCACAATATGCAGGTGGATGTGATCCCTTGTATCTTTTGTGGTCTTGTCAACTTTGTGTACACCTAATGTATCTGATTTCTCAGCAATGTGTAGCAGAAACAAAACTCTCAAGCCTGTTCCATCACTCATGATGCCTCCCTCAACACTATACCTTGATTTTATTAATATAATTTACTCATCAATTTCTATTTTAAATAAACTTGACCTCTGCATTACACCCAATAGAGAATTCCAAATAGTGACCACTCTCTGCGTGAAGAAATACTGTATCTCCTCAACTCAGGCCTACCTAATGAAGGGCTCAAGCCTGAAATGTCGGTTATGCATCACTCTCTTTGCTATATAAAAAGTACACTGTTTGACCTGCTGAGCTCCTCCAGCGTTGTGATTCCAGCGTTGGGAATCACTCTTCAACAGCACCCATGTGAGGTCTGCGCCCTAGGCAGCTGCCTAGTTGGCCTAATGGTGGCGTCTTAACATTTACTTGTAAAGTCAATCAAGATATCTGCAGACTTTCGAAAGTCCTGCCCCTTATTTTGCTGCTGTCATTCCAGACTCCCCAGCTGGTGAAATATCCCCTGTCAGAATTTTCATTATGATCTCTTCCCACTCTTCTGAACCGTCGAGATTATAGGCCTGGTCTTCTCAATCTGTCTTTGCACTCTTCCTCAACAGGAAGAATCTTTTTAGGTAAGGAAACCAAAATTGTGCCCAATATTCCAGTCTCACCTGAGACACAAATAGAAGTATTCAAATTCTCTTATAATGAAGGCCAACCTCCAATTTGCTGTCCCAAATTGCTGGTTGCTCTTGAGAAAGATTACAACGGTTTCACTGTAGCTAATTATGACCTCCTCCTCCCATGCTGCTGTGAACGAGACTGTAAAATTCCCCCATAGCCTTGTGTTCGCTGGATTTCTCTGGCATTTGGAACCTTTGGTACGGACCCGAAGGGCCTGTTTTCTATGCTGTAATGTTCTATGCTTTTTGATGGCAATTACATCCTCTTTTATATATGTGCGTGCACCCTTGGACTCTCTAGTGAGGAGCAAATGCAGGATCTGGGATAGCGACCAACCACACAGGGAAGGAGCATCAACAGTCAAGTGGACTATGGAGAATGTGGCAATTCCGCTCGTCATCTGACAGAGTAAAGGAAACGGAGCCATGACTTTTGAAAACTATTGACTTGTTTTCCAGGACTCAGTTCAAGATTTTTGACAAGCTAATGCTGTTATATGAAACAGAGCGATTAGGTATGCTCTGGGAATAAGCATCATTTCTCCCTTTCTCGCTTAATTTTCTGTCTTTGTGTTACAGATAATCCGGTGAAATGCTTTCTTTCCCCCTGAGAACAACAATCACCCACCACTTTACGCAAGTGACCATTCTTCGTGCACAGTCCTGAATGGCAGTTTTGGTTGGATCGTGAGGCAATAAGAGAATTGAGCGTTAAACCTGTACCATGCACACATCCTTCTAAAGGAAAATAAGCAGACTGCGCTCAGGAGCCAAAACCCTGGGCAAAGTTTCTCTCCGCATCTCACAGACCCCGAGGTCGGCCGTAGGTGGACAATGCTATCCAGGGAGCGATTCATTCGATCAGGGTAAAAGTACCATTTCAGTAGTGAACACCATTATTTTACAAACAGATTTCTGGACAACCTTCCCGGAATTATTTTTGACAGGAACTTTGCTCTGGCCGATTTCCCTAATGTGCTCGACTTGCATAGTCAGAGGAGAATAATGAGTGGAGTAAAGCATGTGCTCAGTGCCAATCTTGATCTATATTTTCCTGCGAAGTACACATTTGAAATTCCCATTACACTCTGAAGATAAAGTAGTAATCATTTGGGATTTGCAAAGTACTTGATGTCACATATATTTGCAGATTACTGCCTAAAATGACAGCTGAATAAACAATCTGGTTAACACTAGCTTGAGCCCCCAACCAACCCAACAACCAACACAAAATGTGCAACTGATTATTAATTCTAATTATTCATCTTTATTTATGGTGCACAGCTGTTCAGACTCCTTAAGTTACAAAAAATGTGCCTTGAAGTACAAAATGTTCCCATCATAAAGATTGCCTCTGTGTCCCCTGTGGTAGATCCAAACAATATATTGTCCTGTTGACAGCCTAAAATTCTGCATTTGACTGCGTTTATAGGCCTTGGAGTCCCTTTACACTTTAAATATGAACAGCACTTCGATAATGGACCATTAAATCTGCATCCCTCAGACACAGCAGCACCAGTCAATTCCTGTGATTTAATGCACAAAAGTGCTGGAGAAACTCAGCAGGTCACACAGCGTCCAGAGGAAGCAAAGATATACAACCTACATTTCGGGCCTAAGGTATGAGCAAACTGCAGGCAGGCAGGCGCCTGAATAACACTTTGGGGAAGGAAGGAAGAAGGGGCCAGGGGAGGAGCACAAACCAGCAGAGAAGAGGTGGATACGGGTGGGAGGGCAGAAGATTTTTAAAAAAAGCTGAGGAGTGATGGGCAAGGGGTAGCACTCTGAAGTGGAGAGGGAAGAGGGTGGGGAGCTGGACGACAGGGATGGGAACAAGAGAGTAACAGGGGAGGGGCCTAGCAGAAACCAGTTAATGCCGTCTGATCGGTGAGTGCTCAGATGGAATATTAAGTGTGGTTCCTCAAACTTGGCAGTGCATGAGATCAAGTCACCAGGGGAATGGGGTGCAGAACTGGTTGGCGCCTCCTATTGCACTGGACAGTGTTCAATGAAGTAATCTCCCAGTCTGCGCCCAGTCTCTCCGATGTATAGGAGGCCACAACAGAAACACCAATTGCAGTAGATGACCCCGGCAGATTCACAAGTGTTGCTTCACTGTTTGGGGCGAGGGAGGAGGAGTGGACGCAAGTGTAGCATTTCCCGTCATCAGAGAGCTACCCCCAGCTTTTTTACTCTTCTGCCCTCCCACCCATATCCATGTTTGACCTCTTGTCTGTTGGCCTGTGCCCCTCCCCCACCTTTTCATTCAGGCCCCTGCCTGCTTTTTGCTCATACCTTGACAAAGGGCTCAGTTATCTTTGCTTTGTATGGACGCTGAATGACCTGTTGAGTTTCGCAAGCACTTTGGTGTATTAAACTACAATCACAGCGTCTGCAGACGTTCTCGTTTAACTCAATTTTTGTGATTGTCAAATTCAATTGAGAAACCTTTGTGAAACAGTAAAGCTATTAAATCCCATTGCTAAATGTGGAGAATGCACATGGCAGTAGTAAATCTGGTCAATTTATTAAAGGCAATTTTTTTTTAGGCTGTGATCCAAGCTTTTACCAAGATATATATTTGTTGCAGCTTTTTCTGAGGCACAGTAGCTGCAATTTGGTTCCACCAGCTTTATTGTCACTTTTGTTGATAATTTGACCATAACCAGCTTTGTGCAATTGCCTCCAGGGCTGGTGCCAGATTATTTTGTGCCCTCGGCCGGGTTGAGCACAGGGTGGGGGGAGGTTCTGATCAGGCTGAGGAGGGATGGGGAGGGTGGGGGTGCTGACCGGTGGGGGGGGTTGCAACCCCTGATGTGACGTTCATCGTGCGCCGTATCTCCTTCCTCCTCCTTGCAGACTAACGCGAGCTTATAGCACATTAGTCACAACCATGTCATTCATGACGCAGAGGTGCTGGAGCTGTTGGGAATCACTCTTCAACAGCACCCATGAGAGATCTGCGCCCTAGGCAGCTGCCTAGTTGGCCTAATGGTAGCGTCTTAACTTTTACTTGTAAAAAATCAAAGTGGTTAAAGCATTGGGCATTGCTGTAAGGGTCATTATTCACACTGCTCAACAGCTCATGGCAACATGAAGGAAGCCATTTTGAATTGGTACTCTCAATTCTCAAAGGTAGATGACACTTAACCATACATACTATGGGACCTACTGCCAGATGATCTTCATTTAGTGCACAGGCATCTGCAATATAGGACATGGATTTCACGCCTTTCATCCCAACATCAGCCAAAGTTTAAGCCTTGCCTCCGTTGTGGTCAAATTCCCCCTAATGTTACATGTGAGCGTTACATATGATAAATCTTATTCAACTATTCCGAACTCCCACCACTTTGACTTGGTTTGAAAGGCACAGTTACTATTTACTGAGAGATTTTAAAGGAGCTGACAGTAAGCAAAGAGTGAATGGTATGTTTAGGGATTGTCCTTTTGGTTTCTACGATCTGCAGCATTTACGCAGCTCTGAAACAATTATGGGAAACGAAAAGAAAAATAGTCTCGGTTTCCCACTCAAAACAATTCCGCAAGATTGTCGCTGGGAAGAGTCTGCTTGTGTGAACATCCCCATATATGAACATCAGATGCGAGCAGGACCAGTAAGCCGGTCGATTGTCGAAGCCTCCAGCAGTGTCATTGTTCATTAACGCTAACTGCTCAGGACACGGAATCACAAAGATGAGGTGACAATGGATGGTAAGACTTTTGAAGCCACTCCCTAATCTGAGCAGAAGCAATGGAAGATATTGGGGGAGGGGGGGAGAGAAAAAAACTGGGAGAAGGTTGCTTGTGTAATTGCAAATGCAGTCAGTGGCTCGCAAGACATAGTAACGGGTGACACTGCCCCCCAGAAAATTGTACTTGCACTGACTGTTCCTCCTCTGACCTTCAGGGATCAATGAGCTGTTTCAGTTGAGGACCTCAGTAAATTTAATGCAACATGCATGGAGGAAAATGCTTTCTGCCTTAATTTATCATTGTGTTCACGACTCAGAGAGCCTTGTATTGGACTGAAGTATTTTCCTCTTGAACTTCTGTTATTCATTCAAAATGAATCTCAATCCTCCTTCAAGATTTGCTAAAATCTCAGGTTCCACCCATTGTGTATACAACGATGGGTTTGCCCTTGAATAATGTTGATGGCCCATTCCAGGTCACCTGGCTGAGTTGATCACCAACGGCCAGATCTACCCTCGTGGCATGAGTGACAGAAGAACACTCAGTAACTCTGAAGCGACTCTCTTTCTCCCATACCGTTAGAGGCACTGGCGACACTAATGGCAACTCTTTCACTGCCTTGTACTAATATTACACGTTCTGTACTATACATGAAAATAAAGAAATCTTGAAGGTAACAGAGCCCTACATAAGACTTCAAGTGTTGCAATGAGGTATCAGCCGTTGAAGGAGGCACAGCTATCCTCCCAGAATGAATATCAAATGCTGGTCAATACAAACAGCTTTCCTGTGCCACTGAATAAGTGAAGGTTGTCCACTCTTCTCCACAGCTTTATTTGCATTCCCTCAATGTCTATTCATAGATGGTAGAAGCTCCTCGTGTTGGTCTGCAGAGAACTGAAGTATTAACTTAAATAGCAAAGGCAGCAGACACTGGGGTCATAGTGCGATGGAGAAACTCAGCAGGTCATGCAGCATCTGCAGGAGGTTAAGGGTGACAGAGATTTCCACGGATGCTTCAAGCCCTGCTGAGTCTTCTCAGTTTTTTTTTAGTCCAAGCCCTTATTTAAGCTCAGGACTACTTGGCCAACTCACTCACCTCACTGCAGCAAGACCAATTGACAGTCTATATTGAGGCAACAAAAACCTTCTTTGCAGACCTTCATTAATTGATCAGCCACCTGCGACCAAAAACGTGCAGCAGGTGGACGTGGGAAATCTGCCATCTCAGTGCTTCCCCGTTTCCTTTCTGCTCGACTTCAGTGAAGGCGAGACTTTGGACGGTCTGATGGTCATGCTTTGATAGGTCTAAGGGGGAAGCAAAAGCAATGTTCCTCTGCACCACCAGGCCACCAACTCCATTCAACATCACATCCCTCCACTTGACTAACACACCAATTATTGTTGACTTATCACACCCATGTTCTGCTACCAACAACTCCCACCATGGTTTCATAACCCCTCCACATTCACAACTCTATTCCCACCACAAGTTCAATTGTATCGATACGCAACACATCTGCTCTTCATTACTGCACAGAACAGCACCATTCCGCACTACAATGTCACCGTTCCATCACAATACTACTGCTCTATTACTGCCACCTCCCCAGCTCCTTCAATGTCACCTCACCATTATCATTGCATTGTCCCCCATCACTCAGCGGCCATCCCTTTACTGCCATCTCTCCGCTTCCTCCAACCGCCTGATGTTGATATATCCTTGCTTATCCCCATTTATTCCCAGATTCCTTATTTTGCAATAAAGCTGTGTGGGGGGGGGGGGGGGGGGGTGGTGGAGGAGGTGGAGGCCAAAAACTTGGCAAATTGAAATTGCTGCCAAAGCATTTACAAAAATAGTTCCCCAGGGGACTGTGCTTCCAGCAGAGATTAACTTCTGATTTCAACAAACTGTGCTTAAAGTTTTAAATTGAGAATAACATTAATTCATGATTCCAAAGTAATACAAACATTGCAAATGGAACATTTACATCTTTTTCATCTTATTTAAGTGGCATGCCAAGCTGATATAGCAGAAAGGCACTGATGGAGCAATTTTAGCACATGCAAACAAATAAAGAGAATAATCCATGATAAAGCAGATGATACATTTATCTGTTCCAAGAATGCCAGGATTTCAGATGGTCAAAACAGGTGGACTTTACCTTAAAGTTAGATTAGTTGAAAAACAACAAATTCTGTGCCTTGTTCATGACAATAACTTCTGATTTTGATTAAGTCAGGAGCGTTATTCCATGCTGAGCTAGCTCCAACAAACCCTTTAAAGCTGGCCATTACTGTCATGGTATCGACCATACCCACTCAGTGTTGTGCTGTCCATATCTGTTGCTTGTCACTGACAATGCCCGTGTTCACTGTATTGATAATGCCCTTTAGTCAACATTGACAATATGCTTCTTGATCACTGAGTTGATCTTGTCTATTGGTCAGTGTGGACAATACTTCCTGATCATTGCATCGATACCATCTGCGTTCTCATGTTCTGTTCGTTGCTGTTGACACTCATTATTGTGTTGGCAAAGTCTTTTTGTCACAGCCTTGATCAGCTCCACTAGTACCCTGCATGGGTCCCAACTATACCTGCCTGTTTGTGGGTTTTGTGCAGTAAAACCTGCTCCAAACCTACACAGCCAAGACACCACCCAACTCCCCCCACCCCCCACTCTTGCTCCAGTCCATCGATGATTACATTGGGGTGGAATAATGCACCCGTGATGAGGTCATTAATTTCATCAATTTCACGGCCAATTTCCACTGGACCTCAAACTCACCTGGTCCACCTCCGATAACACTCTCCCTTTACTGGATCTCTCTGTCTCTAGCTCAGGAGACGGACTCTCCACTGACATTCATTACAAACCCTCTAACTCCCTGGAATACTCGTCCTCACACCCTGTCCCCTGCAAGGACTCCATCCCCTTCTCCGTCTCTGCCATATCTGCTCCCAACATGAGGTCTCCCAGCCCAGAGCCTCTGAAATGTCTGCCTTCTTCCACAAATGTGGCTTCCCCTCCACCACTTTTAACTCGCCCCTCATCTGCATCTCCTCCATTCCTCGCTCATCTTCCCTAGACCACCTGCCCCTAGAAACAATAAACAAAGAATCCCCCTTGTCCTCTCCTACCACTCCACCAACCTCCGCATTCAACACATTCTCCATCAGAATTTCCGGCACTTACTACAGGACCCCACCACCAGACATATTTTTCCTTTTCCTCCCCTCTCATCCTTTCATAGGGACCACTCCCTCTGTAACTCCCTTGTGCACTCTTCCCTCCCCACCCATCGACCCCCCCCCTCCTTCCGGCACCTTCCACTGTGGTTGTAGGAAGTGTAATACCTGCACCCACACGTCCTCCCTCACCATGGTCCGAGGTCCCAAACAGATCTTTCAGGTGAAGCAACACTTCCCTTGTACCTCCAAAGAACTCATTTACTGCATCCAGAGGGTGCCCAATGATCGGGTTTGAATCCCATGCTGTCTGTAAGGAGTTTGTAGGTCTCCCTGTGTCTGCGTGGGTTTTCCCCGGGGGCTCCGGTTTCCTCCCACCATTCAAAACATACCGGGTATTGTAGGTTAATTGGGTGTAAATTTGGCGGCATAGACCTTTGGGCCAAAATGGCCTGTGAACGTACTGTATGTTTCAATACAAAAAATTAAAATAACATTTAGATCGAACAAAGATCAGTAGAGAAGAGAGAAGGTAAGGAATCATGAGTTGGAGAGGGATTCAGAGAGTGAGAGAAAGAGAGCAAGAGAAAGAGTGTGTGTGCATGGAAGAGAGAGAGAGAGGGGGGAGGGAGAGAGAGAGAGAGAGAGAGAGAGAGAGAGAGAGAGAGAGAGAGAGAGCACGCGTGCACTGGAGGGACTCAGCAGATTAGACAGCATCCATGAGGAGATATTGGAAAGTCAACATTTTGAATTGAAACTATTAAATAAGAAGAACCTGGGAGAGGAGCTGAAACGTGATAGGGACGGAATATGTAAGAGGTGAAATCATTTTGAAGGGAAGGTGGAGGGAGAAACAAAAAGTTAGAAAGGAAGAAAGAGAGAGAAATGGAGTACAGGAGTTGGTAACAAGAGGACTGAAACAGTGGATCAGATGGGGGTGGCGGATTTCCTAAAATTAAAAAACTGAATAGCCTGACATTCGAAATTTCTAATTTTAGGTAACCCCCCCCCCCCCACCGCCACCCCAACCCATCTCTGTTTCCATTTCCTCTTTACCTATTCCGCTCTGACTTTTTTCTCTCTCTTTATCTTTTTTTTTCTCGCCTTTCATGGCTCCTTCCCATTGGCTTTAATTTGTGTGGGAATTTTATATGGTTGTGTATGGCCAGAACAGAGCAGATTGGGATTTTAATGTTGCGTCTCAAGGCAGCAGTGAATGGTGCTGACTGACTGTCTGCATGAAATGTGGATGGTTGGCATGTCTCCAGTCATAGTTTGAGAGGATTTAGTTTCTCATTTGTTGGACTATAAAACCTGCTCTCAGCTGATCCAGGAGGAGAGATTTTATAAATTCGCACTGTCAGCGTTGGTGGGCCATGTGAGTTTCCTCCTTTTAAAGTAAAGTTGATGAGGGTTACCAGCTTGGAATGGATGAAAACGGGCTTTGGATTGAATCACGCCGACCTCCTCCTCTCCCCACCCACGGAAATGAGTTCACTCCCATTCTCTCATCTGCCACACATTTACAAGCACATCAAACTGCACGCAAAGAATGCAGAGATATACAAGTGTTCTAAATGTTCGTTCCTCTGATGTTTTTCCTGACTTGCTTGAAGCCGTGTCCAAGGAGATTAATCTAAAATTCCTGAAGACTCCTGAAAAATCCTGGAGGCAAACCAACTGTCTGCACTGAACTTTTGTGACCATATTTCCCATATGTGTTCTGGTAAACGACGTTCAGTGCCGGAAGCACAAGTTCAAATGTCTACACCATTCAATATTATCAACATGTGTGCCAATGAATTAATTAGTGTCTCCAATAAATCCTGGCACAATTTACAGACAACTTACTGCCACTGCTGTAGTTTTTTTTGTGTGCTCCTTGGCTAAATTAAGCAGATTTCTGGCTAATACATGCATTCCTTCCATTACTTTCCAATCCTACTGCATTTTATGGCTATTTCAGACAAGAGCTTTGCATAGATCATTTATTTTCAGGTCGACAATAAACTCCAGAGGGTCGTTAACTCTGCCTGTGACATCACAGGCGCCAGACTTCACTCCACCGAGGACATCCACATGAGGCGGTGTCTTAAAAAAGCAGCCTCTATCCTCAAAGACCCCCCTCGCCGCCCTCTTCACTCTGCTACCTTGGTACAGGAGCCTAAAGACGAGCACTCAATGGCACCAGGACAGCTGCTTCCCTGCTGCCATCAGATTCCTGAATAACTATGAGCCTTACTTTCCGTGCACTTTTTAAAAAATTTCTAGTAATGTTGTAAGATGGTTATAATATGAATGTTTGCTCTGTGATTCTGCTGCAATACAACAAATTTCATAACAATAAATCCCGATTCTTCTTATATTTTTTCACCAGCTCACCCTTTCAGAGCAGATTCCCAGCGGCCCTGATGGGTTCTTTGCATTCCTACCGATTGCGCACTGTTTCCTGTACAGAGCCGGGAATTTGCATCCCACAAATTCCTGTATCATCCATTTGGTATCCAGTACAGTTCGGATTAGTCCGTTCTAAATCTCAGACATTCCTGGTCAGTCCATGCTGGTTAGCCCCGTCAGTAATACTACATCCTACAGTTAGCCCATCTCCTCTGTTTGTCTGTCTGCAACTGGATCCACAATGTCCTCATTGGCAGACCCCAACATCCCCTCCTCCTTGAAAGGTAAACAAGAAAATCTCCAGATGCTGGGGTCCAATCCAATACATAAATATGCTGGAGAAACAGCGTCCATTGGAAGTAAAAAGAGAGTCAAGGGTTTTGTGCCTGAGTCCTTCATCCATTCCTGAATGGATGCTGTGTGGCCTTCTGAGTTTCTCCTGCCCTTTTGTGTGCATCACCTCCTTCTTGCTGACCATCAAAACAGGAGCATTTCAAAGCTGCATGTTTAATCCCCTGTTTGCCTCCTTCTTCACCCACAATGCCCAGCTAAGTTCAGCTCCAATGCAATCTATGAATCACATGACAAAATTGCCCTGGTCGACTGGATAAGAGGTAATGCTATAGAGTGGAGATCAAGAATCTGGTTACATGGTGCCAGAACAACCACCTTTTATTCAACATCAGCAAGTCCAAAGAGCTCATTGTGGACATTAGAAAGAGTTTGAGGAACCTTGTACCTACTGACATTAGGTAATGTGGTTTTATAGAAACGTTTGCACTATGATTGCTGTTGCAAAATAACGAATTTCGTGACAAGTTCATGATTCTGATTCACACTGACACACCTATCTCATCCATACATAGACAATATTGTTCTGCAGAACGTTAGGGACACTTGGTATGTTGTCAAATACTAGTATCACACTTCTACAGGTAGGAAATAAACCGACTTGTTGCATCATGGCCTGGTTTAGGAAGCTCAGTTGCCCAGGAACACTGAAGACAACAGAAAGTGATATCAAGGGCATCGGTGTGAGATGCTGCATCAAGTAGCCATCCTATCACACTGGTCCCTGTCTTGTTGCAGTCTTCAGGCAGAAGGGATTGAAGCCTAAAGTCTGGCACCTCCGGTTTCAGGGACAAAATTTTTCCAACAGCTATCGTGCTCTTGAACCTCCTTGTACAATCCTGACCGTAAACTAATTCAGAACCACCAAAAGATCTGTCTGCGTGATTGAGGAGTCACATCTTTTTAAATTCCAAATCTGAATATTTATTGTATACTTATTATCTCTTTCTCTGTCATGGCATATTGTGGTAATTTATACTGCTGGATTTGGCAAATATCACTTATCTGTATGGTTGTAGCAAGCAAAACCTTTCCACCATCTGTACACTGTACTTATGTTTATGACAAGAAACTCTCACTCCCCACCCTGCCATATATATATATATATATATATATATATATATATATACATATAAATATATAAAAAATATATTACATGCCTTCAACAGCTTGCATAGATGGAGTGTGGCTCTCAGTGGCATTTCCAGCAAGGGATTTTTCTCAGCTCATTGATACATGCCCAACCACCAGAAAACCGCACGAGTGGAAATTTGAGATAGGCCTCCTAAATTAGGGGCCTGGCACAATTAGGCAGTAAGATTTAGGCAGTGAGATCCGGGCTGCAATCTCCACTTTTCAGCATGAATAACTGGATGATAATTAGAAGTGGGAATGCAGTCTGATTATTCTTTACTTCTCATCTCTGGGGCTTGAGTTTGCCTGTAGCTCCTTCATGACTAGGCCCACAAGGAAGGGCTAACTAAGCACTAATCATGGAACAAGCCCATGCATTCATGGGGCATATAGTCAGGCTTCACACTACGCAGTGCCTACTAATTGAGCCATTGGGGGAGGGATCAAATATTAGATTTTAGTCACCTGTTACAGCGAGACAGTCCTGAGACACAAAATGGTATAATACATAATTCATTCTCAGAAATGGGGAATGATTCTACAATAAGGTAAAGCTCAAAATTAATGCTTCAGTGCTTCAGGCAATTAGCTTTAACTTGAGATCAAAATTTTACCAGAGAGACCCTGACTTGATTCTTAAGGGACTCATTAATTCCCAGGTTACATGAACCTTGGAAACTATCTAATTCATGCTGTTCAGCCTTCTGATGATGGTGTGTCATATAAAAATTGAATTATCATTTCAGGGTGCACCTTTATGTTCAAATAATTCTTATGCTACTCCAACTCCACTTTGACTGGTCATCCTGCAGACTAATCTAGTCTTGCTCACTGTGATTAATTGAAATGTTCAGGGGACATCTGTAAGTTCTCATTGCTGAGCCTTTATTTCATAGAACATCTCTTGTAATTAGATGCAAACAAGTTGTCTTAAACACTGGGGACTCCAGCTTCCCACTACACTTGCTCAACGGGTAAAACATAGTCCATTTCAGATACAGTAAAAACACAAGGGTGGGGAAACTCAGCAGGTCAAGCAGTGTCCTGTATATAGCAAAGGCAAAAATACATAACCAATGTTTCAGTCTTGAGCCCTTCGTCAAGCCCAAAACGTTAGAAATGTCTTTTTACATTTGCTATATACAGGACTACTCTTTGCAGATGATGCCGCTTTAGTTGCCCATTCAGAGCCAGCTCTTCAGCGCTTGACGTCCTGCTTTGCGGAAACTGCCAAAATGTTTGGCCTGGAAGTCAGCCTGAAGAAAACTGAGGTCCTCCATCAGCCAGCTCCCCACCATGACTACCAGCCCCCCCACATCTCCATCGGGCACACAAAACTCAAAACGGTCAACCAGTTTACCTATCTCGGCTGCACCATTTCATCAGATGCAAGGATCGACAATGAGATAGACAACAGACTCGCCAAGGCAAATAGCGCCTTTGGAAGACTACACAAAAGAGTCTGGAAAAACAACCAACTGAAAAACCTCACAAAGATAAGCGTATACAGAGCCGTTGTCATACCCACACTCCTGTTCGGCTCCGAATCATGGGTCCTCTACCGGCACCACCTACGGCTCCTAGAACGCTTCCACCAGCGTTGTCTCCGCTCCATCCTCAACATCCATTGGAGCGCTCACACCCCTAACGTCGAGGTACTCGAGATGGCAGAGGTCGACAGCATCGAGTCCACACTGCTGAAGATCCAGCTGCGCTGGATGGGTCACATCTCCAGAATGGAGGACCATCGCCTTCCCAAGATCGTATTATATGGCGAGCTCTCCACTGGCCACCGTGACAGAGGTGCACCAAAGAAAAGGTACAAGGACTGCCTAAAGAAATCTCTTGGTGCCTGCCACATTGACCACCGCCAGTGGGCTGATAACGCCTCAAACCGTGCATCTTGGCGCCTCACAGTTTGGCGGGCAGCAGCCTCCTTTGAAGAAGACCGCAGAGCCCACCTCACTGACAAAAGGCAAAGGAGGAAAAACCCAACACCCAACCCCAACCAACCAATTTTCCCTTGCAACCGCTGCAATCGTGTCTGCCTGTCCCGCATCGGACTGGTCAGCCACAAACGAGCCTGCAGCTGACGTGGACTTTTTACCCCCTCCATAAATCTTCGTCCGCGAAGCCAAGCCAAAGATACAGGACACTGCGTGACCTGCTGAGTTTCTCCAGCCTTGTTTTTTTACTTCAACCATGGTGTCTGTAGAATTGCTTGTTTTACTTCCATTTCAGAGACCGATCTTTAAGCGTTGGCTATTCCGTAAAGCCATTAATCATGAAAAAAAGACATATACCCAGAATGTTGCAGTTTGATTAACTGTATTCAGACAGAGAACTATAGACCAAATTTAAAAAATCAAGTGGATTTCATGTAAAAATCCACAGTGTGACAACAGGACAGAATGAATTCATTTAATTGGATATTCTCATCGAACAAACTCATGTTCGTCATCAGCATCTTCTTGATAAGTCACTAATGTCGAGACAAGGTGGCCAATCTCAACGTATACAGCCATCCACGACGGAAAGGACCCCAAACACGTTTTGAGAGCTGTACCAGATCCAATTATCACTATTAAATGAGCAGAATCTTACAATCCCCAAACATTCCCAATTCAAATTGATATCAAGCAAAGTTATAAGTATAACCAATTTTAAACTTGCTTGTTTTCAAGTATTAATTGTGATTACTTCTTCAAGTACCATCCCATGCTGTAATCCCACAACTCATTGATTTATTTATTTTCAAAACATGATTTTTCTTTTATTTCGCTAATACTTCATTCGTACTGGTCCAGATACAATAAGCTGAACCCGGGCAGAATGTCATGACAAGCAATTCATGTGTTTTTCAGGATATGGTCCAGAAATGTTGTTGCATTCCCATCAAAGATCTGCAGTCTCAATGACAATTACACCAGCCAGACAATAACCAATCAATTCTGAAAGCTGTGTTTTCTCCCTCTGAATTCACACAAGGAACCCAGATTGCGGAGACGATCAGCTGTACTTTCTTTCAGTCACATCAGAAAAACTTTCCTTCTCCAAACACGCAGAAAGGAAACACAACTTGTTTCCGCATCCAACCATTTTCCACACACATGGATCTCGTTTACAACTTCTCAAAATAAAATAAATAACCTGCATAAATGATAACGTTGTTTGATTCTGAAAAAAATCTTACCTTCTCATCTGGGTCACTTTCACTGTCACACTGAAAGAAAAAGGGAAAAAGGTATTAAGACATACAGGTGAAAGGTTGGATTTTAAAAAAACCAGAAGAATGTTCATCGACATGGCCTGGTTTCTATTCCCCTCCCACCTCTAGCTCGAACATCGGAGTTTGACTAAAAAAAGCAATCGCACTCAAATTAGTTGCAAATTTCCCACTATTACTGAGCGCAAATCAGAACAGTGATTCAAAATAATTCATTCCCAAAATGACAGTGAAGTGCATCCTGGAGTGGTCACAAACTAATAACTTTCAGCGAACATCCCTGGGCAAAACGAATTTCATCAGCCATTTCCCTTGCCCTCAGTTGGGTGATTTTACATGTGAAATTGAGGAGCATTAAGGATTTTGCTTTCATAAAAACACCCGCTAAAGCAAAAGATACACATTGATTAAAGTAAAATGTCATAGAACTCAGCAGAGATATTTTCAGAAATAAAACACGAAAATCTGTGACATAAATGCTGGAGAAACTTAGTAGGTGTCCTTTATGTCGCAAAAAAAATACGTAACTGACGTTTCTGCCTTGAGCCCTTCATCAAGCTATGGAAAAATGTCGGCAGGTGTCTGAACAAAAGAGTTGGGGGGAAGGGGGTGGTTGCAAAGGCAGGAGGTGATAGGTGGAGAAGGGATGGGAAGGACAGCAGTGATCAGGGGGAGGAGGGATGGCTGGATGAAGGGAGGGAGAACTGGAAAAGGGGAAAGGAAGGGGGGGGGGGAGAGAGTGCCCAGATGGAAAATTAGGTGTTTTTCCTCCAATTTGCGGGTGGTCTTGGTGGTATAGTACATAAGGCGATGGACAGACATGCGAGTATGGAAGGGTGACACAGAACTGACTTTTTCAGCTACCATTCTTATGCACAAACTAAAAGTAGTTCTGAGGTTAAATAAACTTGATTTAAAACAAATCAATTGCTAATGCATATGAAAAATAAGAACAGAAGAAATTGGAGCAGGGGAAGATCAGAAGAAATTGGAGCAGGGGAAGGCCATTTAGTCCATTGAGCCTGCTCCGCCATTTAGTAACATCATGGCTGGCCTGACCATGGACCCAGCTCTGACTATCTGCCACTTCCACATCACCTTTAATTTCCCAACTATTCAAAATCTGTTGAATTGTGTCTTAAATACAATTAATGAGGCTGCCTCAACTGCTTTACTGGGCAGAGAATTCCACACATTTACTATTCTCTGTAAAAAGCCTCAGCTCTACTTCCCCCAAATCTTAAGGCTATGTCCCCTCATTCTAATCTTACCTGCAGTGGAAACAACCTCCATATCTGTTCCTTTCATAATTTTATAAATTTCTAGAAAAAATATCCTTCCAAACGTCAATGAGTATGATCCAGGTAACTGAATCTCTCCTCATAAACTAATCCCCGCAACTCCAGAATCAACCTGGTGAACTTTTTGTGCAGTGCCTTCAAAGCTAGTTTTTCCATTCTCAAGTAAGGAGAAAAAGAGAAAAAGGACCAGCATTTAAAAAAAATCCCCAAAAATTTCCTCAATGGCTGTTCACACACACACCCCCTGCCCCCCACCATCACCCACAAAAGAAACCAAAATTTACATCTACCCTAAATAAGTCATTCGGATAAGTGGGTAGAATTTTGGCCTATTCTGATCCACAAAACAGGGTAAACACAAACTAGGCCGTGGGGATTAATCACATCTAATTATAAACATCATTAATTAACACCACACCAAAGAACATGTCCTTCCCTTTGGATAGTGTTTTTCTAGTAGCAAATGTCCCAGGGCATTTCTTTGGAACATAGGTAAACAAAATTTTATTGTCAAGACACAAAAGGAGATATTAGAGCAGCAATGCAAAAGAGAGACTTTATGACACTTCATATAGAGGGAAGGAAAGGTTTAGAGTGGGAGTTTGAGAGATTAAATTCACAAATGCACTTGAAGAATTATTTGTATTCAAATTTTTGATAATGGGATTTTTATCTGTGAAGAGCACTGACTGGCAAGTGAAAAATAAAATATATTCCTCTAAAAGAAAATTGCATTAAAAATGAGGGGAAACAAATGATCCTTTCTTTTTTGGAAGGAAGTATCTGGGATTCTCAAACAGCAAGCAAAATCAATACTTTTAAAGAGGTGCTTGATATATTTGCTTATTTCTTCTGATAGAATGGAACAATTCGTATAAGTTCATTATCCATGCACAGAGAGATAATTTAGATTCTGCATCTTGGCGTGAACTCAGGAATAAGATATGGTAATAAATTAACATTTTCAAGTAATTATTACAAATGTAAATTATTGGAGTGCTCTGTGGATCTATCCCCAGAAGCAGGAAGGGACGAACAGTGGCATATTTATGTGTCAAACAACTTAATTAAAAAGTCAATTGGTCTTATCGAGTACAAGATACATTATAGATCATTGCTCATAACGGAGGGTGCACATATAAGGAGGTCACATGGAAATTTAATCAAGGTTCATATTATTCCCATTGGATTGACACAATATATGATGACATATGATATTCCAAGGGTCAATAACCATGATGTTTGCACCATCTATCACCTTCCATCCACTCATTAGAAAAATGCAAGAGTGTTTAATGGACCATTCAATGGTTGTCCTCTTCTAATGAAGAAAATAAAGAACAAACCTGATTTTATAGGCAAGCAAACTCATAATTCATCAACTGTCCTAACATGCTATATGCATCAGTAAACAATTCAGCAACAAATGTTTTTTTTTACAGGCAAGTAATTCAGAGGATATAACAACATGGACAAATCTTATTGAATAAACATAGCCCCTGCCATTGTTTGATATTTAAAAGTGATCATTAATTTCCAACCCAAACTGAAATTGGCAGATGATATGGCTTAACCTCTGAAGGCTTTTCACTGAGAACATCTATCTTTAAAAATAACTCTTACGGGTATATTTAAATTATTAGCCTAAAAAATTCCATTTAATAATGCTTCCAGGTTGAAGTTACAAGGCTTTATTTTTGGTGTTTTTTTTTTTAATTTTTAATCAGTGTTCGAAATATTTGCATTTACAAGTCTGGGGGAAAAAAAACTCCAGAAAAGCACCAGCTTTCTGTCTCCACAAAGCACGAAGAAGTTGAATTAAATATGAAAACCAAATGACAATCTTCATTGAAATCTGTCTCCTTGATCGCACATACCATCATCCATTTGTGACTTAGCATCAGGATTATTTTTGTAACGGACATGGAGATAGATTTGTTTCAGGAAATGTGCAAAACGGTCCTTATTGATTTAATATCAAGGATCACCAGTGGTACATTTTTGAAAATACTTAATTTAATCATGTAACTGCAAGTCATTTTCAGTTCTCAACCCCATTCTTTCCATCTTCAATTTTTTTTCACCACTGAAAAAAAAAACCCCACCAAAAGAAAATGATAGTCAAAATTAACATTTAGAAGCAAACTACATGAAATTTGAAATTCTACACGGTTTGTAATTTATCGCCTGTGCAAATATGTATTAATGAGTAAAATAATGTGTTTCTTGCCGGGCCTCTGGTCATACTTTTCAGGATTTTTAACTGTTAAAACTCGAGCATTAAAGGATTAATCTTTGGCTTGGCTTCGCGGACGAAAATTTATGGAGGGGGTAAATGTCCACGTCAGCTGCAGGCTCGTTTGTGGCTGACAAGTCCGATGCGGGACAGGCAGACACGGTTGCAGGGGAAAATTGGTTGGTTGGGGTTGGGTGTTGGGTTTTTCCTCCTTTGTCTTTTGCGTCAGTAAGGTGGGCTCTGCGGTCTTCTTCAAAGGAGGTTGCTGCCTGCCGAACTGTGAGGCGCCAAGATGCACGGTTTGAGGCGATATCAGCCCACTGGCGGTGGTCAATGTATCCTCAGCAGTGGCTGCCCTTTTCCTAATTGATAACATTCCACTTTATTCCAATATGTTTAGTGTTTAGTATAATCAATGTTTAATATTATTGGGTGGAGTTGAGTGTAATTGGAATTATTTAATAGGCCTTTGTTATTTTCCAACACTGAATAATCATTTGTGAAGGGACTGTCTCCATCAACTACCTGTTAAGCAGCAAATAGATTTTTTTTAAAATTCTTGTTTTTAAGTCTTGCTTCTGTCTGGCTCTTTTAACATCCATTTTTTTTTAAACCTTCCAAGATTGCTGCATTTCTCCAGTTCGGTCTCCTTGTGTTCCCTGGTTTACATAGTTTCAGCGCTGCTGGCTGATTATTCATTCGCTGAACTCAGAAACTCTGGAATTCTCTCCCCAAAGCCATGCCACCACCCCTCCTTCTTTTAAAAGACAAAGCTTGAAATCTGTCTCCTTGATCGCACATACCATCATCCATTTGTGACTTAGCATCAGGATTATTTTTGTAATGGACATGGAGATAGATTTGTTTCAGGAAATGTGCAAAACGGTCCTTATTGATTTAATATCAAGGATCACCAGTGGTACAAAAGCAATGGTTAAGATGTGGAGTTACTGCAGAAGGATTGACGCAGTTGTGAGATTTGACTTTACAGCTGGATTAGTTTGGATTGACATCATGGTCGACACAGACTTAGTGAGCCAAAAGGCCTAATTTTATCCCTAAATTTTACAATGCAAAGAAATATAAAATCAGTGAGCAAGGGGAAAGAAAGTAAGCAAGAATAGCGGAAGCAACATTTTGAA
Organism: Narcine bancroftii; assembly: GCF_036971445.1. Classification (NCBI taxonomy): domain Eukaryota; kingdom Metazoa; phylum Chordata; class Chondrichthyes; order Torpediniformes; family Narcinidae; genus Narcine; species Narcine bancroftii. The sequence goes on along the minus strand of NC_091482.1, from coordinate 22,622,204 downwards.
CTCTACTATGTAAATTGATTGGATTTATAAATAAATAAATTCTGTGTAAATATATTATTAGATTTATGGAAAGCATTTGTCATCATTGAACTTGCAAGCATCACTTTTCAGCAATTTTTTATCATGTCATTGATCTTATCTGATTATCTTTTGTTCTCTGCTCAACTATATTTTTGTTCAGTCAGTTTTCTCAGCTTTCTTCTCTTTTCATTCATTCAGGAGTTTTCTTACCTGCTAACTGTACTGAGAATCTCAATCTTCTCTCATCCATTTTCCAAGATACTGAGCAATACCCAGCCACTCAAACTAACAAAGGTATTTATTTCAGAAACAATTTACATTGAACCAGCAAACCTTCTCTGAAGAACCAGATCGCCTCCGCAAGTTTTATGTGGAAACATCGTCCACTGAGCAGCTGACTCGTATGCACAGTGGTCCCGTACCACTAATAGTATAGCAGCAACAACCAATAATATGCCATTTTAAAGAGCTGTATCTCTTCGATGAGTCTCGACAGTGTTTGGACATGAAAAACAATTGTTTCAACATCTGGCCTCACACAGAACAGGAATTGTTTACTAATTAATGATCAAGGATGAGGAACTTGGATGGCACCTCAAAGTGAGGGCAAGCAATAAGATGCTGGAATAACTCAGCCGGACAGGCAGCATCCATGGACAGCCATTTCAGGTCAACGCCCTTTATTGGGGATTTTCGTGTTTGTCTAGAAGCCAGTCCAATTGGAAAGTGTATTCACTTAACCTAGACCAGGAAAATGACCAAGGGGTGTTACAAGTGTTTTTCTGACCTTTCCTCCGATTTTGAAATCCTGATGAAACAAATGGAGTAATTCTATATTTTTAAAAATCTACATGGATAAATGGGCACTTTAATCTACAGTAAAACTGTGGACGATGGCCACTTTAGTCATTATTGGACAAAAAATGTTCTAAAGCGCTAAACAATTCAATATTGAATGTCTCTCGTTCACAGTTCTGTTTCTCATACGTAGGAGTAGCACAAATTTGCACGTTGTCCTCTTGCATATTCTATGTAGAAGTTTCAATTCCACCAGACTCACGTCATGTTATTCGGCTCGAGTATGAGTTTTTGATCAGTTCAGTTCCTGCAAGAGACAGCTTCATTTCCCGCACAAAGCCACTGGGCCGGCCAATCTGTAACTGGGCCATCAGGCAAGCAGGCTGTAAGGCTGGCATATGTTTTCCTTGCCGCCAACAGAAGATTGATAGACTTTGAGCTGGCCACAGTCAGAACATGAATGGCTCTGCCAGCTCTAGAGTCTCAGTTAGCTCAGAGGTACCAGCTCGGTTTCGGGCAATGCAGTGCTTGGGTGAGCTGCAGCCAGCTCACCAGGAATGAGCCACTGAATTTACAATCCTGTCCCCTCAAGAGCTCAACGTGCCAGCACTTAGAAGAGATGAATGATCCCCAGCAGCTCATAAATTATGAAAAGACAATGAAATGAATTGTGCAAAACACTTTGAAAGGCTGCATGTCTCAGGCCTGAACACAAATTATAGGTCGGGGAGCTGTACTCAGAAAAGGTAACAGATATGCAGGCAGATTATTGAAAGGAATAAAAGCAATCGGGTTGTTGTGGTGGATTACAGTACATTAATTTCCCCAATATCACCGAACAAAGATTTTGCTTCCGATACACTTTTGTGGATTTTGGGCTGCTGATCTCAAAGCCACCTTAAAATTTCCTATCACGGACAATTTTAAAAAAAAATACTTATTCTTGTGATTTCGTGTCATATTTCACTAGTATATTGCCCACAAAGCAAGCTGTTTCAGTGCAAATGTTCACGAAGGCCTGGGTATGCTTACTCAGGATAGAGGCAGACAAGCTATAAAAGCAGCTCATATATATAGAAGTTGTGTATTACATTGATATAGATTGAATGCATGATAATTCACATGTTCTTCAGACAATAGTGTGGTGAGTATACACAACAATAGCATTTATTATCTTCAGGAAGATTCAATACAGCAGAAATATCTCCTCCATGTTGCAACAGCTGCAATACATTCTGTTACATTTGTGGCAAGTATACACTTAAGGCTCAAAGACATAGCATGACTACACTTTTAAGAAAGCCTGTGACCTCTACATCGGTTGTAAAATTGGTGACCAAGACAAACCCTGGGCTCCTCACATTTGTGGCGCAACATGTGCAACCAACCTGAGAGCAATGTGTTTGCATCAAACATGCTAAATTCCATAAAAGTTAATTTAATGTTTCGCTAACTTCCTACATGAAATTATATATGAAAAATATGAAATTATATTTGTGCTCAGATTGAAGTTGTTTATCAGAATCCCCAATTTTCTTTCAGGAAGCAAACTCTTTGGTAAAAAAGTTGTTGTCCATTGATTTAACTGGAACCCTTAGTACAAGAGGGTTAGATGGGGTAAAATTTATTATGTGTCTCCAAGAGAGTTTCTTGTAAGACTACATCAGTAATCCAACCAGGAAAGACACAATGCAAGACCTTGTATTCAGAAAGGAGTCTAGACAGATGGGTTTCAGTGGGTGAGCATTTGGAAACGATAATCACAACTCTGAGTTCTAAGATAGTTAAGAATAAGTCTGGACCTTGTGGAAAATGTTAAATTGAGGAAAGCCAATTGCAATATTATTAAGCAAGAGCTGGGAGAGTAGATTGGGAGCAACTATTACTGAGCAATTCTACATCTGATATGTGAGATTAATTTCAAATCCAGCAGGTCAGAATTCAAGACTGGCATGTCCTCCAGAGGAAATAAGACATGAATCAGGAACCTTGCGTGACAAAAGGTGCTGTGAAGTTAGCTGAGAAGGAAAAAGAAAGCATACATGAGGTTGAGGAGGCTGAAATCAGACAGGACCCTCAAGGAATATAAAGGAAGAAGGAAAAAACAGGAGGACCAAAACGGACCTTGGCAAATAAGATTGAGGAAAATCCCAAGCCATTTTATGCATACACACTGAAGAAAATCAAAAGGGTTGTGGGGTGAGTGCAAGATCACTCAAAGACAAAGGAGGGAATTTATGCCTGAAGCCAAAGGAAATGAGCATAGTTGTAAATGAGTTCTTTGGATCTGTATTCACCAAGGAGATGGTTATGGAGGATAATGAGAACAGTGCAGGATACTCTAATTACCTTTGGGCATTTTGATATCAAAAAGCAGTAGGTGCTGGTCTATTGAAAGGCATTAAAGTGGATCTCCCCAGGGGTTCATGGATCTTACCCAGATTAGGAGAAGCAAGAAAAGAGATTGCTGGGACCTTGACAGGAAACTTTGTATTCCCTCCAGCCAATGTAGCCAATGTTGTTCCATCATTTAAGAAAGGCAAAAGGGCCAATCCAATAATTTAGAAGCCATGAGGCTTACATCAGTGGTAGGGTAGGTTCTGAAGGGGATTCTTGGAGTTAGGATTTGTAAAAGCATGAGCTCATTGGGGATAGTTGGCTTGGATCAGTGAAGAACAGTTTATGTCTAATATACTTGATTTTGAGGAGATGATTGATGAGAGTATGATAGTGGAATGTGTCAACATGGACTTTAGTGAGGCATTTGACAAGGTCCCTTGTTAGGTTGATATGGAAAGTTTAAGGCACATGGGAGCCATGGTAATTTGGCAGATTGAGCTCAGAGGGTAGGAGTGGAGGGGTTTTACTCTAACTGGCAATGTGTGACCAGTGGTGTTCTGCGGGGATCAGTTTTTTTGTGTTTGTAATATCTAAATAAAATTTAAAAAATACCATAAAACCTCAGTATCCAGCACCTATGGGGATTGGTAGATGCTGGATACGTGAATTTTCCAGTTGCTTGTGACTGCATGTTGCATGATTGCCAATCTAATGGCGAGACACACCAATTTTAAACTTACGGGTTTTTTAAAAAAAAACTTTATTTATTTTCTTTCTGTGATTTTTTTTGGCCAGTTGCTTGAATTCCAGATTACAGGGGTTTAGATTGCAGATAACACAAAAATGGGAGGAGTTGTGGATTGTGAAGAATGTTGACATAAATCAATTGGAGATATGGGCAGAGAAATGGCAGACAAAGTTTAATCCGGACAACTGTGAAATGTTGCACTTTGGGAGGTCAAATGTGAGGGGAAAGTACACAGTAAATGGCAGGACCCTTCAGAGTTTTGATCCACAGAGGGATCTAAGGATGCAAGTTCATAGCTCCCTCAAAGAGGCAACTTGTTAATTGGGTTGTTAATAAGCATGAAGCATGCTTGCCCTAGTTAGTTAGGGCTTTAAATATAAAATTTGGAGAAGTTGTTTTGCAGATGTATAAAACTTTGTTCAGGCCACATTCAGAGTTTACACAGAGGCTGTTAGATGTCTGGAATGGATTGGCAGTGGCAGCAGTGGAGCAAAGACAAAAGTGATGTTTAAGAGGTATTTAGACAGGCACATGAACATGCAGGGAGAAGAGGTAAATAGATCATCTGACAAGAGATGGGATGAGTTTAATATGGCATCATGATCAAGAGAGACACTGATGAGCCTGATCCTGTGCTAAGGCGGCCTCCTTTGGAATTGGTTATGCTGATCTATGTTAAACCAATCTGTATCGTCTCGTCTTACTCTATATTCTCCTCTTGTCTCACTTAGTTTTGGTGTTTAGGTCAATGTCTTCAGCATGTTTCTGTTCAATAGAAATTTCACACTGTAAGTATTAATTGCCTTAATTCTTTAAACCTTTATATATTCAGGACAGTATAATGAATGAGATCCATTGTCAATACCTTACCAATAATCTTGCATCGTGCATTACCTGCATGCTGCTATTCAGTGAGTACAATGAAGGAGAAAATCTTAAATGTCCAATCGTTTACAAAGTGGAGTCATTTGAAAAGGATGCATGAGCATATTCAATGAGCATTCAAAGTACAAGAAACTATTGTTAAAACAAAAATATATGGAAAAGTCAAGCTTCAACTCAGTACACGCAGAAAAGTATTCAGAATTGTTACTATCTCAACAATTAACTATGAATTATAATATAATGAAAGGAAAAAATAAAATCTCCCACCCACCACTCCCTGGCCTTGTCCCTCTACCCTATTATTGACCACTACTTGCACCCCATCCCTCCCCCATGACTGCGCGTATCTCATCCGCCACCATCCCTTCCCCCAACCCATCTATTTCTTTAAAGTCAGGTCAAGTTTTGCTCTTTTAAAGATTCCTCATCTTCTTAGTCTCTTCCCCGAAGACTTTGAATGGAGGTCAGAGAGAGGAAGGGCAGGGAGGATCAGCATCGTCAACATCATTTCTCATGTGCACTCAACCTGAGAGCAATGTGTCAGCATCAATATACGATTAAAGATATTGGGGAATTCTCCTAATCCTCCCACCTCTCTCCCCTCTTCCCACTCCAAAATTTCCTGAGGAGGAAATTAGGAAGGTAGAGGGATTTAGAGAAGGTGTTCCCGAAAGCATTTTAATCAATGATGCTTCTCTCAAGTGTGGCCAAGCTTAAAGGAAGTACAGTACAGTACAAGTGGAAAATACACGTGAATTTATGTTTGATACTTACCAAAAAAAAACTTAATCTCTGCTTACAAAATTAGATAAATGCAGCACCAAACACTAGAAATTCTCTTCAATGGCTTTTTTCAAATGGGCCCTCCAGCGTTATCTGCCTCGTTAACAATGGGGTTTGTTTCATGAGGCAAGTCAGGTGGTGTTTTTTTTATTTTCAACTTGTGACGTCACGTTGGCGCTTAAAAAAAAATGTTCGGCTTTGGGATCGTTTCGGTTTTCAGAACTTCATGTGCTCAACCTGTACCACAGAGTCGTCACAAGTTGTGAAATGCACATTTGCAGCATTTGAATTAATTTGCACTGAATTTAATTTTAGCAAGAACTTGGAGAATTATCTGTTTCTTTTACACCATTTACTTTGTCAGGAGTCAATGAATGTGTAGACACAACAAAAGGTAATACATCTCTTCAAATGTTTTTTTTTTAACTGAATAGTGCCAATTGAAGTGCCTTATTCATGCAATTTCATGGACAGTGCATTTTTATTCTTCAAAGCAAACTGTATATTTTAAACAGATAAATCTCTTCAATGGTGTTGTGATCCATTAAAAATGGGTCGTTCTCTTCCTTTTGTGCCAAATTGCTTTGATTGCCGCCATGCAAGCACACAGAAATAACTTCCCCGGCTTGTGAAGCAGATGGAGTATGTTAATGGAGCCCGGCATACAGCTTGATGCAAAAGTGCCATACCTCATTACTTTAAGATAAAAAGAGATCATTGAAGACGGGAAGCAGAATTGACTTTTTGCAGTTTTGCCTTGACGATGATTTAATCAACTGCACCCTTTCAGTTCTTATACACACAGCTGTCGTTCCTTCAGTGCCCCGAAATGAAGCGCTTCGCAAAGTGAGGGGAAAGGCAGGAATTTGCAGTCACCTTCACCGTGAGGTGATATGCAAGCTGAAGAAAGGAAACTGCATCAAGCATCCACCCCGAAGTTTGAAGGATTGTCTTTGATGGCCAGGGCCAGGCACTCTGACTCCATTTCAACGGAGACAATTGGGCTCATTTGGAGAAGGCAAGTTCAATAAAGCAATTCTGTCTGATGAGAGATTTGTTCAGGGAAGGGAGCAAAATAAGATCACCATGAAGTGAGGAGCAGAATGGAATTTATATTTGTCTCAAAACATCCACATTCTTCAAGAGTCTGAAATTTACTTCTCAAATTTGGAAGAACAGGCGCCATATTAAAATGCCAGTAACATTATGAACAGGCTTAATGACTCACAAATTGTGGTGAGACGTGCCAAAAGCTAAATGTTTTCTGCAATAGATGAAGAATTCACATCCTTTCTATTTTTTTCCCAGAGTGAATTAGACTGTTTGAAGTCAACCAACTGAACGGGCACACAATATTAGCTAAACAAAGACATGTTGAGCTGGAGTGAAGTGGAAAGGAAAGTTGACATTTATTTTGAATTAATGTAACTCTCAACAAACCAGTTAAATGCAGGGTATTGATTGCTGGTGTTTCAGGCCTGAGTCCTTCTTCAAGGAATAAGCAGAATGTGCTAAAAGCAGGGAATCTCAGAAAATTAGATTTGAAAGACATTGTGCTGCAGTCAATTAGCAGACCAATACTTCACAATGAGAAACAATTGACAGCATGAGAGTTTCATAATGGGGCCTGAAATTTTCAGTGGGAATGATAGTAATGGTGTTAAAATCAAAATTAACAGCAGAAGTTAAATGGGAGCATGACTATCTGAGTTTCTCTACTCCCCCGGAGAAATTACTGGAGTTCCATCGATAGACTCCATGTTCAAACACGCCTTAAGTTATTACACTTGGGTGAACTTGCCAGATAATTCCTAAGGCTCATCCATTCCCACATGAGTTCATTTTTTAAAAAAATGTCATTAAAACTGTTGTCAAATTTCACTTTCAATTCTTTAACACAAAATTATACATTGACATGCAGCACGGACACAGGCCATCTAGGCCCTCGAGTCTGTACCGCCCAATTTACACCCCCGGTACGTTTCAGTGGTGGGAAGAAACCGGAGCCCCCGGAGAAAACTCACGTAGACAGGGGAGAACGTACAGACTCCTTACAGACAGCCAGTCAGATTGCGCTAACCACTACTTCAACTGTGACGCCCTAATCCTTGCCTTTATGTGCCAAGTCTTGGATTTTTGGGGGTTTTAAAACCAGAAATAATATATTTTAATCATATTTTTCTCTTCTCTTGTCTCTTAATCCCATCTAGTTTTCACTTGCTGTACTATAATATAGCATTGAATCATATCTTCTGAGTTGATACTTTGAGGTCCTGATTAAGTACATATTTTAGTGGACTGCCTAGGGAGATCCATGGTTGCTTGTGTATTGAAAGTGACTTCTGGTCATCTGAACAGGGTGCGCATCGACATAGTTTTCCAATCACAAAACCTGCAGAAAAGTTGGTGGGGAAATGTAATGAATGCCTCGAGCCATTCATTTACCGATGACCTCAAAACTCGTCTTGCAATTCTGAATATTTGAATTGGAAAAAACTATGACAATTAATTCACTTGCCTTTGACTATTGTCAAACACACAACAAATACACGTGGGACTATCGGCTAATTTGGGTATAATTGGGCAGCATGTGTTTAAATAGTGGGAAATGGCTTCTATCATATTGTAAGTAAAATTACAAGATCATTGTTGTTGCTTTTTAATTTTGGTTTAGGCTCTAAAGAAAAGCATACAATTTACTATGTCAAGCAAACCAGGAAGATATCCCTGTACCAAGGACAACTGACCTCAGTGTAATGTCATTGCTCTCATTGGTTTGGAATCTGACAAGAAAAATACCCAGGGTTCCACTCACCCACTGTCCAAAATCTCTCTCATATGGTTAATGAGTTAAACATAGAAGTCTGCAGTAAAAACACATCAAAATGCTGGAGGAACTCAGCCGGTCTTTTCAGTGTTAATTAAAAGCAAAGCTATGCAGGGTATTGATTGCTGGTGTTTCAGGCCTGAGTCCTTCTTCAAGGAATAAGCAGAATGTGCTAAAAGCAGGGAATCTCAGAATTCAGACAATGTTGGCTGGGAGAGGAATCCAGACCAACACAAGGTATTAATTGGATGTGAAAAGGGAAGACGTTAGAATTTATCATGTCTTGCAAAAGAAGACAGGGGCTGGGGGAAGGTGACTGGTGAAGAAGTGGCGGGGGGGGGGGTGGTGGCGGGGTGTAAAGACCCCCCAGAAAAGTTGATATTAATGGCATCTGATTGGAGGTTGCCCAGTCAGAAGATGAGGTGTTGTCCCTCCAATTTGTAGGTGGTTTCAGTCTGGCAGTGCATGAGACTGTGGACAGACATGTCAACAAGGGAATTGAAATGGATGGCCCGTAGCAAAATCCACGCTATTGTGGCGGAAAGAGCTGAGGTGACCAACAAAACATTTCCCAGTCTGCATCCCGTCTCTCCCATGTAGAGGAGATCACAACGGGAGAACCGGATGCAGTAGAAGACTCTTGCAGATTCACAAGTGAAATATCGCTTCACTTGGAAGGACTGTTTGGGGTCCCAAATAGTGGCGAGGGAGGAGATGTGGGCAAAAGTGAAGCATCTCCTGTGGTCACAGGGGTAGGTAGCAAGGGGATGATTGGTGGGGAGGGACAAGTGGACAAAGAGTCATGGAAGGAGCAGTCCCTGTAGAAGGTGGAGAGGGGAAGAGAGGGGAATATTTGTCTAGTGGTGGGATCATGTAGCAGGTGGTGGAAATGACAGAGGAGGATGTGTTGGATGCAGAGGCTGGTGGGGTGGTACATGAGGACAAGAGGAATCCTGTCCTTGTTTCATGAGGGTGGAGGGGGCCAGGGTAGATGTGCAGGTAATGGAGGATATGTGGGTGAGCGCCGCATTATTGGTGGTAGAGGGAAAGCTACGTTGTTTGAAGAAGGAGGACATCTGATGATCTGGCATAGAAGTCCTCGTCCTGGGTGCAAATCCGATGGAGACGGAGGAATTGAGAGAATGGAATGGAATCCTTACAGGGGACAGGGTGGGAAGAGGTGTAGGCGAGATAGCTGTGGGAGTTGGTGAGTTTGTAGAAGGTGTCTGTCAAGAGTTTATCTCTTGAGATGGAAACAGAAAGATCGAGGAAAAGGAAAGTGTTGCTAGAGATGGATCAAGTGAATTTGAGGTTGGGGTTGAAGTTGGCAGCAAAGTTGATGAACTCAACATGGGCACATGAGGCAATGCCAAAAAAGACATCAGTGTAACGGATGAAGTGTTGAGGAGCCTTGCCTATGTAGGCTTGTAGCATGGATTGCTCCATGTAGCCAACAAAGAGGCAGGCATAGCTGGGGCCCACTCAGTTACCCATGACTATCCCTTTGACCTGGAGAAAGTGGGATGAGTCAAAGGAGATATTATTGAGGATGAGGACAAGTTCTGCCTGCCGGAGGAGGGTGGTGGTGGAGGGGGACTGGTTGGATCAGAAATTCAGTATGGAGTGTGGAGATGTATAGGGATTGAATATCCATGTGGTTAATGGCCAAGAATAATGCTTGAACAGGTTGGTGTCATTCACTGTTCAAATTCAGATATGAAGAATAGCATGTTATTGCAGCCACTGATAGAACACACATTTGTGAAAAGTTTAAAAGAGAACATCTCAATGGGGAAGGAAAAGTCCTGAAACACTGGTGAGGTACTGTGTTTATGAAGAAGCTGACCTGCCATGGATCAAAATGTAAGGCGCATGGTAGATCATTATTGTGCTCAAAGAATTGAATTCTGGAATTTCTAAATCACCAGATTCAAGTGCAAAGAAGCCTCATTGCTCTACTCTTCATATCCTTTTTTTAAAAACTTTATTTATTCACTCAAGATGCAGGTAATAAGTAACATATATAACAATAAACTAAACATGAACATTAAATTTTATATTTTATATAAAAGAAAAAAAAGAGAAAAAAAGAAAAAAAGGGAAAAAAAAGAAAAAAAGGGAAAAAAAAGAACCCCCCCTCCCCCTTCAACCAACTCTCCTAAGAAGAGCCATAAAAAAAGAAAAAAAATTAAATAAAAATGAAACATACATATTAAAATCTAATCAATGTAAATCAAAATGTAAATATTCTGAATATAAGAAAAAAATTATAATTATCACGTGAAACATATGTAATTTTTTTCCATTATTAAACAATATTTCATCTCATTATGCTACCTATTAATATCAATCATATTCATATCCTTCCATGTACTAGCAATACATTTTTTCGCTACAGATAATGCTAAATATACAAAAGCAAGTTGAAATTTATCTAATCCTAGACCTTTCAAAGGTTGCAAACTACCCAATAAAATCCTGATGCTATCTGACTAATAATATAGATGATACACAACAGTGGACTCAGGACCATGGCCTGAAGTGCGCCTCTGGTCATGGATCTCCAATATGAATAACCACCCTCCACTAACACCCCTGATTCCTACTTTGGAAATGATTCTGGTCCAATTGGCCAACCCACCCTGAATCCCATGTGATCTGACCTTCCAGAGCAGTGGTTCTCAACCTTTTTCTTTCCACCACTTTAAGTATTCCTTATATGCTCAGTGATTAGCAAGGCATTGCTTAAGGCAGGATGTGGATGGAAACAAAAAGGTTGAAAACCACTGTGTTAATCGTACATCATTGACTCGTTATGTGCACGGTTTTGCAACTCCAAAGGAAATGGGCCAATGACCATTTTTCTCAAGCAAAATATTTCAATTACAATTGGGTCTAGAGCAATGGTTCTCAACCTTCCCTTCCCACCCACATCCCACTTTAAGCCATCCCTTACCAATCACAGAGCACCAACGGCCTAGGGGTTACTTCAAGTAGAATAAGCATGCTTATTACGGCCAAAAGTGGTGGTAAAGTGGAGAGTAAAGGAAGTTATCTGAGATTACAACAGGATCCAGACAGGCCAAGTAATAGCAGAGGGAATTTAGATCAGAAAGGTGTGAGATGTTGCACATTGGGAGGTTAAACAGGAAGACAAATTAGACTGCGACTTGTCTTTATCAGTCAGGGCATTGAGTAGAGGAGGTGAGATGTCATGTTACAGCTATAAAAGATACTGGAGATACCACATTTGGAGAAGTGCACATTTCTAGTCACCCAGCCATGAGGCTGGAAAGAGTGTAAGGATTCACAAGAATGTAATCAAGACTTGGGGGGGGGGGGGGGGGGGCTTGAATTTTAAGGAGTGACTGGATAAGCAGGGGCTTTTCTCCCTGGAATGTAAGAGGCTGAAGGGTAACCTGACAGAGGTTTACAAAATCACACAGAGATTAGTTCAGGTAAATAGCCATAATCTCCCCACCGCCCCCCCTCCCTTAAAACTAGAGGACATAAATTTAAAGTGAGAAGGGAAAGATTTAAAAGGGACCTGACGGGCACCTTTTTCAGACAGAGGATGGTAGGTATATGGAGTGAGCTGCCCAAGCAAGTAGTAGAGGCAGGTACCATTGTAACATTGAGGAGACATTTAAATAGGCACATGAATAAGAAAGACTAGAAGGGATATGGGTTGAACATAGCAAATGGGATTAATTTGTCAATATGGACAAGATGGGCTGAAGGGCCTGTGCCCATACTGTAAACCTCTATCCCATCTTTGTGATGTCAACAAGAAAATCAAAACTAAGCTGGTACATAATATATTACAACAATATTGCACGCAAAAGGGTCATGTCGATGATAATGAACTCAGGTCAAGTTGTTCATACATTGCATTGCATGGCAAAGACGTGACAGTACTTCTCTCGGACCGCAGAGCAGATTTAAATGAATAGAAGGTAAACTAGAAGTTAAAATATTAAGATGCATACAGTACAAGTCCACGGTACACTCTCCACACATGCTTTGGGAATTCAGGAGCTTGATGGCTTGTGGGAAAAAAAAACTGTTGCCCAATCTGGACGTAAGGCCCCGAGTGCTAAGGTACCTCCTACCAGATGGCAGAAGGGAGAAAGGGTTACATGAGGGGTGTGTGGAGTTCTTCACAATGTTTATTGCTTTCAGCGTGCATCATGTGTTGTAGATGTCTGTCATGGTAGGAAAAGAGCCCCCAATGGTCTTTTCCGCTGACTTCACTACCCTCTGTAGGGTCAAATGCATTTTGAAAATAATTATCTTCAATTTCAGTGGTTTTGAACCTTCCTGTCACCAGTAATCCCATATGCCTAGTTTCAAATGAGAAAAAAAAATATCTAAGAACTGAGCCATAAATATATTTTATGATGAGGGTTTACATATGATAACATCCAAGAATTTTGAGTTAGATTGTTTTATATTAATTTTGTTCACTAAATTTGGATTGTAATGGAGCCATTTAATTTTAACAAAGTTTGATGCTTTGATGCTTTTTAGCCCTGGACTGCAACAACCTTCACTCGAACCAACCTGCCCAATCATTAGGCTT